>NC_086328.1:125467369-126067369 GCF_036172605.1 Pelobates fuscus | reverse complement strand
CCTCTATATGCAGTGCTTCCTGTACCTCCTCTATATCCAATTATTCCTGTACCTGCTCTATATCCAGTGCTTCCTGTACCTCCTCTATATAAAGTGCTTCCTGTACCTCCTCTATATAAAGTGCTTCCTGTACCTCCTCTATATCCAGTGCTTCCTGTACCTCCTCTATATAAAGTGCTTCCTGTACCTCCTCTATATCCAATGCTTCCTGTACCTCCTCTATATCCAGTGCTTCCTGTACTTTATACATATCCAATGCTTCCTGTACATCCTCGATATCCAATGCTTCCTGTATCTCCTCTATATCCAATGCTTCCTGTATCTCCTCCATATCCAGTACTTTCTGTACCTCCTCTATATCCCCCTCTATATCCAATGCTTACTGTACTTCATATATATCCAGTGCTTACTGTACCTCCTCTATATCCAATGCTTCACTGTACTTCATATATATCCAGTGCTTCCTGTACCTCCTCTCTATCCAGTGGTTACTGTACTTCATATATATCCAGTGCTTCCTGTATCTCCTCTATATCCAGTGCTTCCTGTATCTCCTCTATATCCAATGCTTCACTGTACTTCATATATATCCAGTGCATCCTGTACCTCCTCTATATCCAATGCTTCCTGTACATCTTCCCTGTACCTCCTTTATATCCAATGCTTTCTGTACCTCCTCCATATCCAGTGCTTCCTGTACTTCATATAAATTCAGTGCTTCCGGTACCTCCTCTAAATCCAGTGCTTCCTGTACTTCATGCATATCCAGTGCTTCCTGTACCTCCTCTGCTACATGGAGTGTTCCCTGTATGTCCACTACATGCAGTGATTCCTGTATCTCTGCTACATGCAGTGCTTCCGTATCTCCGCTACATGCAGTGCTTCCGTATCTCCGCTACATGCAGTGCTTCCGTATCTCCCTTACATGAAGTGCTTCCTGTATCTCAACTATGTGCAGTGCTTTCCGTATCTTTGCTACATGCAGTGCTTCCGTATCTCCGCTATGTGCAGTGCTTCCTGTATGTCCGCTATGTGCAGTGCTTCCCGTATCCCCGCTACGTGCACTGCTTCCCGTATCTCCGCTACATGTAGTGCTCTCCGCTACATGCTGTGCTTCCCATATCTCTGTTACATGCAGTATTTCCCGTATCTATGCTACGTGCAATGCTTCCCATATCTCTGCTACATGCAGTGCTTCCCATATCTCATATATCTACATATATATCTAGTGTTTCCTGTACCTTTTCCTCACCCGTTGCTTTTGTACCTTCTCTATATAAATCGCTTCCTTCCCATGTTTCCTGTACTTCATATATATCCAGTGCTTCCTGTAATTCATACATATGCAGTGCTTCCTGTACTTCATATATATCCAGTGCTTCCTGTACCTCCTCTATATCCAGTGCTTCCTGTACCTTCTCTATATCCAGTGCTTCCTGTACTTCATACATATCCAGTGCTTCCTGTACCTTCTCTATACACAGTGCTTCCTGTACTTCATATATATTTAGTGTTTCCTGTACCTTTTCCTCACTCGTTGCTTTCTGTACCTTCTCTATACAAATCGCTTCCTTCCTATGTTTCCATTTTTTCTGTATCTCCTCCATCTGCCATCCCGTATCTTTGCTGCATGCAGTGCTTCCCATATCTCCGTTTCATGCAGAGCTTTCCGTACCTGTGCTACATGCAGTTCTCCCCGTATTGCTGCTTTATGCAGAGCTTCCCATACCTCCGCTACATGCAGTGCTTCCGGTATCTCCGCTACATGCAGTGCTTCCTGTATCTCCGCGTCATGCAGTGCTTCCCATATCTCCGCTACATGCAGTGCTTCCTGTATCTCCGCTACATGCAGTGCTTCCCATATCTCCGCTTCATGCAGTGCTTCCCGTATCTCCGCTACATGCAGTGATTCCCATATCTCCGCTACATGCAGTGATTCCCATATCTCCGCTACATGCAGTGATTCCCATATCTCCGTTTCGTGCAGTGCTCCCCGTTTCTCCGCTTCGTGCAGTGCTCCCCGTATCTCCGCTTCGTACAGTGCTCCCCGTTTCTCCGCTTCATGCAGTGCTCCCCATATCTCTGCTACATGCAGTGCTCCCCGTATCTCCGCTACATGCAGTGCTTCTGGTATCTCAGCTACATGCAGTGCTTCCTGTATCTCCACTACATGCAGTGCTCCCCGTATCTCCGCTACATGCAGTGCTCCCCGTATCTCCGCTACATGCAGTGCTCCCCGTATCTCCGCTACATGCAGTGCTTCTGGTATCTCAGCTACATGCAGGGCTTCCCATATCTCAGCTACATGCAATGCTTCCCATATCTCCGCTACATGCAGGGATTCCCATATCTCCGCTACATGCAGTGCTTCCCGTATCTCCGCTACATGCAGTGCAATCTGTGTTAATTTGCCTTTCTTCATGTTAAAATAGATCTGAGGCTCCTACTGGACTATAATATCTCTGCCCAGCCGTGTATAATATCTCTATCCGGGCCTTGTACCATTACACGAATATCTTCTACTTTTGCTTCCTGTGCCTCTTCATTTCGTGCCATCTACTTCCTGTGTGTGCTGTCTTTCTGGTCCCAATATTGTTTCCCAGATGCTTAGCTTCCTGTATCTTTCCTACTCCCAAGCATTGCTTCATTGCTCTCCGCCCTATATCCGACACCCTTATATTGTTACTTTGTCCGTACCAGAACCATGCGCTGCATGCCTATTTGTATATCCTCATCATGTGCTTTGGAAACTCTGCATTATAAACTGTTACCTATTGCTCTCCTCCCATCGCTTAATCCTTGCTTTCAGAAAACCAAAAATACTCTGCGTTTATACATTAGTATAAACATCTCGCCATCCGTCTTATGCTGCTAGCTGCCATGTATCCTTTAGCCGTATTGACTCCAAATGCTGCCTCTACGTCTCGTCCATATTTTTTGCTGTTTGCTACATTTCTATCTCTTACCCCACCTGCTGCGTCTTCCTCATCCACCTTCCGCGACGCTTGTTACGCCTCCTGTGCCGCTTGCTGCATCTCATCTAAACCCATTGCTCGTGTCCTGCTTCGTGCAACTCCTCTGTGCCCTAATGTCTGCATCCCTTTTCATTTTCTTAATGATATTCTTCCTTTTTCTTTTTTTTATCTCTGTACTCCATTCTTCGCACAGAGAGTAAGTTGTTAGTACTGAGCATGTGCTGTGCATGTGTGAAATATTCTCCTGCTACTAGCACGGCCTAATAATACAGAATGGCCCAGTGTGATGTGAAATTCTACGCTACTCTAACCCGATTAATGCTCCTACCAGTAGCCGTGTGACACTACTGGTCAGTTCTGTGCAGTGAGTCATCCGCACTGGGATCCAGCTAATTATCTATATATAGTCAGTGTCTAGTAATGCCCCAGGAAATTCACGCTCAATGCCTACAAGGCCTAATATACAAAGTGACCAAGAAAAGATGTAGAAAGTAAGGCAGCTGTCTCGCTCTTTTAAAGAAGGGCACCTTTCTTAGGAGATGACAGCTGGTACCTATTGGAGAAACAGGATAGCCTACATCATACGCCGAAGAAGGAGAGTCATCGCTATATTTAACCCCCTCCGATACGATTTGCAGATATATCTTTCGTCTTTAAACAACTTGACCAGGGAAAAAAAAATGGTGGAATGTAGAACCAATGTGTCGTGGGCAGGAATTATGGGTAAAAATGGGGTACTGTCAGTGCAACGCACGGTAACGTTACTGTGTGTTTACTTTAAAAAGCGCAAAATCAGTTTGTATACTGGAGGATTATTTGGGAATAAACATAGTGCTGTACAAGCTGCAAATAAATGGACTTTTTTTTAAAAAGGGAAATAGGGTAAAGCAGTTAAAGTATATTCAGAAAAGAGGAACTATTAGGATAATGCTGTCTTTGCATTTTAGGCAGTGATTTCCCCATCACCCTTTGCAAAAAAAACCCAACAAGGGGCATGTACTAAACGTTTTAACGTAATAAACAAAAAAAATCAACTACAATTGGCATGAGAATTGTCTAGGTCATTATGTGCAAATGTCAAATTAAATAATGCAAAGCATTTACATCTCTAATTTTCTACATTCAATAATTAGTAAGTGCGAGAAGTATGTCACTCACTGTTTTTATGATGCCTTATACAATAAGGTTTGCACAAGATTCATGATTAATGATGCTAAAATAAACATTTATATGTTTAATTACACATAGGTAACAACATAAAAAGTATAGTATTATCTTAGGTTTATAACAAAACAACTTAATTCTATTTTCTTTAGCTAACCATAAGGTTAGCTGTTATTGCTGAGGCCCGCATAGAGTTTTAATTCCCTGTTGGGTTAATATCTGTGATCTGCATTGTTTAATGGTAAAGTTGGTAAATCCCCTCTACCACACACACTTTTTTTTTTTATTCATTAATTTTATTTACAGATATAAAAGGACTTATCTCAAAGCTGTAGCTTTTGAAAGCTCAATTATTTATGTTTTAGGAAACCACTAGAGGCAGTACACAGAAGGAATTTATTTTGTCTCCTCCCCTTGGATATAAGTCTCAGCCCCTGAGGAGTTCTGATCATTTCCTGCAGGAAAGATCATGTAGGTTGTATAGATGTATAGGTTTCTGATAGTGATAAATTATAAATGACTGTCTTCTAATCTAAGATATAAATGTTCCTATTAGACCACCGAGTGTCCATTGTAGTTCACGATGTCTTCTCTTTCTTGGAATGTTTCCATTTTGTATATATGTCTTTGTGCATTCTGCATGTCTTATTTATTCTATGAGGGACTGTACATAATTGTGTATCTCTCACAACGAGCATGTTTCGGTAGCTGCACGTTTCTCGTTCTTGACTAAATCAGGATTACTGTTCACTGTTTCTTGCGTCTGAACCATTGCATGCCTCAAGTCTGCATTTCTGTCTATCTCTACGCCATGTCTCTGGCGAGTGACCGTGCTTCTGATGAGTGCCATGCACTGACGTGTCTTGCTGTCTCTTGCTCCCCGTGATGCGGGCGCTGTCTCCGGTGCATGTTTTTCTGAATGCCTCATTGCAAGTCCAGCAGTTTCCTGCGCACAGTAAATCGGTAAGATTCACACTATAACGATATCCCGCGACCTTCGTTAAGACCAAAAGTAGCCTGTGAAACATTGGTTCACTGCTGGTTCATACAGGAGTGTTTTATGTCTTGTGTTTAGACTGTTATGACAGCGTTATTCAAGTTTGAACGTTTCAGAATCCACAATAGCCAAGATGGTATAGACATGGGTGACGGAGGAGGTTTTCATAAATGCAAACATTTTAAAAAGTGTTTTCTAGTTCTGCATCTTTTACCTCATCTCATTTCATTTCCTCATCTCTTCTCATACCACATTTATTAGTATTGTATTAGTGTATTGGCCAAATCCATTAAAATGTTTCACTTGTTGGATACCTGATCTAGAATGTCTAGTTAAAGGAACACTGTGGCATTAGCAATACAAACGTGTTTTTCTAACACTACAGTGTTCCTCAACCTTTAGGTGGCCACCCCCTGCTGTGAGGGTTTAAAAGATGTGTTTACTTACCTTATATCCTGCAGCACGCCAGTCTCCGCACTGAAACTCCACCCCCTCATAGGAATGCATTGGGAGGCTAAGGCGCATGCATGGAAAAATGCTGCGTCAATCAAATGTCCTCTAGGACAGTGGTTCCCAACCCAGTCCTCAAGTACCCCCTAACAGTCCGGGATTTAGAGATTACCCAGTTGTGTCTAAGGGGTTCACTATCAAGTGAGTGGGAGTTTGCAAACGAAAAGTATATTGGAGGGAGACTTTCCAAGGAGGGGAAAACATACAAAAGACAAGTAAGATAGACACTGAGAGTGAAGAGGGAGACTTTCAAAGAAGAAAAAAAACAAACAGCCATAGAGAAAAGGTATGGAAGGAGCTGAGAGAGAGAGAGAGAGAGAGAGAGAGAGAGACAGCCTTCGGAAGAGGCAGAAGCGTAGACAGGAAAGACTTTGCATAAAGGTTGAAATACAGCAAGAGAAAGATTTTGATTTCGGAGAGATAACGGTTGTGGCAGCATGAAGTTTATTTAGAGTTAGGGGTCCGGCTACGATTCCCCAGGTTTGTATCCAGAAATTGGAACAATCAAGTGAAGGTAACAATCAAGTGAAGGTAACCGATTCTGCTGTTTGCTCTTAAAGGAACATTGTAGCGTTAGGAATACAAACATGTATTCCTAATGCTATAGAGCTCTAGTCACCTAAACGGTGACTAGGGCCCCATTCCGTGGTGAATAAATGGTTAATGAACCATTTATTTGCTTTCCTTAAACCAGTGCCGTGTTCCCTCGGCCCTGGCGACCTCTCCTCCTCCATGGAAGTCAGCTTCCGAGTGGAGCCGAATGGGCATGCGCGGCCAGAGGCACTCACGCATTCAAACCCATAGTAAACTCAGTGCTTTCCTATGGGGATCTTTTTTGATGCTGGACTCCGTGAGGACGTCCAGCATCAGATAAGTGTGATTTACTCAGTGTAAATCGCGGAAGCAGCCTCTGGTGGCCGTCAGGGAGACAGTCACTAAAGGCTGGATTCTCTGGTTTCTCTGAAACTGCTATGTTTTCAGCTGCAGGGTAAGTCTGAGAGTCTGGAATTGTACATCTACATCCTCACAACGGATGCTGACAAAGGCCAAATGTGTTCGGATTGCTGTTTACAACCCGTATTGCCGTATGTGTTAATTTGGAAAGTAATCCAACATTTCACAACTAAATCTTCTGTCGAATTAGAATAGTAACCATTTTTTCAGACCTTCTCGCCGCCTGAGGTGAAGATTACAGAAGATTATGTCACTCTGAAACAGATCCATACTGGACACTTGCACAAGTACTTAGAGAGTAGGTTAGTTCTAATATCCTATTAAATAGAGATGTAAATTGTGAATGAGGTTTGAAGCATATAATATGGTAAGAATATATAGAATTGTTACCTTTCAGAAGGAACTGCAACACTTATCTGAAAGGCAATGGGTTAGAGCTGACAATTCGTGCATATTAGCAATGGGCTAATGGTCTCATCCGATGGTATCAAATGTGTTTTTCATTAATTATGGGATAGATTTTTCGGTACTCCTGGCCATACTATGGGTCAGGGATTCACCATCGCTGTCGATTGACATTCTTTTTTTTTTCTGATCAGTAATGAGGCCAAACAGGAGCAAGCGATTGATGTGGATGTCTGGGAAATCCTCCGCAAGGCACCTCCTTCTGAATACGAGAAAATTGCCTTCCAGTACGGTATCACTGACCTTCGTGGGCTGCTGAAAAGATTGAAGAAAATGAAAAAGGAGGAAAAGAAGAGTGAAGGTGAGACAGTAACAAATCTGGGCAACATAGGACATCATTAATGATGCACTATAAGTATAATAGGCACGTAAATATCCTTTTTAGCTAAATTGTCCTAAGAGATCATACGTACTTAAGCTAAGACTTTGTTGCTGTTCCAGGTATAGAGGATGCTTGTGCCTTATAGTTAAAGGATCACCATAGGGTCAGAAACACAAACATGTATTCCTGGCCCTATAGTGTTAAAACCACCATCCAGCCCCCCTGATCTCTCTAAATATAGCAAAATCTTACCTTTATTGCAGTCTGCTGCTGCTGGCTCTGACCCTGATCTGCCTGCTTGGCAGACATCATCAGAAGTGGTGTTATGAGCCTATCACAATGCTTTCACATTAGATTTGCAGAGTTTGTCAAGGAGATAGATCAGGGGCAGGGGCAGGGGCAGCATAAGCCAAACACAGCCCTGGCCAATCAGCATCTCCTCATAGAGATGAATGGAATCAATGAATCTCTATGAGGTAAGTTCAGTGTCTGCATGCTGAGGGTGGAGACACTGAATGACAGTCACACTGTGCAGCACTGCCCCAGGAAGCACCTATATCAGCCATCTGATAAGTGGCCAGTGGAGTTATCCCTAGGCTGTAATGTAAACACTGCATTTTCTAGACAGTGTTTACAGCAAAAAGCCTGAAGGGAATGATTCTACTTGTTCTGTAGTTCTTCTGGTGACTATAGTGTCCCTTTAAATTGTCTGTATACATTTAGGGAGGGATTAATAATGACTTTTTAAATCAACAGTTTTACTATTTAATGTACATTTTCCCTTTTCTAATACTTCTCACTGTTCCAGTTCTAAAACGTGACTTCCTGAATCATGGAACTCTGTAATTAAAGTGATAGTATACATTGTTTAAAGTGATACCTTATTTTTCAATTGGGCTTTATGTGGGGGACAGCAAGCCATCCAACTCTAAAGAAGCAGAACGGAACAGGTTTGATCCGATAAAATGTAGCAACTAGAACTTTAATAAATCGGTAACCTAGAAATTCAAATTTCTATATCAAATAGGATAAACCTCAGACGATATTTCAATATGATATATAAGCAATTCTTTCTGCTGGTACAGTTGATTATAGCCGTTTCCTGAAAAATTTCTCTTCCATTAGCCTTCTTAAAGAAGCTTGATCCAGCGTACCAAGTGGAGAAAGGTCAGAAGATGAAACTGGTTGTGGAAGTGGCCAATCCGGATGCTGAAGTCAAATGGCTCAAGAATGGTCAAGAAATCCGTGTCTCTGGCAGGTGAATTACAGTAGACAGAGACGCAGTATGCACAGAACAATATCCACTTCTGCTTCCTCTGATAGGACCAAGAAACCACCCAAAAAGTTCACGAATTTGCTTTATGGATATAAAGAGGCAACTGTATCATGTACCACACAAATAGATAACGGGCCTCAATTTGACTATTTTTTGGATAAGCTTTTAAGATGATTTGTGCAAGGGAGTAACATGTAAAAATATAGATATATAAAAAAATATCTGGTGCTTTTACAGCTGGGATAGGCATCCATTCTACCGTTTGTTCGCTGCAGTTTGTTCGCTTTTGATATTACGGTACATTGAACTCATGCATTTTATTTTCTTTCTCTTTTATATGCCCGATCTGTTCTGCGATGTTCCTGTGAATTGTATCTGCATTCTGTAGCAAGTAAGTCTGCGTTTACATAAATACGAGTACTAACAGACTGTTGTTTACTCAAACCTCATTACAATGGTGGCTTCCCCAGTCTGGATTTGGTGATAGATAGAGAATATCAGTGATTCATACTGCATTAAGAGCATCAGGATGTCAGGATATTTAATGGGGATCCCCAAAGGCACCCCACATGCAACAAATTGCATCTCTCATAAACGTTTATCTTGCCGAAAGCTACAAACAACATATTAACCCAGTGTACCCCTAACATGAGTTTAGACTGCACATTAAGAATATATCCTGTAGACACGTATATGATAAGGTAAATAACAGTAGTAATAGTTGCTGTTAAACACTGAATTAAAAAATGCTTATAGCCTGATCACCACAAGGGACATTCGAATACCGATACAACAAGCTCAAAGGAATACTATATAAGGGGTCCCCCACACATGTGCCCCCCCAACAGAAAACTAGAGAAAGCTTGTGGTTCCCTAGCACAACACTCTATGATGGAGACCCGGGAATGGGGTGACTGATGGTCCGGAGTGAATTCTCACTATAGTAAATACCTATGCTAGTCTAATTATTCCACCAACACTCTTTTCTGTCCCTTCGCAGCCTGCGATATCCTGCGTGATGCAGCTGCAGTATAAATGTACTTAGTTATTGAAGACATCATTATTGTGTAAATTTGCATTTGTAATTTACATTTTAGGAATCACTGAACAAATCTCCCTCTGAATCACTGAACAGTATTTTAAGGGTGTATTGACCATTGTATCCCAAATTTTAAACAGATAGTGTATATCTAGTATTTTTTACAAAAATAGCTTGTGTAGTGCAAACTCTGAATCCCAGGTTAAATCTGCTTATATCAAATTAGATCATGGTTAGGCTACCCACTGCTGTTCCAGCATGGAGCATTCTGGGGAATGTAGTCCACAATATCTGGAATGGCAGAGTTTGGCTGTCATAAGGGAGGGAGGTTTTTTAAATACATACGTAACCCGAGGTGTGCATTAGATAAGATTGAGAATGCACATTGCCATATATATTTTGTTTGCCACCCTAAAGTATACATTTTTAAAAGCATCCCTAAATAAAATGGCAGTATGGGCGCCATAATAGTGGGTTCTCTATCTATAGACTATTTACTGCTGTCCAAAAAAAATCATGCATATTTCGACTTGGGCTGTCGAGATGGCCAGCATATTTAATATATTTAATGTATTTTAATAACTACAATCAGCATCTGTCTGCTAGAACTGGGATGAACCTGATTCATATTTCTCCAAGGTTCAAGCTACAAAAGTATACAGTATTTATAAATAATTCCATGTTAAAGGATGGACACCTCTTAAAACATGCGTATGTTGCCTGAACGCTGCTGTGATTTATGAGCACCATCAGCTGGATTAGAAAGCTTGCCACTCACTAAATTATTGGTTTATCAAGTCTCCGAATAATTCTGCTAAATGTGATGTAACCTGTCTACAATCAGTCAGTTCCTGCAGTGAATCCTAACATTTCAAAACAAAAATCCAAACTTCACTCTGCTGGTTCCATGTCATCTGTGTAGAACTCAGCACAAGTGTAGATAAAACCATCTTGCCTTTCTCTGCACTTCTTTTAGATACATATTTGAGAATATTGGAAACAAGAGAATTCTCACCATCAATCACTGTTCCTTGGCAGACGACGCTGCCTATTCGTGTGTCATTGGAGACGAGAAGTGCTTCACTGAGCTTTTTGTAAAAGGTCAGTCTTGAATACAAGTGGTGAGATTATGAAACTGGTTGTGCTCCCATTTAAAAACAAAAACACAAAAGAACACAAAACACACACACGTACGCGCACACACACACACACGCACACGCACACACACACTATATATTTATATATATAAACACAATAAATTTGAGCTTGTGCTTCCCTGTCGCATACAGTTTGACATTACACTGCATACGGGGGTGTCCACACACTATCTCGCACCCTTAGTGAAAAAACACACACAAACCTAAAACACATAGTGTAGTGCGTATGGTTGAAGTGTACATGTATACATATTTATTTTCATATATGCGCTTAATAATTGAGCAATAGAAAAAACACCCTACATTCACTGAGCTGTGCATACAAGTACTTGTACTGTCCTGAAAGGCTACATAGCATTGATTTCTGGGAATTGTAGTTCAGTTCTCACCTTTCTACAATAGAAAACGAAAAAACATCTCACTGAAATCCCTGCTGTAATCGTGATTTTCTATTATTATTATTTTTTTAAATCATAAACCTTTGTATTATGAATCTTTCATATAAACCAACAGTTTTTTTTTACCAGTAGAGAGATGAGCTGGGTTTGATTTTATTGCAAACGAAATAATTCACTTTCTCAGTTCCACATTGATAAGTTGTCCCACGTGTTCTTTATTAGAGAATTGTCCAATGGGAGCTGGACGCTAGCAATCTCTATATTTAAAATTCTACCTAATTTACCAAACATTTCCTTGTTGTCTTACAGAACCTCCCATTCTGATTTTACGCCCCCTGGAGGACCAGGCTGTAATGGTAGGAGAGAGGGTAGAGTTTGAATGCGAGGTGTCAGAGGAAGGAGCACAAGTCAAATGGTAAGAGATACGGTATCCACTGACGTATAGTCTATATGCCAATATTGAATGTAATGTCCATTACCTACGTGTGCACTTTTATCTCATACTCTTCAATACTATAACTAAATCACTATATCATGTTTTCAAGAAAGTCTCCAACATACACATCGGCACTGTTACCAGTGTTCAGTCTTGGCGCATTCCACCTCCTTACTTACCTGTTAGTAGATTTGGCTTTTGGGGCATGCCACCTTGTGGTTACCTGTTAGCATTGTTAGTTTTTAAGGCATGGCACCTCTTCATTCAACAGTTAGAAATGTTGGCTTTCGAGGTGCGCCACCTCTTCAGTTAGTCAGGATGCCATCCCAAACAGCCATGATTGTGCATCAGATCGTAGTTGCTGCCATGTTTCCATGACGGACATAAAGTAGGAATCGGCTACTTCTAGTAATGCAGGTCAGGGGAGGGTTGGGAAAGGGGACAATTCCCTCTGGGCCATTAAAAAACAATGTTTAGAGTCTGCAGCCTCACAGAACATTCTCCTTTTGATTTAGAACTACCGGAGATACATTGGGATGCTTGTGGTCCAGCAGGCAGTAATTATGCATAACCTTTGTTAGCTTAGCAACATGTAGGTGTGTGCATTAGGTCAATTATCTCAAGGTCTGGATTGGCCCACTGGGATATTATCTGAGACACTACAATTCCTGCAGCCAACAATTCTGCCCAAATTATTTATAACGTAAAGGTATTAGCAAGTAGCTGTGTGTGACACATTAGTTTCACCATAATTGTGGTAAAATCTTTGTGTATGCACCTTCATGGTGCACAAGTCATATTGATGGATGTTGCACGGCCATATTATGTCATACCAAAACAAAGGTCATTTGTATGTCCTTCTCCGTCAGACCAAACATTGCTAGTGGTCCGTTGCTGCAGACTGTGTTCTGTCCTGTATGTTTTAATTGGCCCTTTATTAATAAAATACTAAATATTATAAGCGTGCTGAAAGGTTGTCAGTGCCAGAGGTTGCTCATTTGGCATACTGGCCAATATATCTGATGTATAACTGATAAGCAGTTATGCTAATGCATGCCCGTGATGCTATGAAAGTGTTTTGGGACAACACTGCCCTGAGCTAATTATAGTATCTGTGAGAGAACTGCAGACCAGAGCAACATTATAAATTGTGCACAGATCCTGCTGGCACAATATCTATGGCCATCTAATCAGCAAGGCTTAGTTTTATTTTGGTTTGTGAAGGGAGGGGAATTTAAATTTCACACCCAGCAGAAATCTACATCAGCAAACTGAGACGAACACCCTGCATTCTGCTCACATCAATACAAAATGTTTTCAATACCAAAAAGGAATATGATAACAGACAGGAATAGAGAAGAAATAGGAAGGCCAATATCTTCTCCTGTGTCAACGTTTATTTGGAGACAGCTTTCGTAAAACCTCTTGTGTTTACAATGCCAAAATAAACTTCACCTTTGTGAAAGCAGGGACAAAACAATGAACAGTCTGTCCCTGAAACATTGCTGTCAATTTCTGTTATTTATTGTTGATGAGCAAGCAGTGTACGGGAGTGACTTGAACGAACACTATAGAGTTAGGAATACAAACATGTATTTCTAACACTATAATGATTGTGGCGGAACCAGCCTCGCCACTGTCCACTGGAGGAGCCTGGTTGCTCGCCTGCTCCCTTTAGACTATGGCCCGGCATTTAAAACCTTTTATTTTTTTTCCTGCAGAAAGGCGTATTTGTGCCTTTCTGCCGGGGTGTTCGGTAGATTCAATCTACCGAACAAAGTACCGAACGATCGACCACCTGGGAACTGGAGTGTGCCGTCAATTGACCGCCCAGAAGCTGCGGTTAACCGCAGCTTAATTGACGATTGCTGGGTGGCCTTTGTTCATTTGCCAAAACACGTGGCAGCGGCCATTTTAACTCCCGAACGGCCAGCGGTGTTCAGCGCCCAAACTATGGAACTGGAAACGGACACCTATTTGCGCGAACACCGCTGAGCCGCCAGCCTCCTTACCTCCGCATTTGGTAGTGGAACCGAATTACTGTTCATTCGGTAGTTTAACCGTATGAACAGCATCACCCCAGATAGCCATGCCATGGAGCCTATTCGTGTAATGAAAGACTATGGGAAAGACTTTGGCTCTATGGCGATTAAACTGTATGTATGTGATCTGAGTGCCATTCAGTAATACTGTGCGCTCAGATCTAAGCTATCTGGCGATATGTAGAATGTGTATGCTTTATGTGATAAATGTAACCGTATGTAATTTTATGTCTTTTTACTGAAAATGTGTGTAATAGATAATTACTTCCCAATTATCTCCAGGCCAGAGAGGAGGGATTGTGATGCATTGTGGGATTGTTGAAATGTGTAAGTCTGTGATTGGTCCTTTTACCCTTTGTGTCCCAGTCTTCCATCTGGTCCCCTAGGGGAGTGTCCACCAGGTGGGAGACCTGCATAAAAGCCGGGCAGGTAGCCCCAGTAAACCAGATTCTGCTTGACCCTCAAAATGAAGTGTCGTCTCGTTATTGGGGGAATTGGATTGTATGCCGATTGCCAGGAGTGTAAGCTGATGGTATGCTTTTCCTGTTCGGCTGTTTCCAGTGTTCGTATGTTTCCGGTTCGTGAGTTGGAGGATTCGTGTAGTTTGCAGCTCGGGAGATTGATGCTTGCAACCGCTGTTCGTGTATTGGAAAGGGGAATATCGCCTAAACGGTTTTTAACCTCTTACCCCCTGTGTGAGGGGAATTTCTCCCTTGCTGCGGTGCTCTCTCTGTGTCAACCTTGATGATCTCAGCCAATCAAATGATTTCTTATAGGAAAGCCTTGGTAGGCTATTGCGCATGTGCAGAAAAATCCAGTGCTGTGCCAATCAAATGGGTCTATGAGACCATCTGATTGATGTAGCGATTGATGTAGCACCTCTAATGCTTGTCAATGTACCAGCCACCAGAGGAATGTTAATCCTGTAGAATGTCAATGTTTTCGGTTGCAGGGTTAAAAGAACAAGGACATGGCACCCAAACCACTTCCTTGAGATCATGTGGTCTGGATGCCTGTAGTGTCCCTTTAATAATATGTTATTATGCATGTGATTGCTAGGTGCCCCATATGCTTCTCTAGCACCTGCTGTCTTCAAAGTAGATAATTGGTCTTACAAGGTGGCCCAAATGATTCAATGTTACACAAACCTTAGTGAAAATAGCCAGAATGCTCAGCTGCACCCTTGCCATGGGGTAATCAATCCAGCCATGTTCCGTTGGCATTCCAATGGCTCTCGTTTGTCTGAACTTGCTCCAGTTGATTTTGAACTGCAATTCAAAATAAAATCATCAGGTTGGCAGAAAAAATTTTGATTGAGAATTATGGGGATTGTTGTCCGACAACAGAGAGATACCAAGGTTTGTTAGCTTTGATATCGTTTTTCCCTTGGAAACACCAGACTAAATGGTCTCCACATTGTGAGACTGTGCCCGAGAACATCCCAGGAGGACGTTCTATCCGAGAGAGGGCTTTACCTCTCAATACGATATAAGAACATGTCAAATTTCACATCTATGGACATATCTGAACTGTTGGCATTTCTAAGCAGGGGCACACATTCAAAATATATAAAATATGTATTCTTATAGCTATTAATATTGTTTGGCGTATTTTTTTGTGTAAAATTCTTCAGTCCTTACATTTTTATTAATTGTGTTTTGTTTAGTTTTTTTGGTTGAGTCTTAGAGGTCCCCTACTTGAACTCACCTTATTTTACCTACTTAACATACATTTAAATGGACGCTCGTGCATATTGCCAATATTAAGGGAATCGATTGATTAATCCCAAGTGAACGTATCTGTTAATATTGATTGCCTTAGACCCAGATAACCTTACATACAGCGTGCAATGAATGACGGGAATGGCAATCCTATCTCACCACCTGGCGTGACACTATCCGTGTACACTTTCTAACCTCTCTTCTGTAATAATAAACCGTTTCTTGGATGACCTTGTTTGGAGATGACTGATCTTCTTCGTTACATTTTCAGAGCTATGGAAGTCGAAACACATGACATGATTAGCAGTGTCTCTGCTGTCTCCTCTCTCGAGTTCTCCTGACCCCCAGCCTTTCTGTAATGGGAGACACTCTGCACTTTTTGACACACTATCTTTTTAATTACGAGCACTGAAAATGTAACAAGACACTTATTTTTCTCCCCACCAAATATTAACACATATACACACGGCACAAGACGTTTCGGCGGAAGCGCTGGCATCTTAACAACCAGCCTACTTACACCCTTCTAGCTGCGGCCTTTAGAATTTTGTCTTCGGATAGGTTTCAGCTTTTTAAAATAGCTTCTCGGCGTAGATTGATGTATCGGCTCACTTAATACGAACGTGAGAAGCTATGGGTGCCATCTCAACGATGTCATTTCACAGCTGACAACATATGTTCTTCCCCTGTTCTGACTTGAGATGCTGTGTCAGCAGTAACACGGAGCTTGCTTAGAAAGTCACCTTGGGTGGTAAAAACAGACACTGAGTACCTTTTCGATCCCTCTTACACCAGACACCCAGTGCCCCGATGTAGTGAAAAACAAGCTTGCAAATTGTCACCATGTCTTTTTTTAGAACATTATTTCATATGTAGCATATACGTTTTTTAAGGAGAAAATCAAACTCCAAGATGTTTCAAAATGGAGAAATAAAAATGCACCAATAATGTTTAAATGTCCATTACAACTAGGGTTTAGTAAGATATCGGGAAGGGTCTGGCATTAACCTCCATCTGTTGTTGAGACTACACTTCCCATAATTCCCTTCCAGTAAATAAAGAGACTTCTAGTCTAAAAGGATTGGATATTCTGATATATGCATAATGCCTCTTAGGAACAATATATGGCTCCCAATATTGGCAAAGTTCTTTTTTTATGGAATCTCAAATATCAAATGGACATCACAGGTGGTGGATGCAGAAGCGGCCTTATGAACCAATGCAGTGTTCATTACTGGCAAGTTTGTTTTTTCCCACTAATTGTGCGACGTCAGAATGGTTCTGGTGGCGGTATGGAAAGAGAAATTGTGTTTACCCTATAGAAACATCTGTTAACTGGACATGCCTTCCACATTCCCAATCTGAGATGTAACCATCTCAGATAGTGATACCAATTCGTTTGTATTGCAAATACATGTAATAAGGTTTTTAAATGCTTTTATGCATGGCAATAAATGAGATGCCCAAATAAGGTTGGCGTGATGGCGTCCATATATTTACAAAAAAAAAACTCCTTTGTGGCAAATAGAATTTTAGGACCCATTCAATGTGCCTAACCCTTCTCATGGCAGGGTAATATCTTCATAATCATTATTTTAATTATTTATGAAGAGCCAACAAGTTCTAGAGGACTGTACGATAGGTAGATTAACATGCAAGCAGTCGCAACAAGACCAGTTGAAGGTCCAGGAACAGAAGGTGCTCAGAGCACTGCTCAAACAAGCTTACATTCTAAGGGACATGAATGCTGCAGTAAATGTTTATGTCCCAGCTTGGGAATGTATTAGACTTCACAACACATCATTATATCTATGAAATAAGCGGTCATTTTTACATATTTAATTAATTCATTGGCAGCAGACAGATTGAGAGGTTGTACTGACAGTATTATAGAGGCAAAGAAATACCTTTAAAATATAATTTTTTTTACTCTACTAATTCGTATACATTTTGCCGTTGCATTTTACAGTAATAGGCACTCAGACAAATGCATCTTAATCACAGTACATCCACAATGGGGTTTTAGTTAGCCTTCTAATGTTTTTCTGTTACAGTTTACCACTTACACAGTGTCTCAATATTTCCCAGCTGGTAGAGTCCGAATGATATGTTACCACACATGCAGAATTTGAGGAGTGTCTAGTAATCCTGCCTATTTATGTTACAACATTACACATGTGCTATTTAGGAAAACATCGACACAGGGGGAGAATTTTAACCCCTTAAGGGCCAAACTTCTGGAATAAAAGGGAATCATGACATGTCACACATGTCATGTGTCCTTAAGGGGTTAAAGCTTTGGGTTCATTTTAATTGGCACTGGTTAGCATGCACTTTTTTTTTTCCTCTTTCAGCGAAATAAAAAATATATAGATATAGGAGTAGTCAAATCAACTTTATAAAATCCTTAGTATCTACTGATACCCAACTTTACTTATAGAAAACTTTGTATCTTTTTTTTATGCAGCTGAACAAAATGGGAGCAACCATCTTGCTTATACAGCAGGCTACAATCCAAATTGTGTCATATAGGAAATAACTTTGTTTTTTCTTTTAAACTTTACTTTTACAAAGTCTGATGCAAATAAAATTAGAATCAAACTTTATGCAAATTTTTAATAGATGCACCGTAAAAGAGACTGGTTTTGTCAAAAACAAAGGTTTTACATGATGACAATTTTCACTTCCTTTGCCACAATATAAGCATTTAGCAATAAATAAATAAATAGCAATGCCGGTTAGTTGTGCATCTGCTCTGGTTACATTTTGCAATTCAAATTTAACAATGTATTCAAATTTAACTATGTATTTGTTTCAAAATACAGATAGGGTTATTTTCTGAAGTGAGAATACAAAGTGAATTTAAAGTAAATTTCTCATTTAAAGTAATTAAACTTAAAAAAAAAAAGCAAATTTTTCCAATTTGGCTATTATGACATTAAATTGGAAATTCAAATTTTGTGCATTTTGAAAATTTTTTTTTAAAAAAATACGCAAAATTGTAGTGTGTTTGAAACAAAATTGCAAATGTAGGCTCAGAAGTCTGTTAAAGGCGCATCTTGGCTTTTTAATCTAAATTTTGCAATTACGTTTTCGGTCCACTGTTTAACGAATAAACCCCTCCCCCCAGTATCAGTACTCACATTTTTCAGGATTCATAATTCACACCTCTCCTAGGGTAGCTAATCGCTACTCCGTGGGCAAGCAACCATTTCCATCAAATTTAATTCCATTTGTAATTATTGCTATCCAGATAAGTGGATGAATCCTAGGAAATATTTTATTTCTTATTCGTTTCTCTGGTGAGAGCACAATATGGCTAAGTATGTGTTTTACACAGGGAGAAGGATGGGGTAGAATTGACCAGAGAAGAGACCTTCAAATACCGTTTCAAAAAGGATGGGAAGAAACATTATCTGATTATTAATGAGACAACAGCGGAAGACAGTGGCAACTATGTAGTGAAGACCAACGGAGGAGAATCTGTGGCAGAACTCATGGTACAAGGTGAGTGTTATAGGATCTAAAATAACAGGTCTGTCCGCACACGCCACCCACCATGTAACAGATTAGTACTGCACAGCAAAAATTAGACGACAAAACCAGGTTTGGCAAAATTCTTCTATCACAGTAACAGTGTAGCTATTGTGGAGTAAATGTTGCTATTAGATTGTTGTCTGTTCTATACCCCACAGAGAGGAAGTTGGAAATCCTACAAGATGTGGCTGATCTGACCGTGAAAGCCAAGGAGCAGGCTGTGTTCAGGTGTGAGGTGTCTGATGAGACGGTGACAGGTATCTGGGTGAAGAATGGAAAGGAAGTCGTTCCCAATGACAGGATCAAGATTACACACATTGGAAGGTCAGTCAGATACTGAGTTGGTCAAAAGGTAAATCTGCAGCTCTAAAGGCTGCAAAGCATTATGGGTGTTGTGGCTCAATAACAGCTGGGGTTTTAATTTTCTTGCCATCACTATAATTTCTATGATTTTACTGGTCTCTATAACTCTTATGTTGTAACAATAATTTCTTCATACCTACTTCCTACCTTCCTACTGTCTTTCCTGTTCCCACTTCCTACCTTCCTACTGTATTTCCTGCTCCTACTTCCTAACTGCTTAATGTTCTTGTTGCTTCCATTTCCTTCTTTGCTACTTTCTTTCCTGCTCCCACTTCCTGCCATCCTACTGTCCTTACTACTAACATTTCCTACCTTCCTTCCTGCTCCCACTTCCTTCCTTCCTACCGCCCTTCCTGCTCCAACTTTCTGCCTTCCTAGTGTCCTTCCTGTTCCCATTTCCTACCATACTTCCTGCTCCCATGTCCTGTTGTCCTACTGTCCTTCCTGCTCCCATTTCCTACCTTCTTCCCTGCTCCCACTGCCTGCCTTCCTGCTGTCCTTCTTGCTCCCATTTCCTACTGTACTTCCAGCTCCCACTTCCTGTCTTCCTACTGTCATTCCTGCTTACATTTCCTACCTTCTTCCCTGCTCCACTGCCTGCCTTTCTGCTGTCCTTCTTGCTCCCATTTCCTACTGTACTTCCTGCTCCCACTTCATGTCTTCCTACTGTCCTTCCTGTTCCCATTTCTGCTCCCATTTCCTACCTTCTTCCCTGCTCCCACTTCCTGTCTTTCTACTGTCCTTCCTGCTCCCATTTCCTACCTTCTTCCCTGCTCCCACTGCCTGCCTTCCTGCTGTCCTTCTTGCTCCCATTTCCTACTGTACTTCCTGCTCCCATGTCCTGTCTTCCTACTGTCCTTCCTGCTCCCATTTCCTACCTTCTTCCCTGCTCCCACTGCCTGCGTTCCTGCTGTCCTTCTTGCTCCCATTTCCTGCTGTACTTCCTGCTCCCACTTCCTGTCTTCCTACTGTCCTTCCTGCTCCCATTTCCTACCTTCTTCCCTGCTCCCACTGCATGCCTTCCTGCTGTCCTTCTTGCTCCCATTTCCTATTGTACTACCTGCTCCCACTTCATGTCTTCCTACTGTCCTTCCTGTTCCCATTTCTGCTCCCATTTCCTACCTTCTTCCCTGCTCCCACTTCCTGTCTTTCTACTGTCCTTCCTGCTCCCATTTCCTACCTTCTTCCCTGCTCCCACTGCCTGCCTTCCTGCTGTCCTTCTTGCTCCCATTTCCTACTGTACTTCCTGCTCCCATGTCCTGTCTTCCTACTGTCCTTCCTGCTCCCATTTCCTACCTTCTTCCCTGCTCCCACTGCATGCCTTCCTGCTGTCCTTCTTGCTCCCATTTCCTATTGTACTACCTGCTCTCACTTCCTGTCTTCCTACGGTACTTCCTGCTCCCATTTCCTACCTTCTTCCCTGCTCCCACTGCCTGTGTTCCTGCTGTCCTTCTTGTTCCCATTTCCTACTGTACTTCCTGCTCCCATGTCCTGTCTTCCTACTGTCCTTCCTGCTCCCATTTCCTACCTTCTTCCCTGCTCCCACTGCATGCCTTCCTGCTGTCCTCCTTGCTCCCATTTCCTATTGTACTTCCTGCTCTCACTTCCTGTCTTCCTACTGTCCTTCCTGCTCCCATTTCCTACCTTCCTCATGTTCTTCCTGCCCTTCCTCCTTCATTCCTAATGTCCTTCTCGTCCCTCTATCTACATTCCACTTCCCTCTGTCTGTTTAAAGAAGATCACTATCCCTCCTCTGCTAGGTATAGCTTTGTCTTGTCCTGTAATATCTTTACACAGTTATTCCTTCATTTCAGGGTGCACAAACTGACAATTGACAATGTGGTTCCCACGGATGAGGGAGATTATTCCTTCATCCCCAACGGATTTGCTTTTAACCTCTCTGCAAAGCTACATTTCATGGGTAAGTCTGAGACCTAGAACATATATGAAAGGCTAAGCACAGTATTACCACTTGGTGTCGCTGTGTCAGTGTGTGGACTGAGACAGCCCAGCAGAGACTCTGTGTATGTGATAATAAATGCTGTGCAGCCGCAAAACAGGGTCAAATCTTCATATATTCTGAAAGATAGGCACAAATATTGTAAATATAGGAATATCCCAGGCTGTTATCTCGGCACACTCAGTATGTGAATAAAAATCTTATTTTGTTTATTGGAGCCTCTCCAGTATTGTAACCGCCATAGATGCCTTAGATACAAGGCCATCGGGCACAATATATTAAAGAAAAATAGATACCATGTGACAATTATTGGCTTCTTCCAGTATCCAGCCAGTGACCACTAGGTGATAACCCTAACCTGGGACTCTATATATTTGAGAACTACACATCCCTGATTAAGGCAAATTAGAATTAGTAGAATCGATGAGCTCACACCTGTTCTGTTATGTTGATCGTCAACCATTAAGATTGAATCACATTACGGAAGGTCTAGTATTTCCTCTTAAGATTTGGTCCAATTTTCAGTGTAATAAGTTACAGACTTTAACTTTGACTAAAATGTTTCACAACCTGTACTGTTTACCATAGACTAGCGACGATTAAACTTTTTTGTTGTATTGTTTCTGACTACATTTCTCGTGATGTTCTGCTGAAGTTTAATCCCTCCCATGGACTGCAAAATTAACTCTTGCTCTGTCCTAATTGCATCACCGTTCCCCCCTTTAGGTAAACAATGGCCATTACTCTTTGATCTGTTTTTTATTTTTATTTTTTTGTCTCCTCAGAGGTTAAGATCGACTTTGTTCCAAGACAAGGTACTGCCGACAATTCTCTTGTGAAACGTGATTTTGCATGGTGTATTTGTTTGTATCAATATAGTTGCAACTGAACGCAAGTATATAAAGTGGTAAAGGTAATACGTATTATCAGATTGCTTCTTATTCCAATTGGTCTTGTTTCATTTTCCAGACTTTACAGTATTGTTTAACAACTCAACGCCTATAACTGCAGACACACTGATTGCTGATCTTACAAAAACACTTACATTTATCTAGGTGATGTTTTATAGTATATTCATCTCCGTAAACACTACTATTGCATATTTTGGGTTATTTCAAATACTATCTATATAAAATAAAATTACAGATGATGGCACAACTGTCCCCTTGCTAGGGTCTCTCCTCCGCACAATTACACTCCAGATCTGCTCATTGATTTAATCCCATCCTTCTGTTCTTAACCTGGTAATCACCCTCTCTCGGTTGTTTTATATAGGATGCCCCCTATATATTTCTTTTTGTTTCCCTTCAGTCATCACCTGCCATTCTCCAACCCCCTACCTCCTCAGTCATGACTGATAATGTATAAAAAAAAACAACTGAAAAACATCTGGAGTTTCTACATGCATTCTACTCCAATACTATTAACTTTTTACTATACTAATAACTTTGTCAATACTGTATTTTCAGAACTGTTACTGACCTTGTTTGTCTCTGCTCTTAAACATTGATTTAAAAATTAATAAATTGCTTACCTCTGGCAACAGAATGGGCGCCACCATTTTGAATTATACACGAACAAGTTTCCCCACACTTTATGCAAATCAAATTATTTCCCTCACAATTCTTCTCCTATTAGCAATGCTCCTATAATGTATGTGAGCAAGAAGATATAAGGCCACTTCAACTTCAACAGGGACTCATTTTGTGTGTTTATTTTGGAAGTTTGTCTGCCAAGATATAACAGTGATGATGGGAAATGTAGGTTATTTTGCATTAAATGCCTTGTTTGTGCCATTTCATAAGACAGTTCTGAAGTCAGAGTATAATTATATAATTTTAGATATTTATATTTAGGGTTTAAACAATATATCTTGCAATGCTTGTTGCCTAGCACTTTAAATGACTTTACCATTGTTCCTAGATCCAGTTAATTTATTTTCGATCAACGCTTCATGTTAACAATGTGATTTCTGTTGTGTATATATCATTTTTTCAAGTCAACATTTTACTGTGTTCTATATTTATGTGTATACTTTTATGTTGGTGAGAAAGTTCAGCGGATAGAGCTCCTTTTTCAGTTCCCTGGAACCACTGGGTTAAATTCCTGGCAAAGTCAGCTCATCTCTCTAAAGTCAATAAAACAAGCACTGTTAAGTTGGGTAGTAATAATATCTAGAGGACAGGAACCAGCTAACTGTAGTGTTTTAGTTTAATTACTCCGATGTTCTGCGTGCTTGTTGGATGGTTGCGTCTGTCTTGCTTTTTCAAAGAGTGAACATTGCATTCACTTCGTTATCTGTACTATAGCATGCATTTGTAACATACAATATTTTACACTCACAGAACCCCCCAAAATTAAACTGGACTGTTCTACCCATAACTCTGATACCATCATTGTTGTTGCTGGCAATAAGTTACGCCTTGACGTCCCTATCTCCGGAGATCCAGCACCCACCGTTGTATGGACTAAGGGGGAAAAGGTAAGAAACTGCATTACATATCTCTTAAGGTATAACCAGGCTGGGAGATAGTACAGCGCTTCGCAATATGTTGGTACTTTATAAATATTAATATTACAAGACATTGATGTTTGACATGATATGTATTCATATCATGAAGCCTTGACATTATAGGTTGACATTATTAAGGTTATTGGAGTCAGGTTTAAGCTTTCAGGTGCATGTTTGCTGTAGACTATCATCATTCTCAGCCAGGAATATTTCCCATGAGAATGATGTTAGGGATTACTTACAGCAACTTTGTTCTATGAGTTGTTTGTTTGGCGCTAGCGCAGTCCGTGCACACTGAACCAAAGTGACAACGTACAAGTTGTACTAGAGTAATAGAAATTTCACAAAAGTGACCGTCGTACATTTGTAAATTGTGCCGTCACGCCCTGAATGGTAAGTATTAAACCATTTATAATATTTTTGGGTGACCATTTAACTAACACAATATATAACATTAAATAAAAAAAATCTGCCTCGAACAGATCTGTCATTTTTAAGGACATTGTCTCATAATTAACAAGTGTCCTTTACCATAGGTTCAGATGATTACGCCTGCATTGAAGAATTCCAAGTGCTGTTTGAATAATTGCCACATCCCCCTATAATTTGTGTCCTTTTTTATTGTTGAGTTTGTTTTATTTTCCCTATAGTCTCAGTTCTCTCTCCCGTAATTAGGTAATTGAGCAGTTTCATATCAAGCCTACCACAGATGACGATTTTTCCAGTGACTTGGATGTAAGTTAAAAGGTTTAATCGCCACCAGCGTCTAAATATGTGTGGACACCGATACTTATACCACGTGTGAGCCGTGCCATGTGTGATCACAACCTGTCTAACAACACTTGTTTTGCTGTGTATCCCATCAGACTTAACGCAGAATTTTCCCTTATCCATTTTTATTCTCTCCTCTGTTGAAAATGGATGGGATTGTGTGATTAATAAGTTTTTATATTATTGTAGAGAATGTGTCAATAAAGATGTACAGAAATATTCAGCTATTGGGCTAGATTCTATTATAATAAAGGAGATTATCTCTTGGAATTGGATAGCTGGACAGATGTCAGAGTTTGTCATCTAACAGAATCTAGCACAATGAGTCTAATAAACATGATTTGCAGTGATCGATAATTTTGCCACAGAAAAAAAGATTTTTGAACTACAGTTCTTATGAGGCTCAGCCAGCTCAGTGGAGTGGCAGGCTGAGCACCTTAGAACTAATCTTTGCAAATCCCTTCAGTGGCAAATGTAACCGTTTTTGGTTTATCTCCTGAATAGTGACGTGTGGTAGGTTGGCAGCCATCTTACAAAATGTGATTTAAGAAAAAACATTTTTTTAACATTTTTCCACTCTGCTGCACAGACGTTCCAAATAAAGTAAGTTGCTAATCACCTCAAAATTTAATTAATGTGACCCTTATTACGAACACAGCATAAAACCATACACAGTCCATATAGAGCCTTGTTTTGTAGTATACTGTTTAGGTATTTGTATCCAATCTGTAAGTGCACTGATATCTCATGGAACCACCGCACAATTGAGATAACCACTTTAGAATGCCAATCTCTTCAAATGGATGGAAAAATAATTGTATCTAACAATGTATCTCTGTTTTTGCCAAGAAATTTGCATTCTGTGACACAATGCTAAATGACCTCTTTTTTTTTATTTTTTTAAATGTAAATGTCACTGATTTAATTTGCTGTACTGCGTTACAGCTGACTGACCAAATGTATGCCAAGATAGCCAAGTCAATTTAACAAAATCTCTAAGCGGGCTTAGAGAATACGTCTCAATCAGCAATTTGGGACTACATTTTAAAAAGTTCTTTCAAAGTTGTTGAATACTTGTCCAATAATGACAGCAGACCACTTAGTGAAAATAGCCTTCAGATAAATCTAATCGCAGTAAATACAGCAAGCCTAGTCTCTATTTGCCATAAACAAAAAAATTATGCATAGAAAATATGTTTAGAAACCGCGAGACCAGTCCATGTGTGATTCTATACTGGGGTAAGTACGGCAAGTAAGGAGGATATCGATTTGAATTGGTTGAAATATTAAAGTCTGTTGGTATATGGCTTCCTAAGTATCTTCCTAAGGAGTTATTCAATGAATCATGCATTGCCAGGAATTTAGTATCTATTTAAAGCGATTCTCAATTTAAAGGACCACTATAGACACCCAGACCACTTCAGCTCAATTAAGTGGTCTGGGTGCCAGGTCCCCCAGGTTTTAACCCTGCAGCTGAAAACATAGCAGTTTCAGAGAAACTGCTATATTTACGCTGCAGGGTTAATCCAGGCTCTAGTGGCTGTCTCCCTGACAGCCACTAGAGACCGCTTCCGCGATTTACACTGAGTAAATCGCACTTATTTGATGCTGGACGTCCTCACAGAGTCCAGTGTCAAAAAAGATCCCCATAGGAAAGCATTGAGTAATGCTTTGCTATGGGCAGGTTTGAATGCGTGCCCACCTCTGGACGCTCATTCGGCTCCACTCGGGAGCTGACGTCGATGGAGTAGGAGAGGTCACCAGTGCCGAGGGAGCCCGGAGCTCGATTAAGGTGAGCAAATAAATGGTTAATTAACCATTTATTTGCCGCGGAACGGGGCCCTAGTCACCTAAACGGTAACTAGGGCTCTATAGCGTTAGGAATACATATTTGTATTCTTAACACTATAGTGTTCCTTTAAGACCAAAAAGTCTAAAATTTGAAGTCACTCTAAATTCCCAACAATTCACATTCTTCTAAATAATAATGGTAGGTAGGGTTGTTTGCTAAATTCCAAATTTTCACACAAGTGGAAAAACTGCTGCAAAAATATGGCAATTTAACTGGCATATAACTGGAGAATTTTTCCAGATTATCTACTTGCGGCTCAGTCTTACCATTTGGATTTAGTTCAAGAAAATTCTAAGTTTAGCGAATCACCCGGTGGATGTTTCTGAAATTCAATCCTCCGATGTACAGCTACCAATGCAGGTGTTAACTGCAAGCTGTGTAAAATAATCTGGACCATGTCAGTATTAGCGATATCTCAGACTCCAGGAATACCGTCAAGATATCAAAATACAGAGTGACGTATATAAACCTGCTGAAGAAATCCTCTGTTTTGCCAGTAATTGTGTCAGATCCTGCAGATTATAAATGCAAATAAAAATGTCTCAGATCTGAAATGTCCCTTTTAACCCCTTAAGGACACAACTTCTGGAATAAAAGGGAATCGTGATGGGATATTTCCGTCATGTGTCCTTAAGGGGTTAAAGTCATGCTGTTGTTACCACAAGTAAAGGTCTGACTGTGCATTGGAAACACATTGTGGTCTAAGAAGCTATATTTGAATGGCAGCCTGCATTTTGTTTGGAAAAGTCGATGTGGCATCTGCCTCTTAGTCAGAGATTTAAATTTATATCCAGACTCATAACTTGGAAGCAATGATGTGATATTGGCCTACAGACCATAATTTGAAGAGGGCAATTAAATACGAATCTCACCACAGGACATAGCGGACATTACAGAGACAGATCTGTGCTTCAAATAAACAGATTTCTCTGAACATGATAGTGATTTCTAAGGTATTTAAAGTGATACACACATAGTTACTTTTAAATGAAGCCAAAAATCAAAGCAAGATAGGTTAACTTCTTCTTAAATGTGGCTTTTACAGAGTTATTCACTTATCTCCAAGAGTTTGCAAATCAAATTGAATGGAAGAACTGGGGCAAAAAAATTGAGGCAAAAAGTTGTGAGCTTTATTTCATTTGCAGTAATTTGAGTTTTAGTGAATAACTCTGAGAATTATTTTCCGTTTGCTTCTCACTGTATTCACTAGATTTGTACATGGAGAAAAAAAACTTGTGTTGGCCAAAATATTTGTATTTTTTCGAAAATAAAATATTTTCTTGGGACGGCCAAATAAGCCTTATGTTGGTTCGGTTCGGCAGAATTTCGTTAAGGAAGTATTCATCCAGAAAACCAATCAGATGAACCAAAAGGGCACGAAAATGGACTAATTAGTGTGCTGTCAAATATCTCCATAATATAAATATTAACCATACATAGTACAAATATTAATAGGTGTGCCCTTATTCCTTTGGTTGATTAGTATAAATATTAAAGGACCACTATAGTCACCCAGACCCTTCAGCTCAATGAAGTGGTCTGGGTGCCAGGTCCCCCAGGTTTTAACCCTGCAGCTGTAAACATAGCTGTTTCAGAGAAACTGCTATGTTTACATTGAGGGTTAATCCAGCCTCTAGTAGCTATCTTCCTGACAACAGCTAGAGGCGCTTCCGCGATGCTCAATGCAAAAATTGCATTGAGCACACAGAACGTCCGTAGGAAAGCATCGTTCGAGTAATGCTTTCCCATGGGGGGTTTGAATGCGTGAGGTTCTGGCCGAGCATGCGCATTCTGCTCCACTCGAGAGCTAACGTCGGAGTGGGAGGAGATATCACCAGCACCGAGGGAGCCCGGCGCAGGATAAAGGTACGTAGCTGAAGGGGTTTTAACTCCTTCAGCCCAGCGGGAGAGGGGCCATGAGGCTGGGGGGGACCTAAGGACTACATAGTGCCAGGAAAACGAGTTTGTTTTCCTGTCACTATAGTGGTTCTTTAAGTATATATTTTGCATTACACTAACAGGAGCATAATACTCGCATTTGGTCCACAGATGTGAGAAAAAGTAACCAATATTGGGAAGAGCAGGAGGAGCAGTAAAATATATATCTGTATTAATATATTTGAATATATAAAAAATATATTTTTTTGTATTATTTTTTTTTGCTGTTCCTTCTTATCCCCCTCTATTGCTCACTTCGTACTTGATCTGTGTATGAAATCAGCATTTAGTGACTTTCCCTTAGTCATCAATGATCTTTTTTTTCTCATCATTCACCTCTCTTTTTGGAGGGCAGGGGTGTCAGAATCAGGGGAAGTCAGAATCACCAATCAAAATGACGCGCGATCTTTGCACGTTTTGTTTGGTTCGTGATTCGGCTACATTTCAGCTCAAAGTCTGCAAATTCGAATGATCAAATGATAGTTGGACAGAATAAAAACAGGATAAAGTGAGGAGAGTTTTTATTCTGCTCCCTATATGCTGAGGATTATTGCACACTACAAGAATAACCCAACAACTGCGAAAGACGCCCCCAAAGACGCACAAGAACTATCAACGTATCCACAGATGGGGATCATACCGTCCAGGTGCACATATCTGGAACTCATCATAAGCTCCCGAAAAGTGCATTTTGTTTTATTCATAACCACCAAGAATTTTAAACATACTACACTATATTAAGTTTCTTTTCATCTTATGCCCCATATTACTCCGGATTTGAGAACACCACCACGGAGCTGCACCCCCTTTTCACTATCAATAATGTGTTAATGCCCCTTACCTCACAATGGGTGGAAATGTGTTTCTTTGTTGAATAATGTTTCTCAGATCTATGCAAAGAAGATTTATTTTATTTTAATTTTTTTTTAGCCTACAATGAACGTTTTGTCTACAAGTTAAAAAAAAACACAGCACATCGTTTAATAAGATCAGTGACAAAGAGGTTGATTCACTCGATTTTAGTAAACGGAAAACCAAGTTGTGAAATACAAACAAAAAGTGTTGATTTTAAAAAAATTCCCACACCCTGTGGTTTGTTTAAAATGAAATAATACCCGATTCATAGTACAGACTCAGAGTGGGGCTATTGTTATGATCTATTTAAATGTTACAGTGTTAGTATTCTCACAATGTGTAGGGGGAATCATTTGTGAGCAATCAATGTCTCACTGGTTGAGTTGAAATCCAGGTGAGTTCAGTCACTTTGCTACTTCTTACAAACAAGACATTGACTTGGTGTAAACATCTGAAAAATTTATAATCCTGTGCCCGACTCTTCATTAATTCTTGCTATCAATTTCTTCAACACGATTCCAAAACAAAAACCCTAGAAAAAAACAACCCTCCGTATTTCAGTGATCCTGAATTCCTAGACTTTTTGTTTCAGCTTATTTCCCAGAATGATGGCAGAGTCCGTGTGGAAACCTTTGCGGATCATTGCGTGTTCATTATTGAGGGTGCCGAGAAGCAGGATGAGGGGACGTACAGTGTGCTAGTGAAGAACCCTGCTGGGGAGGACAAGGCCAACGTTACCATTAAAGTTATCGGTATGTGGCAGATGGGTTACCAATTGGTCAGAGAGGGCTGTAGAGTTGCTAGATCCACCATGTTTTTTCTAGACTCACAGATAGCCGCACGTCTCTTTTCAGCCTACGTAACTATGTTTTTTTTGTGCGATGGATAGCAAGTGAAAGTGTGCTCTCCTGCCAAATGCAGAATTCATGTCACTGGTGTAAAATCTATTTTTCAAGGAAAGATCCTAAAGGGACTGCCTTGATTATGTTTGTACAGTAACATATGAATTCTGCATACAGTAGCATATTGCAGGACTTTTCAGTCACTGCAAATCAGCAACACAGTTCCCAAGGCACTCCGAGTGTCCAGGATTTAGACATTTCACAGGATGAAACATTGACCATTCGTGTGTCTTGAGGAGCTTGTTATAAAGCAGTGGTTCTTCTGAGCCATAGTTAGTCCTCGGAAACAACTCCCCACAAAGCTTTGATAATATCACAAAACAAGAAAATGAATGGATCCACAGAACAAGTCGTGGTTTTGGAGAAGACTCGCAAGTAACTGTGTCAAAGGGTCATTAGAAGAACTAGCATTTATAGCAAAGACAAGCAGTAGTTAAAGGATCACTACAGACACATAGACCATTTTATCTCAATGAAGTGGTCTGGATGAAATAGTCCTTAGTTTTAACCCTGCAATCTAAAACTTTGCTGGTTAATAGATGCTGCAATGTATTGTTGCAGGGTTAAACATACCTCTGGTGGCTATCTTCCCGACAGCCACTAGAAGTGCATCCCTGTGAGAGTCAACCTCCGTTCCTAGACACTGGAAGCACTGGATTTTCTCACATCATCAATCTTGTCGATCTCAACCAGGGAGGTAAAGTGCAGATCGATGTGGGAAGAAAGGTAAGTAAAAGTGGTATTTTTTACAATTTCTGACTGGGGAAGGGCCAGACACCTAGACTGTTACAAGGCACTAGAATACACATTTGTATCAATAATTCTATAGTGTTCTTTTAAATAATATTACTTGTCTGAGGACATTTACATTGCCTTCACAGTAGACGTACTGCGAACTATTATAAATGGATTACACTGTGTTTGTTAGTAGAGATTTTATTAGAAACCCATTGCCGATAAACATTATAATTTACAGACCTTTTCATCTGACGTGTTTATCCCTTTTCTTGCTACAGAGGTACCAGATCCACCCGAGTCACCCCGTATCCTGAACATTGGAGAGGATTACTGCACTGTGCAGTGGGACCCACCCAAGTATGATGGAGGTCAGGGAATTCTGGGTAAGTTATCACTGTTGCCCTTTGACTTGTCTACTCACCACTAAGTCCAGGTCAACAATACCCCTTGATGTTCATGCCTATAACACCACTTGCTGCATTCTGTCTTCTTGTTTTTTACACTCCTGCACCTTAATATTATGTTGATCATGAACCATCACCTGTTTAGAATTGACATCTCAAAGGAACACTCCCATTGTAGTGGTTCTGGTTCCAGACAGGTCCTGGCTTCCTCCTAGAACAAGTAGTGAAAGATTTGGCAACTTAGCAGGCGACTGACCCCACCTCTCCAGTTTCCAGAAGTTTCTGACACTGAGCTAAGACCAGCCATGCTGAACTGTGTTCATTGGTTGAGAGCACTCCGATGACGCCATCAGTCAATAGCATAGCCCTTAGTTCACTGGAACCAGCAGCAGCAGGGGAGGTGGAGGTGGGCGCTATACTGGACCCAGTTAGGTTACCAAACCAATCTTAAACAGTTTGAATACTTACTCCAGCAGGACACCAGGACCCTCCTGGCACCATAAACATTACAGCTGGCTGTAGTGGTTATGGTGCTTGGAGTGTTCTTTAATGGTGGTGCCCTTTCCAGGCAAGGCATGTATCATGTAATCTATAATAATATAGTAATATCATATATAGCAGTGGTAGTCAACCTTTTTTTACCTACCGCCCACTAATGCAACTTTTTGGTTGAAAAAATTTCCGTACCGCCCACCAGTTTTCGCGCAAATGCGGAATATTTTTTAGAAAGGAGGGTGTTTTACAAAAAATAAATGTACGTACATTTATCTTTTTATTTCTACTTAATGCAGGTTTATAAGGTTTTTAACTTTATAAAGTTTAATGAGAAAACAATAAAGTAAATTGAAATTACCTTTACTAGTGATTAATGAGATCCTTGAGGTTGATGCTGCGAGACTAAATATTTGATATCTGGTTCGATTTTCGTAAGGAACAAACGAAGGTCTCTTTCAGTGATATTCAGACGACTTCTCTGTTTGCGCATAATATGATTTCTCTTATTACCTCTCTATGATTTTTCTTGTGCGTCAGCTCATCTCCTCTCCCTCCTCAATTCCCCTCCCCACCTTTTTTTCCCCCTTTTTTCTATTTTTTAACCTTCCTTGTAGCAATGCCCAGTAGGAAGGCTGAGCTAGGTAGCCCACTTACTATATAGTCCACTATAACAGACAGACACACGTACAAGACACACGTACAAGACACACGTACAAGACACACGTACAAGACACACATACAGACACACATACAGACACACATACAGACACACACACACGACACACATACATACACACACACGACACATACATACACACACGACACATACACACACACACGACAAATACACACACACACACACGACAAATACACACACACATACACACGACACATACACACACACACGACACATACACACACATACACATACATACACGACACATACATACACACACACGACACATACATACACACACAACACACACACACAACACACATACATACACACAACACACATACAGACACACATACAGACACACATACAGACACATAGATACAGACACAAATACAGACACATAGATACACACACGACACATAGATACACACACGACACATACACACACACACACACACACATACACACACACACACGACACATACATACACACACACACACGACACATACATACACGACACATACAGACACACACAACACATACAGACACACACGACACACACACACGACACACATACATACACACACACATACATACATACATACACACACACGACACATACATACACACACACACGACACATACATACACGACACATACAGACACACATGACACATACAGACACACACAACACATACAGACACACACGACACACATACACACACACACACATACATACATACACACACACACACAACACACATACAGACACAGATACCCACACACACACAAGACACATACACACACACACGACACATACACACACACAGACACACATACATACACACACATACATACATAAGACACACACGACACATACAGGAACACAGACAGACACACATACACACAAGACACATACATACAGACACACACAAGACACACATACCAACAGACAGTCACACATACATACACACACACAAGACACACATATATACAGACACACACACACACACACACACACACAAGACATACATACAAAGACACACACACACACACACATTATATTTAAGTCACCCTCCTGTTTCCTACCTTTTAGATTCAGGAGGGTGACTTTCCCTGGGGTCCAGTGGTGGCTCAGGTGGATGGGAGTCAGAGTTCCCACTCTGACTCCCTGGTCTTCCTCCCGCGCGGCTCTCAGGGTTAGCTGGGAGGAGTGATGTGCAGTCACTTCCTCCCAGCTCTGCGATGTCATCACAGGGGGCCCGGTCGCGCTGTTAAAGCGCCCAGCGCTGACCGGGCCCCCTCACAATCCACATCCATCGGGTGGCCCTGACAGCATGGGCCACCCGATGGACCCCTCCATATGCAGCCCCGGCGGTTTGCCGCGCGGGCCGGAGCCGCAATTTGTCACGGCGGTACCCAGTCGCAGGGGTACCGCCGGCTCGCACCCGCCCGCCCGGTCGTCAGGTCGTCAAAACCTGGAAATCCCTACCGCCCACCTGAAATCCTAAAACGCCCACTAGTGGGCGGTAGGGACCAGGTTGACGACCCATGATATATAGTAATCAAAGACAATTAAGATGTCTATTGTTTTATTCTCTCAGTAGCTTTTAACACATACAAATAAAACAATAACGTTTAAGAAGCATTTTCTACTGCTGTGGACAATAATAAGAATTGGGCAATATTTGACAGGATTAGATTATTATTTCTCTGCAAAGTTTGGGTCTTCTGAATTAGTTTTGAGATGTTTAGTCATAATGCTAAAATTAGTACTGATAACGTTTTATTCCCAAAACACCAAAATTGGAAAATGTAGGCTAAAATAACCAAAGCTGTGGCTATAACTCAGCTGTAGAAAGTTACCAAATCAAAACACAATACAAATGGTGATAGCACGCAATAAAATACAACAGAATAAAAAGTTACCACAATCTGTGTATACAGTGGTGGGACCTATAAATATCAAAGAGGAAACATAGGGTAATACAGTTAAATAAACTATATGTATAAGTACATCTATGGATGCACTCACATGGTTCTGAGCCACTCCACGAGCTCTGGAATGTGGTGGCAACTGTATCAGGATTTAGATGCTGCTCACAGGTTCTGCTGCTTCGTTTTCGCACCAATAGAATCCCGGATGCAGGATATAGGTGAACCTTCTTTATTAAGAAACAAGCATTAAAATCAGACTCCTTCTAACAGAAAAGTCAATTTTTTTTTTGTTAGAGGGAGTCTGATTTGTAATGCTTGTTTCTTAATAAGAAGGTTTATGCTTTCTCACCTATATCCAGCATCCTGGATTCTATTGGTGTCAAAACGAAGCAGCAGAACCTGTGAGCAGCATCTAGATCCTGATACAGTTGCCACCACATTCCTTTATTGGAGTCCTTAGTCTGATCCAGCTCGTGGAGTGGCTCAGAACCATGTGAGTGCATCCATAGATGTGCTTATACATATAGTTTTTTTTTTAACTGTGTTACCCTATGTCTCCACTTTTATATTTATAGATCCCACCACTGTATACACCGATTGTGGTAACGTTTTATTATATTGTATTTTATTGTGTACTATCACTATTTGTATTGTGTTTTGCACTTTATTTGTGTGTTTGGAGTGAGACACACGGTGATTGTAGCAACACTATAGTTAATCAAACCTTACTACTGTTTTGTATTGTTACCATACAAAAACATTTTGCCTAAATTTTGCAATTTGAATTTTAAATCACTACATTTCAGTATTTAGTGAATACGTTCCGTAGTGTTTATATTCAGAAGAACAGAAAGAGGAGCAATATTTTTGTCACAAATTCTATCTCTGCCAACCTGCAGGCTACATCTTGGAGAGGAAGAAAAAGAAAAGTTACCGGTGGATGCGGCTGAACTACGACTTGGTGAAGGAAACGTCATACGAATCAAAGAAGATGATTGAAGGCGCAATATATGAAATCCGCATTTATGCTGTGAACTCGATCGGCATGTCACTTCCCAGTCAGCCTTCTCAACCCTTCATGCCCATTGGTAAGTGCCTCTACCTACCTCTTTAAATGTAAGGGTTAATTACCTAAACAGGGAAATTAAAAGAAATAATTGCCCCTAATTTACTGTATTGTGAATTACCACCGATGGTCATTCATTAAACCAAGTGCAAACAACCTTTGGCACTCCACATGTTGTGGACTACGTCTCCCATAATGCACTTACGGCCATGATTCTGGCAAAGTATCAGGGAAGATGTAGTCCACACTATCTGAAGTTCCAAAGGTTGCTGCCAAGCCTGTCTTATACCATAAATGATCACAAAATCAAAAGGGAAGTGCACATTTTAGGAATAAATAGCCAAATTGGTAAAAAAAAATCTCCCAAACTCAGCTGTGTTTCCAGCTCAGAAATATTTGGCTTAAATGTGCAACTCAATGCCGAATTCCTGATAATTCATTGTTTAGAGAATAGTCCCAATAGCATTCTGTCCACTAAGGTTTGCCTTTTAAGTAAATTTAAAATTGTAGGTCACAAAAGTCAAATTGTCATAATTCTCAAAGTCTGTTTTCAGTTTGGTTATCGCGGCCTACATTGTGAATTCAGGTCGCGTTCCAAGCTATTCACACTGCATCGAATGACGTGGACAGTCTGTTCTCCCAAATTAGTGCAAGAGATGCTGATTATTATTGAGTTTGGCATGAACTTGGCAGCAAAACGAGATACAACAACTTGCTATTGATTTCAACTGAGCCCGGCAGCTCTCTGTAAACTGTATATTACATCTAATAGAAAGTACAGACATTAAGAGCAATTTTCTCTGTGATGTGTCAAGATATACTCAAAAAATAAAAAAAGAAATACTTAAAGGGAAGGTCTAAGTCAAATGCATATTTTTATGGCATTTGAACAAGGTAGTTAAAATAAAAAAAATGCCTTTACAGGTATCCCTCACTTAGCGACCCGGTCGTAGAACAAATTAGTTGGTAAGTGAGGAGTTAATTGACTCCCTGCTCTGGTGCACTTGTCTATGTTCCGTGAAATTTCCCAGAAACGAACGCACCAGAGCAGGAATCTCTCTAATCTATGCTCTGGGATATTTTCCCCAACATTGACAAACGCACCAGAGCAGGAATCTCTCTAATCTATGCTCTGGGATATTTCCCCCAACATTGACGAACGTACCAGAGCAGGGAATCCCTCTAATCTATGCTCGGGGATATCTCCCCCATAATAGACGAACGTACCAGAGCACGAATCCCTCTAATCTATGCTCTGGGATATTTTCCCCAACATTGACGAACGTACCAGAGCAGGAATCCCTCTAATCTATGCTCAGGGATATTTCCCCCAACATTGACGAACGTACCAGAGCAGGAATCCCTCTAATCTATGCTCAGGGATATTTCCCCCAACATTGAAGAACGTACCAGAGCAGGAATCCCTCTAATCTATGCTCAGGGATATTTCCCCTAACATTGACGAACGTACCAGAGCAGGGAATCCCTCTAATCTATGCTCGGGGATATTTCCCCCATCATAGACGAACGCACCAGAGCAGGGAATCCCTTTAATCTATGTGAGTGAGTCCTGTCAATTTTTTTTTTTATATATATTTCTCTCTGTCAATTGTAATATTAATTTGGTGCATCACACGTTTTAAAAACTACAGAGTTGACATTACAGATCAGGGCATCTGTCCTAAAGGATCATTGTTGGCATGAAACAGAGACACCACTTCACAAAAAAAAAAATGTAAATTAAAAAATACTATTTAGTAGATATACCCCAAATAAAAACATGCTTACATTTAATTATGTATTTTTTCTTTGAATGTATATATAAAAACAACTTGCAAACGCTGCAGATCTCTTGTCTGAAGCCTTTCCAAGCCCTCCTCTTCTAACCCAGCCCAGACTTTCTGTGGCTGTCCAATCACAGACTTCCCAGTGCAGCTCAATTAGAAGTCTTTGCAAGGCAGGTGCTCTGAGCAATTGCTGCCTATTTAGTTTAGCTCCACTGAGCTAACCAAACCAGGAAGTAACAGGACCTGATGTTTGATTGACATCCAAGAGGGTGTAACACAGTTATTTTTTTAAAAGTGCTGATTGAAATCTGCACATTTTGTAAAATAAAAAAAAAATACTTTAGCAAGATAGTGTCCCACAAATGACTTTAGCAAGATAGTGTCCCTTTTAAAAAATGTGACATACTAGCACATCTTTATAGATAATAGTGTCACTTAACCTGGTAGTGGGAGGATCTAGTGGAAAAATAAATGGTAAACGAATTAAATTAAAACGAATGGGGAACGATTATTATGTGGAGCGCACTCTTTTAAATATTTGTGTTATTATTTAAACATTTTTATGAACTCACAATTTGTGTGGGCAAACTAACATTTAGTTACAGAAAAGTATTTTTGTTCTGATATATTGCTACAGATGTATGGAGGCGTAGTGAGCGTGGTAGATAAACACTGTATTAGAATGTTCTGCATATGGCTCCAACAGCCGTTGCCTTGATTCTAATTAGCCTGTTGTTGTTCGTAGCACTAAAAACATTGTGTGCATTACCCTAAATAACAAAACCAATTAGAAAAATAGACAACAGAGAGCCATTACAGAGATACGCCAAGCAACTTTACCACTCCGCTCATTATACGGCTTATTGTAGTGGTTATGGTATTAGGGGGACTAAGGAAATACATGATTTGCTAGTAGGTAGAATGTGCTGCTAACTACAGGTGCCAGTCTAGTATGTACACCTAACCTGACTACCACTGACAGTAAATTGGCAGCACGATAAGTACTACAGAGGGTCCATACTCTGTGTTTTCCTGTACCCCATGTTAACAGCTTTGATAAAACATATTTTTGACAGATATTGAGGAAGTGAAACTTTCTTAACATGATGTCTTCAATGGAGGGGCTGGACACTGAGTGTTGGGAAATACCACAGTGTTTGTTTTGTTTTTTTTGTTTTTTTTTGCAAGCCACTTGGTTTGGTAAAAAATGCAGGGAGTGCTTTCGTAGAATCCTAGCACCATAACCACTGCAACACAGTGTCCGGTAAGCTGTATATAGGCTGTATAGAAAACCAGCGATCACTTGGGTGAATAGCAATTCTTTTATACACAACTGAATATTCACAACTAACAATAATATGTATCGCTATGATTAGCTAATATAATATTACTGGTAATAATGTTTTAGTATTTGTATTTACGTAGCATTTCTCAGAAATACCATCTTATATTTAAACTCCTCACTGTTGAAAAACGCTGACATTCCTTCAGATAACACTATTTTTATAAGTCATACATCCTTTAAAGGATCACTATAGTGTCAGGAAAACAAACTCGTTTTCCTGACACTATATCATCCTTGGAATCCCCCCTGCCCCCACCCTCAGGGTCCCCCTCCCGTGGCGCTGAAGGGGTTAAAACCCCTTCAGTTAATTACTTTAATCAAACGCCGGGATCCCTCGGTGCTGGTGACCTCTCCTCCCCCGCCGACATCAGCTCCCAATTGGAGCGGAATGCGCATGCGTGGCAAGAGCCGCGCGCACATTCAAACAGTCCATAGGAAAGTATTTCACAATGCGAGAAAGTAGCTTGCCCTTCGGTAAATGCCCGCTCAGGTCTCAAAATAGTTTTTCCTCACTTGTGCCATTAAAGAGAGAATATTTTAAGCATATCAAACTAATTCCACCCAAAGTGCCAGCAAGTTCTCTCTGCATGTATCCTTTGTTTTTGCTGCAATGCATTAACTTGGCTCTCCCCAAGTTTAAAGGTTAATCCAGATGTGGACCCCGTGCTCACTGTGTCTAGAGGGGGATCAGCTACACCTCACTGACGAAGCCCAAAAGAAGGCCAAAACGATTGTCTGGGGTTGCTGTATCTCTCGTGCAGAGAGAACTTGGTGGCATTTCGGTCCTGGACAGGGCCGGTGCAAGGATTTTTGCCGCCCTAGGCAAAAGTAAAGTTTGCCCCCCCCCCCATGTGACATCACAATGCCCCACCCATATGATCTGCCATGTTAACTAACACCAGTGCTGCAGTGCCGCCGTGTTTACATTAAAAGGCCTGCAGGGACAGGCTACAGACACCAGAACCACTACATTAAGCTGCAGTGGTTCTGGAGACTATAGTGTTTCTTTAATGTGAGGTAAATTAGAGATTAGTGTCACTAATAATATGCTAGATTCCCTACTTACAACCAGATGAAGATGGTGATGGGCTCTGGCTGCAGTCTGGCTCCACTGGTCTGGTGTAGAACAGGCTCTCTGGAGGCTGTTTGTAACTGTGGTCACAAAAATCAATGTTCTGGGAGAACGGGAAGCAGCTCCATTTTTTGGGGGCCCTTTACACAGCTCAAGGTCTGTGTCCCAGGGTCCACCTTCACGTTCCACCAATGAGTTTGTTCACAGGGGGTGGAGTGTGTAGGGGATGTCCTGATATGTGTAAGGAATGCATTGTGTGAATCTGTGTTTGTAGGTGTAAGGGCTGCAAGGTGTGTTTCTGTGTATGTACGGGATGCAGTGTGTGCGTCTGTAAGGGGTGCATTGAGTCTGTGTAAGGGGTGCATTGAGTGTGTGTAAGGAATGCATTGTGTGTTTCTGTGTGTGTAAGGGATGCATTGCTTGTGTGTGTGTGTGTGTCTGTGTGTGTAATGCATTGTGTGTTTTTCTGTGTGTAAGGGGTGCATTGTGTGTGTGTGTGATGGGTGTCAATCTCTCCCCCCTCCCTTGTCAGTCTCTTCCCCCCCTCTCTCTCCCTTGTCACTCTCTTCTCCCCCCTCCTTTGTCACTCTCTTCTCTCCCCTCCCTTGTCCCTCTCTTCTCCCCCTCCCTTGTCACTCTCGTCTCCCCTCCCCACTCTTATTCTCCCTTCCTCCCCCATCAATTCCCCTCCCTGTCAATTTCTTCCCCCCCTTTTAATTTCATCCCCCCCTCCCTTTCAATTTATCCCCCCCATCCCTTTCAATTTATCCCCCTACCCTCCCTGTCAATGTATTCCCCCCCTTCAATCTCCCCTTTCAATTTATCCCCCCTTCCTTTCAATTTATCCCCTCACCATCCCTGTCAATTTATTACCCCCTCCCTTTCAATTCCCCCCTCCCTTTCAATGTATCCCCCCTCCCTTTCAATTTATCCCCCCACCCTCCATTTCAATTTATCCCCCCACCCTCCCTGTCAATTTATTCCCCCCCTTTCAATTCCCCCATCCCTGTCAATCCCCCCCTTACAATTTATCCCCCCTCCTCCCTGTCACTTTATTTCCCCCCCTTTCAATTCCCCCGTCCCTGTCAATTAATCCCCCCTTACAATTTATCCCCCCCTCCTCCCTGTCACTTTATTTCCCCCCCCTCCCTTTCAATTCCCCCCTCCCTGTCAATTAATCCCCCCCTTACAATTTATCCCCCCCTCCTCCGTCACTTTATTTCCCCCCCTTTTGATTCCCCCTTCCCTGTCAATTAATCCCCCCCCTCCCTTACAATTTATCCCCCCACCCTCCCCTACTTCTATTGTAGCGTGGCCGAGCTCTGTATGGTCCGCGGGTACAGGGAGCTTTTGTATACTGTACCCGGCCAGACTAAAAGGAAGTGAACACTCAGTGTGCACTTCCTGTTAGTCCGGCCGGGTACAGGAGACAGATGCTCCCTGTACCCGCGGACCATACAGCGCTCGGCCACACTACAGTGAGGGAGTGACAGGAGGGAGCGCTTCCCTCCTGTCAGCCCCTCCTCATGCTGCGCCCGGGCGCTGCGCCCTCATGGACGCACCAGCCCGGGCAAGGCTGCAGCCGCCTGAGGCTCTCTACAGAGCGCTCGGGCGGCTGCAGCATGAGGGGGGCCGGCGCTCCTGGCAGCGCCCCTTGGGCGCCCTAGGTGGCTGCCTTGTCCGCCTAACAGGTAGCTCCGGCCCTGGTCCTGGACTGCCCATACGGGTGGGACCAGTCTGATATGCTTCAGATATGTTCTCTCTGTAATGGCACAAATTGACCCAATATCAGGAAATAGGATCATAGTACCTCGGACATCATAACCACTACAGCGAGCTGTAATATTTGTGATACTTGGAGTAACCCTTTAATAAAAGTTTAATAAATATATTTTGCTTTAGATACACCCATGAAACTTAGACATGTTCATTGTGGATATCCAGTCCTGTAGGCTGTTTAAACTGTCTCAGAATTCAGCTTGAGGTTCTGTCCTTGTTTGTAACTGGTTTGTGACTTTATATTAGACAGAGAAGATTATACAACGTTTCTTGCGTGGAATAGATTTTTTTATTTTATTAAAACAGATTTACTAGCATTCAAACAAAAACATGAAAAAAGATGAATTCACACTTAATTTCAGTATTACCATATTATAAACAACAAATGCATTGATGTTAATTTTCAGAAAATACATTGACTGGTATATAAATGTTTTTATATTTTGGTATAATCCCCTTTCATCTTGAAAGACGAAACTTAGAAGTCCTTATGTTACCGCGTTGACATTAACAAAAGACTGCCTGGTTGTCACATAGTCTCGGAGAACTATGTGACTTTCAAAGGTTTACGGGTAACGAACTCTCCAAGAATGTAGCGATCTATGTCATAAAGGGACTAGCGCACTCAGATCACAGGGCAGGGGGAGGAGCCTTAAGGTCGCAGTCCCACCAACAATGGCGACTTCAAAGTCAGCAGATAATGTCACTTAAAATGTAACAATAACAAAGAAAACAAGCTACATTGCTCCACAAAATGCCAGACTGTATTTAAAGCTCAAAGAAACACAGACATCCGTTGACTTACATCGACTCGTCTTACAGAGCTTCACACTTACATCATACCCTTATTCTATATCCAATCTCACGTTGCATAGTAGAAGGCTTGGGGTTACACCATGCTATCATCTTCCTGGAGAACCCAATGAGCACTCATGAACTACTATGATTCTTCCTATCTAGTTTAACTTTAAAAGCTGTCTTTGTTACCTTAAGCTAGACATTATAGCAATACGGACGTTATCGTTCGTAAAAGGTTACCTTTTTAGTTGTTCTGAACAATTTCACTCTTCCACTCTACGTAAATAAGCGAAGTAATTCACTAAAGTGTGCATTGTTGTGAATTCTAAATAAATGTAGGCCAAAATAGTTGATCTTAAAACATAACTGACCTGAAAACATTTCCAGTTGGGCTATTCTAACCTACAATTTCAAACCCACCTGAATACCAAACATTTTACATTTCAGTGAAAAAATATCCTGTTTATAATAATTCATGACTTTCATCCTGTAGGTTGTTTAATTAGTTGTCACTGATTCAAGGACTTATGTTGGCCAACAAGTCACATATATATATATAAATATATATATATATATATATATATATATATATATATATATATATATATACACAAACAACAGGATTTAAAATATCTACAATTTGCCAAAATGGATCTTTTACTATGGTTCCCGTTCCCGTATGGTTAAACCGTTTCTCATAATGCAGAAGGGGGGAAAAAGTTCTTTTTTTATTTTTTTATTAGTCAGTTATTAAATATAACGTGAGTCAGTCTCCGTGACATTAAAGGTATCCACAGTAACAGATGGACCACATCTGAGCCTATAAATGCTGACAGTATCTTTTTCTGTTTTCATACAATCGTGTGTTACCTAAAGTCGCCTTTGAGTCAGACAAGTTGGGTGCGTTCCAAAATCTGCCTCCTTTGCTTTCTACGCTGGATAATTTATTACGTGTTTTTCCATTGTTATTATCTCAAATTATTGAAAAATACTCTGGACATAAATATTTTATTTGCATGTAATGGAGTCATTTATTGGTACCCTGAACTATTCTGCTCTCTGTCCTGATTCTCATTGAATGGTTTTAAATTATTTTGAATGTGCTGATATGATTTTGACAGCTATATTTAGAGGTGAAAGCATTAGGATGATGGTGGAATGGACCTCAGAGATGTTCACAGAGAGAAATGTTATTCGCTGTAGAGAAAGGGTGGGGGTCTGTGGGGTCTGTAAAGTTGAGCTCACTCACCCCCTCCCATCACTGTCAAAGAGTAATAGAACTCTGCCAATGTTTGCCAGTCTCTTCCTTCGCTGTCCTTGGAGAGTTTAGTTTCACTGTCTGGAGTCTCCTACACCCACATCAGAAGATACACCACCACCATGACCCGTGTGTCTAGACCTGTGGACCCTTCAGAGTCTCACCAGGAGAGAATAGAATACAAACGATATGAGTGGAAACCAAAACCTAAAAGAGAATTCAGAGGTCTGGGTAGAAAATAGGGCAAAGCCCTGGAATGTTCTGTTTGTTTGTTTTCTATAAATGTCAATACAACGGATACATCGTAAACTTACTATCCAATGTTGGGGTTCTGGTGATAGTGGATGTAGCTTTGACATTGTATCTCGGAACCTAGAGACTGGTCCTTCGTGTTTCTAGTAAAAATGGGATTTTGAGGCCGTTAATGTCAGATGTTTTCCTGGAGATCATACGTGTGGTCTGCAACCCAGCGGTTCCTAAATTAAGGTGACAAAATGTTTGAGAAGGGCAGTTTTAGGACTTTTTGTTTTCAACAGATTGTCTGTGTCATGATATGTTTGAAATATGTGTTATATCTAGAAAAACCACAATGTCACATAACAGAATATTGTAATTGTTCAAATGGGACACAAGTTGTTTTGCTTTTTTATTATTACTTTTTTTAATGTACTTCATGTTGTTGTGGTGTTTTTATCTTATTAGCTATGTTATACGTGATTGTCTGATATACATGAGCATTGTTATTGCTCGTATCTGTTAGCTATCGGTGTGTTAGTACATGTGTGACTTTCTATCTCTATATACAGCTCCCTTTTGTAGCCGTTAGATGTATAATTACATATTTGTTTTTTTTTAAATCCTTATATTAGTTTGCTAAATCCAAGTATATTTTAGTCATACGGACTTATTTGTGTAAATAAATATTTCTATATTGAGTAGTGGCTGTCTTATGATTGTGAGGGTGATTCACTGTTCATTGAGAGGTGGTAAGTACCGTAACTTGGAATATTTAGGCTTAAGTTGCAGAGTTGTAAGATTTTCCTACACATCTACATTAGACTATAATATAAACCTATGTTGCAGACTATAAATTGATTGCCAACTCATCAAAACTCACTGTGGATTTCGGCATTTGGTACATAGGATAGTTGTGAGGAGTTTACAGATTAGTAAGCCGTTGTTCAAAAATTATAAAAAAAGTGTATGCAATCTTCTGCATTCCAGATGTTGTGGACTACATTTCCCATAATGCTTACAGCCATAATGTTGGCAAGGCATCAGGGGAAATGTGGTCCACAACATCTGGAGTGCCAAAGGTTACATAGATCGATATCAACAATAACGGAGTTCAAGCTAATATATTCTGCTCTTTGTAATGAGGGTTAGACTATATGGATCCTATTTCTTTGTATGTCCACCTATATGTAGTGTTTGTTGTAGTTATAGTGTCGGTTTCCACTAGAACTCTGTACATAAATATTTGCTTACAACATTGAGTTGTTTGCAGGACTGTCAAAACGCAGGAGTTACTCTAGAAAAGATAACAAGGTTTAAACAAGAGGGATTTCAGAAAATAAAATACATACATTTACAGTCACTATTCTTTGAGTGGTTTATTCAAAAATAAATGTGGATTTGCAGAGAACCGACAGTGGAAATGCAAAATGTAGGCCCTGATAGCTGAGAGAGGTTATTCACTATAATGAGAATTATATATTATTCATAGATCAGAAGTGGGAAAAGCCAGCTATCCTTCCAGTTCGTTACATTGTACTAAAACGTTGAATTGACTTTAAATTCTCACTTTAGGGAAGGCCTTATAGGTGGTGTAAATAGCTGATGTGGACAATTCTCCTGATGTGGCTATTATAACTTAAAATATAAAATCCCCTGCAGGTTTATCCACTAAAGAAAGAATTGGCAAAAATGTAAAGGGAATTTCAAAGTTTAGGCCCAAAATAGCCAAATTAAAACCCCGGCCGAATGGGAGAATTTCTCCAATTCTATTTTTGGGTAAAATTTGAAATTCATTCCAACACTTCAATACTCAACAAGGAACATCCGGTTTGTAAATACTCTACGTGGAAGAATAAGATATATGTGAGAGGAAGATTTTTCTTCCAAAGGAATAAGAAGATTGAAAGGATTTCAAATAAGTGATTGTATTTCAAACTCTAAAAACCTTCATATTAATATAATATTATGTTACTACAATTATATTCCCCTTAAGAGCAAGCATTGAATGTGCAGATGTTTATCCAGTGGTTGTAATGAATTTAAAACAAAATTGCAAAATGTAGGCTAAAGTAGAGAGTCGGACTCTAGCAGAGTTGAAATTCTTTTTTAAATTTGTAATTTCTTTCCAAAATTTCTACTGATTAAAAATTCAGTAGAGATGGGAGAAGGTTTCCTGTTATAGATTTTGCCAGTCTCCAGCCTGATACTGTATATAGGCACGTACAGTTTAGCTCTTCATATGAGTCTGTGTGATTACACTGCGTAAAACGAAAGCTTAGCAGACTGGCAGATTCTAAGAACCCAGACAAAATCGAATTAGTCTCAGCTGTCTGGTAAACGTGCATGTTTGTTCGCATGCCTGTGATATTATCTGTGTTACGTAACACATGCACCTGTTCTGCTTAATTTTCTCTCTAGCTCCCACAAGTGAACCCACTAATCTAACTGTGGAAGACGTCAGTGACACCAGCGTTTCACTGAAATGGAGACCCCCGGAGAGAATTGGGGCAGGGGGGCTGGACGGTTACAATCTGGAATACTGCAAAGAGGGATGTAAGTCTTCACTACGTTTTACAACTAACCTGGATATTTCATAGAACAATTTGTAAATTGTTTTCATTAAGAATGTCAACTTAAAAAGAACAGCTTCATTGCATAATATAATATATAAAGGAATAAAAAAAGTTATAACGATGCACGTCAGTATATCTGAGAACCCCATGTTCTAAATACTGAATCGATACTACAAATGATGCAGTCTGTATTTTCTATCATTCTGCTAAATGATGGGAGTCACAATTCACTGAATTATGAATGCAGGTAACCCTTAAGCCAAACTCTACCCTAAAACTAAGCCAAAACACCCGAACACCAAATTCCTTTAACCCAAACTTCACATTGAGAACTGCAGTGTTGTCAATAAAACTGTAATGACAATGTGCTCATATGACTTTAGTGACTTTTCAGAGCCACTGACAGGAAGTTATTTTGGGGCATACTTCCCGGAGATTTCTGGGAAATGTAGTCGATCAATACTGGAGAGACAAGGTTGAACACTTTGTATGATGCTTTTACATGATACCCCATGAGCTGTTTGATTGGAGTAATCGTATATTAATGTAGGGAAGCAGTCCAGGAACATGAAACATAAGCAGTTCGTAGGGCATAGCTTGGAATTCCTATTATTTGGAATTAGGTGTTCCCTGAGTTCAGCTCCTCTCCCAACCCCCATCACACTGGATCCATTTACTTCTGGCTTCCAGACAGCTGATAATTACTTAATGTGGTGTGAGTCGGGCACACTCTCGGTGCGGTCTCCTCTTTCTCTAGTCTCATGTTTATACGCTTATCTGTCAGACTTCAATAGAAGAGTTTAATCAATAAATCATGAGGTTTAGGACTAAAGTTAGGGTTCTACAGCTGAAAGTGACTCAGGACTCAGGGGAGGCTAAACTACAAATCTGGTAGCCTTACGTCCTGCTAACAGCAAGTGCCAAGAGCATCTTCCAGTGTCCTTGGGTTTTCACAAGACATGTAGTCATTGACTGCTTTGAGGATTCAACACAGCAAGTCAACTCCGAAGCTCATTCTGGAGAAAGCCACTGCACTCTAGTTGGCAACATGTCCCCCCTGAGTGTGGCTACTCAAACACACTGGCAGTCCAGTTTGACCTTGGCAGTGTCACTGCTGGTGAGAGCTTTGATCAAGTACATCAGTTAACAACTAGGAGTGAATTCTCAATGTTATTTTGATTTATTTTTTTATTCAATGATTAGCACATATCAGGGGCACCCTGCCTAACCCACAGTTTATTGAATAACACCTACTAAGTCAAAGATTCATCTCAGAAGAGCAAGGCAAGAGTGATCCTATATCTCTTCTCTTTTGGCCTCTCCATGCAATTTTCTATTTCCTGCAGCCTCCGAATGGGTTCCAGCTCTTGCAGGACTGACAGAGCGAACTTCCATAATGGTCCGAGACCTGCCCACGGGCGAACGCCTCAATTTCAGGGTTCGAGCAATTAACCTGGCAGGCCCGAGTGAACCATGCACACTAAAAGAGCCTGTGACTATTCGGGAAATAATGCGTAAGTGTCATTGTCACAAATAATGTTTTTTTAACACAGTTACCAACACACACAACACACAACACAGTCGCACTCCCCACACCGTGAATTTACACTCAAACGGCGGGACACTCACCCAATGAATTTACATACTACACAATGTGACACCAACACAGTGAATCTACATAATAGAATAATGACTTTTAAAATGGGAAAATAAACGAATGTGGTTCAGTCACCAAAATTGGGATTGTGATGAACTGGCAAGGGAATTGCACATTCTAAATCAAAATAACTAAATCTGAAAATTCCCCCAAATCTATGTTTCCAGCTCTGCTAGTTTGGCTGACTGTTTGCAGTTCCTATTTCAATCCTTCACGTTTTCTGTTTTGTGAATACACCTCACCGTAGCATGTGGAGTGCCCCAGGATGGCATCCTGACTGTGTGATACTTCCAAATAAAGTGAAATCTGATATACACTAATATCCTTCATAATGGGCCCGCTGAGTGACACGGGAGATTTAAAGTATTTTAATGAGTGGTGTTTTTTGGGGGGGGAGTTTTCATTGGAATTTTTCCTCTCATTTAGAACGTCCAAAGATCTGGCTACCACGAAACCTGAGACAGAAACTGCTGAAGAGGGTTGGAGAAACCGTCAACATAGTCATCCCCTTCCAGGTATTCAGAAATACTCTGCGTCTGTGTATATAGGTACACTCATGGGAAAAAGAACGTACACTCGGTTTGAATTCTATTGTTTTACATATCAGGACATAATAACAATCATCTGTTCCCTAGAAGGTCTTAAAAGGAGGTAAATACAACCTCAGATAAACAATAACACAACATATTACACCGTGCCGAGATTTATTTAACAAAAATAAAGCCAAAATGGAGAAGCCATGTGTGGAAAACTAAGTACACCTCATGATTCAATAACTTGTAGAACCATCTTTAGCTGCAATAACTTGAAGTAATCGTTTTCTGTATGACTTTATCAGTCTCTCACATGGTTGTGGAGGAATTTTGGCCCACTCTTCTTTACAACGTTGTTTCAGTTAATTAAGGTTTGCTGGCATTTGTTTATGCACATTTTTCTCAAGGTCCTGCCACAGCATTTCATTCGCTAAATATACAAAATCCTCCCAGAATCCTCAGACTGGTTCTGAAAAGAAACTCTTGAGAAAGGGGCCTGCAGCAATTTAAGCTACAGTAGTTCGTCTGTGTGATTGGACCAGATGGGTTAGCCATCGCTCCCCACCTGCAACACAATTCTTAAAAATACGTTTTGCAGACAATCCTGGTGCATATTGAGCTAAGTGATATATTACAATGTGTCTCACCAGTAAAACCAGACGCGGTGTGAATGTGAAATGCTGCCGCTTCTATTTTAGCTCATATTCAAAAGCTGTGAGTGGGATTTTAAAGTGATGTCTCATAAACGCCTTGAGTATTGGTTTATTGCACTTCATATTGTGGTTATTAACACTCCAGCAGGCATTTTAAACTCTGTCTACACTTCACCTCCCCTCTTCTCAAATATCACATCATGTTCTGCATTCATCCTGCTCTGTATTACTCGGCAGAGGTGAAGGAATGTATACGATCTCTACCTTGGCTGATAGGACAAAAAAATAGCTGATCATTCAGTCGCTATTCTGGCTCTTTCTGATAAAAATGTTCTTTAAATCCCAGCGGTGTGCAACCATTATTTAAAGGGGACAACTCTAAAAATGACAACATTGAAGAAATCATTAAATATCACCGATAGCTGTGTTGACCCGTTTTCCTGCCGTGCTTTGATTTCTTTTTTTAATTGTGTATTTATGAAATATTTACCAGTTGACATAACAAACCATCATATATAAAAATATATGTACATTTATTAAAAATATCAAAATATTACAAACATTTTCACATTATTAAATCCTTTGGAAAGCTTTTACAAAATAAATTGTTTTCGTAATATTAAATCAGTTTTAAAAGCTTGTCCAAAAATATTAAATCGAGGCCTTAGTCAAGCAAAGGACATAACCGATAACTCTGATGGACAGGGATGAAAAGATGAATTGACTATGATTGACAGGGATGAAAAGATGAATTGACTATGATTGACAGGGATGAAAAGATGAATTGACTATGATTGACAGGGATGAAAAGATGAATTGACTATGATTGACAGGGATGAAAAGATGAATTGACTATGATTGACAGGGATGAAAAGATGAATTGTCTATGATTGACAGGGATGAAAAGATGAAGGCACTTGAGAATAGAGCTCAATACAGAGATGTGGATTCCTACAATTTAGTTTCAATCCATTTTACTAGAGTTTAGAAATATGTGTTATCAGTCATTTGCATCTTCAGCAATTATAAGTATACACATTGTATCTATCTCCAGTATTCTATATCTTTTATAAAATAAAACCAGATTAATTGTGTTTCTTGTTGGGAGGAGGAGAGAATTAAGTTAGGAAGTGAAAAGGGCTATTTTGGGGTTATATGGGTAAATCCTCCTATTTGAAATTTTGTAGATAAAGCCAATAGAATGGAGTCTGGTGCATCTGTCTAGCAATGGGTCAGTAGGAGTCTTGGCGTTTGGTACGCATAATGTTACCACTTACCAAGAGTAATATTTGAAGAGGGTATAAGTGTTTGTTCTGGTCGAGCAAAGTCAGAGTTTTGGGAATCAGAAGTTCCAGAAATATGATGTGAGTCTACCCATAATAATTTGAAAGAAGGTGTGGGAGACAGAGATCAGAACCCTAGTATACGGGTAACAGTTTGGTTCCGTTGTCATGGAAATGTATTACTCCAACCCACCATAGTGTTCTACGGTGTCTATAACCCTTGGAAGATATCGTGCAAATATTCCTTTAGCAAGTTTAACGAGAAGTATGATTTCCCTGTCTGATGAGAATTAAAAAGCGTGGGAAAGCTTTTATAAATACTTTTCCAACCAGTCTCATTCTGCCCTGGTCCCTCACATTTTTTAGAATCTGTTTTTTTTTGTTGTTTTTTTTATTTGCATTGCATATTGTAGATTTGGTTTGTTCTTTTTTGGGGCAGAAGATGAGAAGTGTGATTTATTTGTTAACAGTTATTAGTTTAAGTCCCCTCCCCCCTAATACTATTAGGGTTATGGGAGTAGGTAGGATTAATTTAAAGAGTTGAACCATGCCACTAATTGGGGAAGACAATGACTTGCCTACTTCCTTGGGGAAGACAATTACTTGCCTACTTCCTCCCTTGTATAATTATTTAGAGCCATGGGTGGGGGCTGGAGAGTGGACACTAGGTCCCCCCACTCTGAATTTTATTATTAGATTCCCCTCCCACCATTGTCTCCCCCTCTTTTAAAGAAATATTTTATTTTATAACCCCCATCTACTGGCACAGGTGGGGACAGAGGGTGGACTGTAAACTGTTCACACCCCATTATTTAATTCAAAGCCCCCATCTGATGCCCACGAGGGGGACTATGTAACCCTTTTATTTTACAGGCTCCATCTCTGTGAGGTGGGGCCTTCCTAGTGTCTGGGCAGCAATAGCAATATTTATAGCTGTCCAGTTTAATAGATTTGAATATTTAATAGATATGCCCCACCTGCCGCATTGGCACTTAATAGTGTACATTTTGAGTGTCTGTGTGTCTAAGTATTTAGGTTTCAAGTAACTAATTACTATGATGTTTACACACTGTGTCGAGACATAGCCGTGTATTTACACCATATGCCTTTTTTCCCCCAGGGTAAGCCACGCCCCATAGTAACATGGCTAAAGGACGGCCAGCCCATTGACCCTAAACAAGTCGGGTTGAGAAACAGTGATGTTGACACCATCCTGTTTATAAGGACTGCAGAGAGGCGTCACTCTGGACAGTATCAGCTCAAAATCCAAATTGAGAACTGTGAGGATACAGCCACCATCGAGATCCAAATTGTAGGTATGTAGTAAGAACTTCCTCAAGTCAAGGCCAAGGGAGGGGTCTTCACAAACCATAATCAATGATGCCATGGAATGGGGGCGTTCTGTGTCACCTGGAATAAATGTGGCTTATCAGACAGACAGATTCACTAACCATTGTGCTCATAATTTCAGATAAACCCACTGCACCACAGAACTTGAAGATTGTCGAAATTTGGGGATTCAATGTTGCCCTGGAATGGTCTCCACCACAAGATGATGGAAATGCTGAGATTACAGGGTACACCATCCAGAAAGCAGACAAAAAGACTATGGTAAGTTGATAAGACTAAGAATATAAGCTACGTTATATTAATATATTCTGGTAAAAAGATGGTTGTCTCTCATTTCCTTTAAAACTAAATAAATAAATAAACTTAACATAAAATAAAATGAAAATATCTCCCAATTCCCTTTTTTTTACTACAATCTCAAGATTCTACAAGGCCCAAGAGGTGCCTGAGGTTTCTCAGCCAATCAGGGCCATTCCATTGAAAGCCTGAGATTATGGGATATGTAATGCGGCAGTCACAAGTAGCTTTATTCACTAGAACACATGAATGAAACTACTCAGTAAGCGAATAGCTTACGGTAATGAATTAGTTGAAGGGACAGGGAGCTTCTTCCTATGTAACTTATGCAAGGTGCCTGTGTCGATAAGGCACTCGGAGTGTGAGAAATGTGACTTAGAAACATTTGTCTGTTTTTGTTTTTATCTATATTAGGAATGGTTCACAGTCTTTGAACATTACCGACGTCTACATTGTGTGGTGTCAGATCTGGTTATGGGTAACGAGTACTACTTCCGAGCATTCAGTGAAAACATGTGTGGACTTAGCGAAAAACCTATAACATCAAAGAACAGCGCATACATCCAGAAATCTGGTAATCTGATGTTTGTTCGTGTGAAGAACTAGTAATACTGCAGTAAAAAGTGTATTCCTTAAACAGGGAAGTGTGATACATCGATAAATTAACTGCAAAATCTAGCACAAAGCAGCAAAGTTGTGAATATATAAAAACAGAAAAATTCAGCACTTGTACTACTACTGAAATAGTCCAAAGGCAGCTTAATTACTAAAACCGGAGTCTCTTGTCCGATAGGGGGTTGGATAAAACAGGAAAGGAAGGAGTAGCGCCTTAAGTGTCCTTTAGGGAATGTATGTAATGACAAAAAAAGGAAAAATAAAAAGGACTGATAGAGTAATAAGTTAAAAACTTCTTGATAGAGGAAGGAAAATTTGTAATTGTTCACTCACACTTTCAGGGAGCTTAAATACAGCTCTGTATTGCATGCCTGGGTGGGATGATCCCTGCCTATGGATATATTTTGGTACAGATTCTTCAAGTTGTTCTTATAGCTATCGGTATCCTCATAGAAAAATCTGAAAGACAAAATAAAAGTATATAGTGTAGTATGTTGAGCTAATAAGCACGGGTAGGTATGTAGATAGGTGTACACTCACATATTATGGAGCCCAAGTATTGGCTCCAGAAGTAATGCGTGAAGTGGTATGATCCCCACTCTAGGATATAGGTGATGTGGATTTTCCTCCATGAATATATAAAAGAGAAATAAAAAAACACAAATGTGTTCCATAAAATTACAGTGTAAAGCACAGTAATAAAAACACAGTGTTCTACTGTGCTTTACACTCTTATTTTATGGTACGCACTATTGTGGGTTTTTTAAATTTCTCTTTTATATATTCACGGAGGAAAATCCACATCAACTATATCCTATACCACTTCACGCATTACATCTGGAGCCAATACTTGGGCTCCATAATATGTGAGTGTACACCTATCTATGACCTACCCCTGCTTATTAGCTCAACATACTACACTATATACTTTGATTTTGTCTTTTATATTTTTCTATGAGGATACACATCGCTATGAAAACAACTTGAATCTGTACCACAATATATCCATAGGCGGGATTATTCCTCCCAGGCGTGCGAGTCGGAGCTGTATTTAAGCTCCCTGAAAGTGTGAGTGAATACTTTTTAATTAACCTTACCTTATCAAGAAGTTTTTAATTTACTACACTAGAAGTCCATTTTGCTTTTACTTTTTTTTAGTTGTTACATACATTGTGTGCACTGTCTGTATGAAGGTGTGATACTATAGATCACACTGTGAGTGTGGGATTGTAACCGCTAGTTACTCTGGCAAATATTAGAGTCTGACAGAGAATGTTTCTGGGATGTGAACGTGTTTTACATCATATATTTAAGTGAAATTCATTTCGTGATTGGTCCTTTGCCAATTCCTTTTTTCTTTCTTTCCCAGGAACCTCCTACAAACCCCCCAGTTATAAAGATCACGAGTTTGCTGAGGCTCCTAAGTTCACCCACCCTCTTGTGAATCGTTCTGTGGTGGCCGGGTACAATGCAACCCTCAGCTGCGCACTGCGAGGGTCACCTAAGGTATTTGCTACAATGTGTTTGTTGTGTGTGTAAATGTGTGTACCCACATTGTCTGTGTGCTTATACTGGATATATCCGCATAGGATGGCAAATTCTAAAATTATATTTCAAATCTTTATTGTACAAGGCTGGGAACTTGAAATCCGGTGTCTGTTAAAATGCTTACATATGATTTTTACATAATTTACAAGAGCAAGACTAGCCAGGACTGTCATGGTATCATGGAACTTGCCTATCTCCTTTTTCACAAAGGAGTTGAGATGTTTTTGACCTGCTCAGACCAAGCCAACCATAGGCCCTGTGACGTACTGTTTACAGATCATTTCAAATCCATTCACCGTACCTCCTGTACCCACTGAAAAAAGACTCATTCAGAATAAGTCAGCACTGCCCCCAAGTGTTTTACATTTTAGCACTTAAATTTGAAATTCACTTAGAATTTTCACTTTGGTAAATAAATCATTTTAAGGTCAAAACAGCCAAACTAGCCAAAGTCAAATATGCTTCCAGTTAGGCTACTGTGGCCTTAAATTTAAATTTGAATTCCCAGCAATATACACTTTAGTAAATAGCCCTGTCTTTGTACTTTGCTAAGATACATTATAAATTATGATATTGTAATTAATTATTTTAATTTTATAATTGTATGTTCTTTTATTCACCAGAGAAACTGCAGACACAATATTTTAGCTAGGTTCTGTAGCAGAACACTGATTTTGTTTCTGGAAAGTTTTGAACTGAGATTACTCATTACATTGCAATGTGTGATATTCACCCGCACACATGGTCCTATCACACTGCAACAGGACACAAAGAGCAAGAGTAGCTCAATGTAAACTTCACAGCTAAGCAAGTGAAATGCTGATGTATCCCATTGTGTCCTTCTATGTAGTAATAAAAATATGAAAATAACGAGACATAAAGTGTGGGGTTAGGACTTAGGGTCATGGAGCCAGACTCGAGCTAAACTCAATTGTGTTAGGGTGGTATAGTCTTTAACCCCTTAAGGACCAAACTTCTGGAATAAAAGGGAATCATGACATGTCACACATGTCATGTGTCCTTAAGGGGAATCTAGTCATGTCGGAGTTTGGAAACATCTTGGTGATAATGGAGCTTGTCTTGGTGGAGTTATGATAATGGAGTCAGATGTAGTGGAGCTAGGTTTTGGAGCTAAATTTGAAGGAATTAGGGTAATATATTTTGGCTTGGTGGGCTTAGGGTATTACATTCAGTCTTGTTTTAGCTACAATAAATTGAGTTAGTCTTAGTGACGTATTGGTAAATTGAATCAGTCTTTGTCAGGTAAGGGTAAACGGAGTCAGTCTTGGTGGGGTAAGTGTTGTGGAGCATGTCTAAGTGGAGTTAGGGTAACTTGATGTTGAGTTAGAAGTTAGGACAATGGAGTCAATCTTGGAGGAGTTAGTTTAACACCGTCAGTCTTGGTGGAGTAAGGTAACTGAGCCAGTCTTGACGGAGTTAGAGTAATACATCCAGTTTTGGTTGGGTAACAGAGCCTGTCTTGATGGAGTTAGGGTAATACATCCAGTTTTGGTTGGGTAACAGAGCCAGTCTTGATGGAGTTAGGATAATTCATCCAGTTTTGGTTGGGTAACGCAGACTGTATTGATAGGATTACTTTCATGGAGTCTGTCAAGGTATGGTTAGGGTAGCAGAACGTGTGGCTGGTGAGTTTTGCTCTCCCTACACATCCCATTGTGAAATGAGCCCCATGTCGCTAGGGGATCTGGATCTCTCTATAACCCCATTGTCTACAAAGCTGTGGATAATAGTTCAAGAAATGGCCTTTTATGATGTTTTACCATAAAGGTGCTTGTATCTGTATATAGACACTGTTTGTAAACCAGTCACGTTAACCTTGATCATGTCTTGTTTCTCCCTTTCACAGCCTAAGGTTTTCTGGTACAAAAACAAGATGCTCCTCTCGGAAGAACCTCGTTACCGCTCATTCAGTAAGCAGGGAGTACTTACATTGGAGTTGAGGAAGCCTAGCCCATTTGATGGTGGAGTCTACACATGTAAAGCAGTGAATGAGCATGGAGAAGCCGAGACAGAGTGCCGGTTGGAGGTCCGAGGTGAGTGAGCAAATGCAGTGACCTGTAATTTGCCAAATTTATTCCCAATCGTCACTTAAAACAAATCTATATGATATTGGGGCTTACTCACTAATCTGTGAGTTGCGTTATTTAAGGCCTTATTTTTCCCCCCATTATTAACTCACTCCAAACAAATGCCTGGTAATTAAAACCCTTTATGATCCTTTAAGGTTTTACCGCTATTTGCTTCTTGTTAAAGTACTTAGTCTCATTGATAAGTGTCCATCATTTTCTCAGGTCACAGACATATGTCAAATATTCCAAATAGACATTTCGGGATTAGCTGTGGAGGACTTTGCCATCATTTTATGTAAATGCGATGCAGATATAGTTCAATTGGCTTGTTCTTTCAGGCTGCCAGCCCTGTTTATCTGAACCTACAGCAAACTGTGAAACTAAAGTGTGTCTGAATATTGTGTTTTTTGTAATATGTTGTTTTTTCTCTTTGTTCTGCTAGTGCCTCAGTAAGGATTCTGTTGGTTGATGGCAGGTAAGTTTGTACTTGATGTGACAACACCCAGCCAGTGATATGTGGAGGGGGGTGATATGAGTGAGTAATTGTGAGGGCCACTTACCTGCTCCTCTGATTGCCTGTTAAAGAGGGGCAAGGGATCTATGCCCTGGGAGTACAGCTCTTTCTTTTATGGTCTGTCTTGTAGAATATGCCAAAGACAGGTATTAAAATGAGCTCTACACCCCTGGCACCTTAGGTCTCGTGCTCCAGTTATAGGTGGGATAGAAGCTGGGCACGGAGGCCGTCTGAGTCATGTGGGCTATGTATTAATGCCTACTTATACCCCCAGACTCTATGTAGACCTATCCTCCACTCAGCTTAAAACTGTATTTTTCATATTTATTTTTTGTATTTTGATCTTTACCAGAGGACCAATTCTGAGAAATTCTCTGAGTGTGCCCTCAATTTCCCTTTTATACTCAGCTTAGTGTCCCGAAATAGATGACCAGACTTACGGCTTACAGCAGGGGTGCCCAAAAGGTGGATCCCTAGATGTTTTAAAACTACAACTTTGATGATACTTTGTCATGCTAAAAGCGTTCTAAAGGCATGCAAAGCATCGTGGGAGTTGTAGTTCTACAATCATTGGCAACTGGGTCTTGGCTTATTAAAAAAATGATAAATATTGGCTTTACTATCTTACCTTTGTATATGCCCAAAGTATCGTGATGGCTAAACACTACATCCCCTTGATGCTTTGCCAGCTGCCCAAATTGACAATGCATCATGGGAGCTGAGAATACTATTTTGTCTATGGCTAGCATTGACAACCTTTGGTTCCTAACCTGTGACTTGAAACCTTTCAGGTGTTGTGGGTGTGAATTTGATTTAACACAGGGATACCTCTGCCATGTCTAACTGGTTTCATTTATTCTTTTTTTTTTATTTTATTTTTTTAACAGGTGACTTTGGAATTGGATTTAAGCCAGAGATTGGAATCTACAAACATGTTGTGTTCTGTAGTACTCAAGGACGCTATAAAAAAGAAAACCACACCACATAGAACATTTTTGATTTAAAATTGTAATTTTTATTGTTGTGTCACTGTGATTCTGGGCTTCATCTTGTGCGATGGGCGGCAGTTATGGAAAATGTATAGCTCTGTCCGTGCACAGAGGAGCATAGTGATCTATTGGCAAAATATATGTTTGGATGATTTGGAAGGTGAAATAAAGCAATATATTTAGACAGTGGTTTTATTTCCTGTCTTTCCTCTACATAGTGGTTTAAAGAAATTGGATTTGTGTTTCCCTTTTACACATTTTCTGCCATATGTAAGCTCTTCTGCCAAGTTCCATTCACACTCATACCTGCGCTGCTGGAATGCGTCTTTTGACTTTGTCCACTTTTGGGGCTTACATTCCACTCTGCTATTGGCTTTATACAGTATTACATTTGGCCATCTCTATTCAGCAGGGGTTCAGCTGGCAAATGGACCTCAGATAGTGAATCAGGCTGGCTCTGGTTGTCCTCCTAAGGACTACACTTGGTGTAGCATGTACACACCTGGGTGCAGACTCCATAACGAGATTGCTTGGACCTCCAAATTGGGAAAAACTAACCACAAATGGACCCAGTTTTGCATCAATGACTATTAAATGGACATACATCACTTTTTGACATTTGTCTCATTCAAAAGCTATAGCTCTGAATGAGGCATTTCTCTCACTCTGCAGGCTGAAAAAAGAATGCAATAATCACCTGATTCTTCTTTCTTTTGCTTTCCACGCCCCCTGTGGGGAGGACTCTGATCTAACCAATCAGTTTCCCATCCCCAGGAATGCTGGAAGAGTGCATTTGGGCATGCCTGACAGATTCACACATGTGCAGCGGGAAGATCTCTTCACCTTGCAACATTCTGACAGAGAGAAAAGAAAGGGAGTCTGATCAATGTGATTCATGCAGAACAGTCTCCAGTGTCTGGTTTCTCTCTCCACAGTGCAGGGAGACTGAGACGCTTGCTGCTGCACACAATGATGTGCAATCTGACCAAGTTTATAGTAACTGTATACATGTTATTACATACTTTTCAAGGTTTTTCTTTATTTTGGTTTATTTGCTTGCTGGTTTAAAACAATTGTCAAGTGATGCATGTCCCTTTAATTTACAGAATGCACAATGTGCAGCACTGACCTAGGAAGCACCTCTAGTGGCCGTCTGAGTGAATGTCACTTGAGGTGACCCTAGGGAGCAATGTAAACACTGCCTTTTCTCTGAAAATACTAAGCTTACATAAAAATGCCTGCAGGAACTGACTATACTCGCCAGAACAACTACATAAAGCTGACTTGCTTTAAGTCTCACCTCTCCGATTTTCTCTTCTTCCATCCACCAGTCAGTGTTGATGGACTTCAATACATATATTTCAAACTATATTACTATCCCTTTTAGGACTGCATCAACCCTTTGCAGCCAATTTCTTCCCGGTTTTAAATGGACCTTTTGAAAGTCCCCATTCTGGTCAACCATATTAGAAGGCTTTGTATAGTATAATTTTGTCATTTTTTTCATCGCCTTTTATAGCTTTCCCCATTTTGCTGTGTCTATACATTGTATAAAATTGTATTCTGTTATTTCCTGATGACCTCACTAGTTACAATACATGGTTCTCTTTTGGGGCCACTTCTCCACTGCAATGTACATATTATTCCTTAAAAACTGTACAAAAAATATATATTTTTACTTCAAGTTCCTTGTTTTTGCAGATAGCCGACTAATCTATTTTTTTGTTTTATCTAAAAGACAAGTAAGCATTTGCAAAAAGACAAGTTGGACACACAAGAACACAGGGTCATCTTTCAGTTAATCACACTTACACTTGGCACTTAATTGTACCTTGCCATTCATCTTTCGCCCCTGAATCTGATGGCCTCTTTACTGTTACCCAAGCCAAGATAACACAGAGTTCCACAGAATCCCAGGTCTCAATATATTCTGTGTGACTATGGAAAACCTGCACTTTCACCTACTCATTCAGTATGACTGTGACAAAGGTCAACATAATGTGAGAATTTGGGGTAAATCTACAACACGTCAACCGTTTTTTTTTTTTTTTAATTCTTTATTTTTTGCCGATCTTGGCAAGGTCATCGACTAGAACAATCAAGTCTTCAGTAACATAAGTATAATACATTTTGACAATACTTTGATTGCACAGTTAATGCAACTTAATCGTTATATGAATACCTGTAACTTTAGTAGTTGAGATGTTTGGCAGCGGTTATTGAGGTTGGGTCTATTCTTCAGGTACGTACAATCGTACATGTCTATTTGCTGATGGACAAGCCCAGCGGTGTTGCAAGTGGCAGTAGGCCAAGTAGGAAGATGCATTATTTTACCGGCAATACATATTGACATTAGTGCAATGAATACGTATGTCTCTGCGTTTGTTATTTTGGACCCGCCTTATTAGGGTTTTTCTGTTTAATTTTTCTTTCTGGTCTACGGGTTTCAGTGTGAAATATTAATTAAGTAGACGGTGTGTATTACGAGTCCCATTGTGAATGGGAGGAGAAGTATAGAGAGGTAATAGAAGAATAGTGTGATGTAAGACAGATTAGAGTCGGAGATGGTTACAAGATGAGGAGAGTTCCATGTCGTGATCAGCAGAGGCACCGGGTAGGCTAGCAAGGTAGGAGGACAGGGAGCAGCCAGGCAGAATCCCTCGGGTGCCCAGAGACGAAGTGAAGGCGGAAAGGGAGTCACGGGGTAGGACGAGCCTGACACAACACGTCAACTTTTACACATCACGTCAGTCCTGAACTGATATTATACACAAGACTAAATAAAATCCAGTGCCATCTGTTTAAAAAGTAGAATAAACACCATTATTTAAGTAACTGTTCCTTTAATGCCCCATTTAGTTACATGAAGGATATTGCTTCTGTGTAAATTACTGTAATAATTGCAATTACTTACATACATATTATGGGACTTGCAGGATCTTTTCCAGGCTGTACTAAAAATATGATACAGGAGAGAAAAAATTAAACTTTTTTTTTACAAAGAAATAAAAACCTGGAATTACTTAAAGGAACACTTTTTAATTGGCTGTGGTTCAGTTTTATTACCGAATATTTATTCTCAATAATAAAGGCTTGCAATTAGCTAGATCATCTCACTACACTTTAAACCCCAGACTGCGTCTTGCTGTGGTTATAGGAACGACTGCAGCCCAGGAATACTGGAAGTGTTGCCACTTCCAATGAAGGTGAAGGACGCATTTGACATATTTTGTGATTTCCTTTAACTGATAAGTAAGAAATGATGTGAACGCATTCTTGGTATGTGATGCTCCCCAGGATGTGTGTACTATTGGCACCACAGAAAGTGAATTTATCAAGAACCGACTCATACGATAAAGGAACACAGGCTTATTTTTCAAAATATATCCCTGAATTATCACCTGTGGATATAAAGGAGATTCTGGAAGAAGGTTCCACATGTCGGACTTCCTGCCGTGTATATAAAGACCCTCGAGTCCTCTCCTGTAAGATATTTGCATGGGGGTTGTGTCCTATAAATAATCCACGGAGAGCCTAGAGTAATTTAAAATCTCCAATTTGTCGCTTTTATATAATACACAGAGACGTGGTCTGGTAAAGTAACAATTAAACACTTTTACTACCCAGTGATTTGGAGATATGGAAAAAACAAAACAGCATTTTGGGTGTCCTGTGAAGTAATGTTTGTAAATGTATTTTTGTGTTCAATATGCATAGATATTTCATGGAAAGAAACAAAAATTTTGGTTGAACAGAAAATCTTAAAAAAAAAAAAGAGGGGCGTGGCCAGGACACGGAGCGAGCTGGATGCATCTGAGTAGAGCTCCGCTCCGGCCTCACCGTTTACAGCACACTCCACACGGTGGAGTCACACCCGGCTTTATGCATTTACATATCGTCACCCCGAGGTTAGAGGGGACGAGACCGGGTGCTACACCCTATTTAATTCTGGCAACTAGTAAGACCAGAATCCACTTTTATTTCCCTTACTTTCTTTTCCCCTCTCTTTAACCTCCCCTACCTATATCCACCGGGCTTGGAGGACGGGGCTCGCCAAAGGCCGCGTGCACCAAAGCTGGCCGAACCGTGGGGGCACAGGGCAGGACCAAAAACGCACAAGTTCCAACCTAAGTCATGGCTCTGAAGGTAGTGTCCATCAACGTCAAGGGCCTGAACGCTCCTAGAAAGAGGCGTTTAATGTTTAAATAGGTGAAACGGATGGGGGCAGATGTCGCCTTTCTTCAGGAGACACACGTGATGAAAAACACTACACTCACAGTACGTAACCACACATACTCCACATCCTACGAGGCCAGATCACACCAGAAAAAGAATGGGGTAGCCGTACTCATACGTAATACGACCCCAGTTGCCATAACCACAGTAGAAGCCGATATAGGGGGGCGATATATGATCCTATCGGGGACGCTGCACTCACACACCATCCATATGCTTAACCTATACGCCCCTAACGCCCCTGACAGGAACTTCTGGGAGACGCTAACAGACAAGGTTAAGGCCCTGCCACATGGTATGTTGCTGGTGGGAGGCGACTTCAACGCCGTGCCGTGTCCGGCCGCAGACAGGAGCTCCAAACCGGGACAGTTGAGATCTCAGGGACGAGGTCAACAAGATAGGGCACTGCACGACTTTCTCCAAGCAACCGGCCTAATAGACATTTGGAGGGCGCAGAATCCCAGCACCGTCGACTATACGTTCTACTCAGCCCCTCACGGCACATATTCGAGGATTGATTACTTTTTAGTCAACGACGCTGGTGCAGCCAGAGTAACAGATACAACGATAGGGTCCATCGCTTGGTCGGACCACGCGGTCATCTCACTGACCCTAGGGCACCTAAGCACCGCACCCCCGTGGAACTGGAGACTGAGCCCCAACTTGCTCAGAGATCAACAGACTCAGGAAGAGATTAAACAGGGGAGCAAGGACTACTTCCTAGACAACACGACAGAAGATCTATCACCGGGAACCATCTGGGCGGCACATAAAGCCGTAATCAGAGGAACATGCATAAAGCTAGCCACCAGAAATAAAAAGCAAAAAAACGGAGCGATTAAAGCAACTCCTGGATGAATTACGTAACGTAGAGACGAAACACAAGATGTCACCTACCCCCAATCTTGCGGAGACACTCCGAAATACAAGGAGAACACTTACAGAACTACTATTAGACGACGCAGCCAGAGATCTCACGTGGTCCCGAAGAACCTATTATGAAAAAGCGAACAAATTAGACACCCTCCTAGCTAGAACCTTACGGCCACGACAAAGAAGACCACACATCGGTGCGATGAAACACGCAGATGGAACTGTAAAAAACATCCCAGCGGACGTTGCTCAAATATTCACAGAGTACTATAGAAAACTATATAACCATACGCCCAAAACTGATGACCAACGCCAAACAGCAGAAGGCGCCATGCACACATTCCTACAGGACCTGAACTTACTGAAACTAACGGGCGAAGCGACACGACTCTTAGCGGAAGACATAACCAGCTTGGAAATTGACCGGGCCATATCGCAATTGAAAAGCCACAAGGCACCTGGCCCCGACGGCTTTGACGGAGGGTACTATAAGACGTTCCGGGAGGAACTCTCCCCCAAGCTAATGACGCTATTCAACGACTTTATGGCAGGCGGTAATCCCGACAAAGGAATGTCTCTGGCAAACATAATCCTTCTACCGAAGCCGGGCGGAGACCCCATGCTACCAGCGAATTACAGGCCGATCTCCCTGATTAACCACGATATAAAGATACTAGCTAAATTCCTAGCAGAACGGCTCAACCCCCACTTGAAAACATTGATACACCCGGACCAAGTGGGCTTTATACCAGGTCGTCAATTATTTGAGAACACTAGACTGAATATAGACATAATCTGGCAACAAAAAACAACCGAAACACCCACCCTAGTGGTATCCCTCGACGCTGAGAAGGCGTTCGACAGGGTGGAGTGGCCTTACCTCTTCACACTACTGTCACACCTGGGACTCCCCGAAAAATTTAAAGACTACATGAAACACCCACGCTTACAACAGGCAGCAACAGGGCGTATGTCCTTTTTCGAACACATGTGCCTGACCGAACATACGCCACGAGGTCTCATCTCACTACTATACACGCACGTTAGCTCGGAAACAAACTAATGGGGCACACTTACTTACACAGAGACGTGGGAAAGGGAACTGGGAGAGGTATTGGAGGGAGTAGAATGGCAGGAGATATGGAAGGCAAACACCTCAGTGTCAATTTGTGTGTCTTTTCAGGAACAGGCTTACAAGACGCTATTCAGGTGGTACACCACACCAGTCAAACTACACCAAATGGGGAAGACCCCTACCGATGATTGCTGGAGGGGATGCGGCCTCAAAGGCACGTACCTCCACATGTGGTGGGAATGCCCCAAAGTACAAAAATTTTGGAAGGAAATATCCAACCTGATAGCACACATATTTCACAGAGCACCAGACTTAAGTCCATGGACATACATACTCAATCGACCACTTGAGAACTGGACGAAAAGAGAACAAAAACTAGTACACAAGGTGACACTAGCCGCTAGAAGAGCGTTAGCCCAAACGTGGCTACAAGTAGAAGTTCCCCCAGTGAGCTCTGTATTGTCCAACATTAAAGATGTATGCCTTATGGATAACCTAACGGCAAGGGTAAGGGGAACCATGGCGAAGTTCGAGAAACAGTGGGAACCCTGGACATCTAGCGATCTAGCCTAATAAACCCCTCTACAGAGGCGGTGAGACTATCCTCCCACCACCCCACCACGGGACAGACCCCCTTAGGGTCCAACCACCAAACGGACCACACACACTGCGTAAAGCGGCGGCCTTGCCCTCCGGCTCGGAGACCCCCTCCACCCCTCCTCGACCTCTAACCTCTCTTTCCTTTCCTTTCTCACTCTTTATTTTCTGCCTCTCTGGTAAGGGCTACGCTCCAGGGCCGACATCAAACGTCGGAAGCATACACAAGATAGGACCTGCCCCAGCTCGGCGGTAGCCGATGGGGAGATAGAGACCAGCAGCCAACCAGAAGGGGGGTAGACCATATAAGCCTCTATGAACATACTTAAACGGCTATGAAGTAAGGATTACACTTTATCAATACTTAAAACACCACAATAGGGTACGATTGTTCAGTTACCTACTAATAGCGCATGTTACGTTTCAAGTTATATGTTATAAACTAAAAACAAAAACAAAATGTGTAGTACGTAAGAACTCCACTCTGATTCTATGCTATGATGTACTGATATGTTATGGATACCACAGTGGTAGCAACAGATGCTTGCTTGTATTGTATCACACACCAAAAATAAAGAATTTAACTTTAAGTAACAGATGAGAAAACACTGTTGGAAATACACCGATAAGCCACTACATAACAAGTGAAATGAATAACATTGGTTATATAGTTACAATGGAACCTGTTGAGCGATGGGATATATTAGGCAGCAAGTGAACAGTCCGTTATTGAATTTCATGTGTTGGAGGCAGGAAAAATGGGCAAGTGAGAGGAGATCTGAGTGACTATGACAAGGGCCAAATGGTGATGGCTAGACTGGGTCTTGTGGGGTGTTCCTGGTACGCAGTGGTTAGTACCTACTAAAAGTGGTGCGAGGAAGGTCAACCAGTGTCAGGGTCACAGGTGCCCAAAGCTCATTGATGCCTGGGGAGTAAAAGCTAACCAATCTGCTCCAATCACACAGAAGAGCTACTCTAGCTTAAACTTCTGAAAAACCTAATGCTGGCCATGATAGAAAGGTGTCAAAACACACAGTGCGTCACAGTTTGCACTGGGTAGAGTGCCAGTCAGAGTGCCCATGATAACCCCTGTCCACCTTCCAAAGTGCCTTTAATGGGAATGTGAGTCTCAGAACTGGACAATGGAGCAATGGACGAAGGTTGCCTGGTCTGATGAATCACATTTTCTTTTAGATCATGTGGATGGTTGGGTGTGTATGCGTTGTTTACCTGCGGGAAAAGATGGTAGCAGGATCTGCTGGTAATGTCTTTATGCCAGATACCACAGGATATGTTGGGCATTGGGACACTATAGGGCTAGGAATACAGCATCGTAACACTGTAGTGTTCCTTTAAAAGGACATTATAGTCACCAAAACAACTTTAGCTTAACAAAGCCTTTTGATGTATAGATCATGCCACTGCTGTCTCACTTCTCAGTTCTCTTCAATTTAGGAGTTAAATAACTTTATGTGTACAGCCTTAGTCACACGTCTCTGCATTAGACATCTAATGGTTAAACTTCCATTATTGCACATTCTGTTTAATTTAGAATTTCTCATCTCCTGTTTTGTTAAAGCTTGCTAGACCCTGCAGGAGCCTCCTGTGTGTGTGATTAAAGTTCAAATAACAGAGCAGGAAAGCAAGTTAACGTCTGAAAATGAAGTCAGTTACAGGCGGGGAGGTGTGGCTAAGGCTGCATAAATAGAAACAAAAGTGATTTAACTCCTAAATGGCAGAGAATTAAGCAGTGAGACTGCAGGGACATAATCTATACACCAAAACTGTTTCATTAAGCTAAAGTTGGTTTGATGCCTATAGTGTCACTTTAAGCTCTTTGTCCCGTTCCCAAAGCTATGAGTAGCAGACAGTCTTTATTCAAGACTTCCAGGCTCCGATGTCTCTATTGATACTTATTGGGGACATCAGAAATCCCTAGCTAGGAGAGATTGGGGAGTTAGGTTAAATTGATGGTAAGTAAAGGGCTCTAGTTTGGGAACAAATGATTAAGTGCAGGAAAATATGGACATCTATACTAAGTTTAAAAGGAGTTATTTTTCAAGAGACTGTGAGAATGTAAATTGGAGAGGATCTAATGGTGGGTTAATGTTGGCTTGTGAAGCGTTGGGTATAATTGGCATGGAATATGGTGATGTAAATGGCAGGGGATACTTGTTAACCAGAGAGTCTGTGCATCACAACCATTGCAACACCCTGTAGTTGTTACAGCGCCAAGAGTCCCCTAGCACATACAATGGTAAACTTAAACCATTTAAGAACAATTTTACACTTACCTCTGTCAGGACCGGAGCTGCTTCTGATCTGAGCTAATATGCGAAAGTGGAAGTTTATAATTCTGCAATTTACCATCAGATGGCACTAGCAGACTTCTGGAATCACACATAGTATGCTGTAGTGGTTATGGTGCTGACTATGCCCCTTTAACCCCTTAAGGACCAAACTTCTGGAATAAAAGGGAATCATGACATGTCACACACGTCATGTGTCCTTAAGGGGTTAAGGGCTCTAAAAAAAAGTGGTGGTGTGGGGCTCTCCGTTTAGCTCCGCTACTGACTGACATTTACAGCTTACGGTTAATGCCAGTCCGCACCCACAGGGTTATGCAGTTTTCTTAAGCTAAGCTATTCTAAGTCTCTGGTAGCACAACGCTTTGGATCAGGCATGCTTGTGTTAACATTTCCACAGTACAGCATGTGAGCTAATTCTGCATCTATAAATTACAAGTTGTTACCGTGTGAAACGGAGTGAGCAGGGCACAGCTGCAATAACTACATCCCTTACTAGCACGGCCTGACGGCTATTGTGAGTGCCTTACATTCACTACTGAGCAATAAGCAGGAAAAAAGGGTTTTCTGTGCTGTGGAAAGTATAAAGTATATTATTATAGCTAGCATTTGAAATCATTACAAAACCACAACTCATACATTTTCAGATTTTCAAACAACAAAATATATGTTCTGCACCTTCTTCAATCACCTGTTACAGAAATATTGGGGATATTAAATATCATATATTGAGGGTACATTGCACATTTTACTTGTAAGCGGCTGCCTTCATGGACCTTAGTTCACTCCTTTCACACTTTCTCCCACAATTTGTCTCACAGTCACGGTACCTAGAGCTACTAACTATTCAATATCTCTTATTAAAAAGAACTCGTGGTTCAGAGGCCCCAAAGGCCAGTGGTGTAACTAGAAACTGCAGGGCCCTGGTGTAAGAATTAATGAAGGCCCCTGTGCTTGCCTTTATGCAGGGAGTGGGGTATAATCCATGGTGGTCCTTGGGGTGCTGCTGACAGGAACCTTGATCGTCCAGTGGAGGAACATGTGGTTTGCACCTCTGACTGGTGCAGACCATAGTACACACTCCATCTGGTTAGTGTGGTCATTTAAAGAGCCAGAGGGTTGCCATGGTAAACCAGCGGCAGTGTTCTGACTCGTTGATGAATGCAGGAGGTGCAGACCAAGCACTCCCTTACAAACGTTAGCAGTTATTTAATATATTGCTAAAATGTCAGTATATTAAATACGTGTGTAGTCACTGAAGAAAGAAAAAGGTCCAGGCCCTCCAAGACTTTGATCGTCATTTTATTGAACTTCAGTGTCTAGCAGCAATGTTTCGACCCTGGGGTCTTTTTCAAGCTTGAGAAAGGGTCTTTTCGAATTTGGTCGAAACATTGCTGCTAGACACTGCAGTTCAATAAAAAGCTGATCAAAACCGTGGAGGGCCTGGACATTTTTCTTTAGTGACTACAAACAACTTCTTGGCCGTAGGTGCTGGCCCACGGTTTGGTTGCACCCAGGCTCTATTTATGGATTGAGTGCAGTTCCAGTTTTTAGTATATTAAATATGGACATGTACTGTTGAAAAACATAGTAAAATTAATTACGATTAGTTACATTTTCTAATTTTGGTCCATGAGCAAATCAGAAATTCTTTTTTCGGAACTAAAGTAAATTCAGGGGAAAAAAATGTTTGCTTCTGAAATGTGGACACCGTTAATCAATACGAGGTCTCGGTTTAGCAGATAGCTGCCTAATTTGAATGGAAGTGCTGCATGCATACAGGATGTGCATGCTGCATATACACATATTAAAACCACCAGCCTAATATTGTGTAGGTCTTCCACGTACTGCCAGAACAGCTCTGATGTGTCAAGGCATAGATTCAGGCCTGGACTGGGAATACAAAGCAGCCCTGGGAACAAAATATTACAGCTCTATAATTTATCATTTCACATAGCGTATGAATTTGTATATTTGTAGTCGGAGACAATAAGCCGTACATAACGCCGTTGGCTATGTATGAGAGTCGGTTGTGGTGTGCCTAAACCAACAATCGGGTAGGCCTGAAATAAAGGAGGGCCCACCAAGGAAGTGTTTGTTAAGGGGTGTAGTGGGTGGGGAGTCTGGATCAGTGTCAGCCCTGAGTAGAGGTAAGCAAAAACAAAGAGTGGAATAGCGCTAAGTCAGGGGAAGGGAAGGCAGCACACCTAAATGGGTAAGACTCTCTTAAAAACCCAATAAGGACAAACAACAATACAAGACAGTAGGATGCGCCAGGGGGTTAGGGGTGAAGGAATACTCAATAATACAACTGAAGTAAAACAGATAATACGTGCTCAATAAAATGATATAAAATCATATATGCACAAAAGCGAACCAACCAAAAAATCCAAAATTAAGTATAAAAGGTATAGGTAAGTGTAACGGACCGTTTCACTTACAAGAGGGTAAAACCCAGTTTATGCGATAATCCCCTTTCCAGATGCACAGGCAGCTACTGCAAACACCATTCTCCCGACTGGAACCACACGAACACTGGAACAGCTGAACAAGAAAAGCAGACATCGGCTTACACTCCTGGCAGTCAGCATACAATCCCATTCCCCCAAAGAACGAGACGACACATCGCTTTGAGGGTTAAGCAAGAACTCTGGACTGGGACACCCAGTCTGGCTTTTATTACAAACAAGTACATACAGGACACTCCCAGGGGGAGGATGAATTTAACCAATCACATGGATGTACCTCCCACACATTTCCTCCCCTTAGATTAGCACTTAACATAATTATACCGTACACCCTTTTCCCCAATTCCTGGATGTACCCCAAATACATATGCTACACCTCCAAAACAGGTATCCCCTGATAGCCCTTATTCAGGGGGACAACATATCCAAGAATCAGGTCATTCGGATGAATGGTTCGGGAGATATGAGGTTCCAAAGATTTGACCGACCGCATGGGTAAAGTATCCGAAAACAGTTCCATGCATTTTGGCCCTGCGGTCGGTCACAAACAAGTGAATGAAGCAGACGAATTACTGGTGTTATAGAGACTAAGGGGGATTCGCATGAATCCCCTAGTTCGTACATTTCTTTCTACCGAACGGCGGGCCGTTCGGTAGTTTCCCCACGAAATCCTGGAAGTCTGGAGGTCTCAGCGGTGTTTGCCTAGTCGAGTGTCCGATTTCAGTTCCAGACACTCGACGGCAAAACACCGCTGTTCGGTAGTTTAAGATGGCCGCCGCCACGTGTTTGTTTCCCGAATGGCGGCCACCCAGAGGACAAAGAATACATTACATGGATTGCCAATTACCTGTTTGCAACATTGTTGCAAACGGTAATTGGAGGCACACTTATTCCTGGGTGGTCTGGTTGTTCGGTAGTTTCACTCAATATAATGAATGGAGTGATTCTACCGAACAATCAGTTGAATGCTGCATACATATCACCCAGGTTAAACTTAACACATGAATACATATACAATATTACAGGCAGTACACTAGAATATGCTTCACAGTCTTAAAGGGACAGTAGGCCCAAAAGTCCCAATATGTCCATCGCTGATTTTAAAGGGCCAGTAGCAGCAATATAAATTATTACATGCCCAAATATAGTGTTTATAGAGCAATATGTCCAGGGGCCGTAGTCGCAGGGCAGGAGGCTAGCAGCCAGGCCTCTCCAGTTCACAGTGGCGAAGCTGGTTTCGCCACAGTAAGTCTATGAGAGTTTGCCTTTATCTCCAGGTGAGTATGTCTTCCAGATAGTTGAGGTCCAGGGACATAAAAGAGAAGAGAAGAATTCCAATAGGGCAATATGTTTAAAATATATTAAAAGCCTAGGTAAAACGAAATCCAAATTGGCCTACTCACATGTGATGGAGCTTAAAACCAGCTCTAGTGTGGAGCGCTTGCAGTGGTATTATTCCCCCACTTCAGGGATATGGTAGAAGATATAGACCATTGCGTAGCTTGTCAGCAAGGTATGTAAAAATACAAACAAAGGTGCAACAAATAGTGCTCGTTGTATAAAATATATGAACCCAGGAGAAGAAATAAATAAATAATACTCACATTTATCTGAGCAGATAACCCGCTCAGTGTAATCAACGTAGGTGGTATAATCACCACCAGGGATACTTTGTGAGGTCCTCACTGGGAAGATAAAAACTTGATGCCTGACTGGCAGCTACTCCCTGTGTTTCCCAGCACTGTATCCACTACCTCTGTACGATCTCACAGTAATAGGGCGTCTCAGTATAAACACAGCAGCTGCTTAAACCTCCAAACACAGATACTGGGAGCTAGAATGTAATGTGCGCTTTAATATGACGTCACTGGAGATAGAGGCAAACTCTCATAGATTTAGCTATACCTTTATACTTCATTTTGGACTTTTTGGATTGTTCGCTTTTATGCATATATGATTTTATATCATTTTATTGAGCACGTATTATCTGTTTTACTTCAGTTGTTTTATTGAGTATTCATTCACCCCTAACCCCCTGGCGCAGCCTACTGTCTTGTATTGCTGAGTAGATGTAAGTCTGGGAGTAAATAGGCCGGGTAAGCCCCTCCCACAACTCCAGGCTTTGCCTTAACATTTGTAGTCAGGGACAATAAGCCGTACATAACGCCGTTGGCTCTGTATGAGAGTCGGTTGTGGTGTGCCTAAACCAACGATCAGGCAGTGTATCACAGCTACTTTTAGTTTGTTGTAATTAGCAGGGAAGGCTCAGCATTTGGAGACATTGCCATCAATTGGATCTTTATGTTTTTGTTTTTTTTTTGTGGTGGGAAAGGAAATACAAACTTTAAATACCGGTAATACATTCATTGACTTACATTCATGGTTAGATTTTATTATTCAATCAAAAAGACATTTGGCCAATGTTTTGCTCTAATAAGGGTCTTCGTAATGGTTCAAAACACCCTTGACATACACCTTTACTAGGTTGAAAAATTGTAGCTTTTTACAAAAGTTAATATTGCAAAAGGAATTAAAGGGACACTATAGTCACCTGAACAACTTTAGCTTAATGAAGCAGTTTTGGTGTATAGAACATGCCCCTGCAGCCTCACTGCTCAATCCTCTGCCATTTAGGTGTTAAATCCCTTTGTTTATAAACCCTAGTCACACCTCCCTGCCTGTGACTTGCACAGCCTTCCATAAACACTTCCTGTAAAGAGAGCCCTATTTAGGGTTTCTTTATTGCAAGTTCTGTTTAATTAAGATTTTCTTATCCCCTGCTATGCTAATAGCTTGCTAGACCCTGCAAGAGCCTCCTGTATGTGATTAAAGTTCAATTTAGAGATTGAGATACAATTATTTAAGGTCAATAACATCTGTTTGAAAGTGAAACCAGTTTTTTTTTCATGCAGGCTCTGTCAATCATAGCCAGGGGAGGTGTGGCTAGGGCAGCATAAACAGAAACAAAGTGATTTAACTCCTAAATGACAGAGAATTGAGCAGTGAAATTGCAGGGGAATGATCTATACACTAAAACTGCTTTATTTAGCTAAAGTAATTTAGGTGACTATAGTGTTCCTTTAACCCCTTAAGGACACATGACATGTCTGACACGTCATGATTCCATTTTATTCCAGAAGTTTGGTCCTTAAGGGGTTAATGTTATGAGTGTTCGAGAACAGATATGCATTAAAAGATAAAGACCCGGGTAAAAGGTTACAATCTAGAAACTTTCATTGAATTTAGTTGCATGGGACCAGGCCAGAAGGAAGACTGTGGCACATCTCTGCAAAACGAGGCAGCATGTAGGGTAGCAACATGATATTGTGGGTTAGGAGCAATTTATTGTTTACTAACTTATTCAAAGCAATACCAAAGTTACCTACACCCTCTAGAGGAACCCAGACATACTACAAGGACAAAAATCACAAGAGAAGAAAACAGGACTTAGAAGAAGAGAAGAAAACAAGAGTACTTCGAGCCTAATAAAGGACAAAGGTGATAGACATGACAGCTGATATGTCCCAGTACACAGCTATATGATATGCCACTTTATTCCATCCATTGAGATAGACGTAGCAAAGGAGAGACTCTGGAAGCGAAGGGCTCGAACAAATGTGAGTCTCTAACCTCAGTGAAGAAAGAAGCTCAACTAACTTCTTATCAGCAAGATGCAAAGGAGGCCACACATATCTTCCGATTGTTCATATTTATGCAGTTTATTTTATACTAAAGTGTGACCTACTCAAAGAGAATTTCAAACGTTAGACCAAAATATTCCAAGTGGAAAAATACCCCCAAACCCACCATGTGTTAAGTTGGACTATTTTGGCGTAAAATTTGAAGTGCACTTTATGCACTTTTAAATTCACGGCAATTTAAATTAATTAATCACCCAAGGAATAAATCAATTATATAAAGAGCTGTCCCTTTGCCCCTTCATCCCCAGATGACTCTGGACAATTATATATATTTTTATTTTTGCCCATGTTTATGTTGGTAATATGTATGTTTACACCCATTACCAGTAGATATTTAGATCGCATTTCTTCCCTGAATAAGTAAGAAACAATAATGTATAATGAATAAGAATATTATAACAATTCCAGGGAAGTGAAATTTTTAAGAAGATAGAAGGTACGATTGTACGTAAGTTAGCATTTTAGAATGTATTTATCTGGTGGTAATAATATGGGCAATTTGCAGTGAAAAATACTTAATAAAAATTAGATTTAAAAAAAAAACAAATATATATATACACACACACATTAATTAATAACTACTGTCAGTATAATCGAACATTCCGGCACAGAAACTGTAACTTTATAGCACATTACTATTTTTATAACACTATTGACCGATGATCGGAATTAGATACTTGACGTAGATCTGTTGGCTTTTGTTTCTTTATAGTTTTGCCCTGTTACAGTGCTAGGAATTTTCTTTTGAAATTAAGGAGGAGTATTTGGTCCAGAAGACCTTTAGCTATATATATGCACCACCATAACGCCCTTACAGAGGGGTAGAGCTGGTTACAGCTACTACTCTTTCCGTACTTTGACCCAATGACCCGACTTAAGTCTTCTGCTACACAAATAACCCAGAGGATTTTCAGTTGGTTTCATGACGCTATTTTAGGTGAAGCCAAGATATGAAGCATGCCTGTCAGGTCTAAAGTACCATCGACGCCACTCAGGGTGAATGTGCTTTTGTAGCATTCTGAGATGCTGACAGTTTTAGGAGTGCACTTTCAGGCCCCAAGTCCAAATATGGCAGTCCCATCTAACCCCCCTCCTGGTGTTGACAGGCAGAGGGCAAAGATAAAGCAAGGAGCAGATAAGCTTCTAAAACCATAATGAATCCAACAGGAGGAGGAAATCGGGTTATCATCAAGACTTCTTTACATCAGACAGAACAATCAATAACTCCCCCTCCCCCCCAAAAAATAAAAAAAATAAACCCAAATCTCAAAACTTAATAGCTTGTACAGAAGTTTAAATTTTTTTTTTAAATATTTAACTCAGCTTACAATTGCCTTGATTTAAAAATGTATCCATAAATATTACAACTTAATACTTTGATATATTTGATATTTTATTATTTTGAAAAAAAATATATATATTCGAAAAGGTTATCCAAGAATAAATAAATAATTTGAAATGCGTACAAAAACAAATATAGGTACGGTCTTAAAGCGGCACTTTCATGCCTAACTTACCTTTCTTCAATCGATTCCTCTTCTCTCCCTCTGTCAGTATCTGTTCTTCATTTCTTCCTGTCTGCTCTAGTTTTCTTTAAAACTACTACTAGGTCCCCCCTTCAGTTTGATAGCCCCCACTCGCACAGCACGGGTGGGGGCTCAGGAGGGGGGATACTAGGCTGCTCACTGTTTAATAGACATGGGGCAGAATTTACTAATACTAAGTAATCTTCCTCTGGGTAATCCTTACTTAGTATTAGTAAATGTGGCTGAAAGACCAATTTAGGTCTTTCAGCCTTTTGACAGATAGCTCCCTGATACTGTGGGAATTAGGGCGTTTTCTACTAAGCGGATGCAAGATGCCGGTGTTCTGTCTAAGTGACAGGACGTTCCGGAAAGGAGGCTTTGTGGGAACACGGAGGATAGGTGAGAATTGTGGGAAATTTCTATGACCACCGGAAATGAAGCACACTTTGCTCCTTCGCTGGTCAGTGATGGTCAGGCGTAGGACAAATACATAAGACAAAATAGTCCCTACTTTGTCTTATGTTTTAAAGAAAACTAGAGGAGACAGATCATGAGAGAAGAGGAATCGATGAAAAGAAAGGTAAGTTCGGCATGACAGTGCCGCTTTAATGAAAAACACATTCCTGTCCCTACTTCAGTCAAAATAATTTATTTGGGAGGGGTGGGGGATTCTTTTTTTCCCTTTTTGTTTTACAGGGACATTATAGTCACCAGAACCACTACAGACTAATGTAATGGGTCTGGCGTCAATAGTCTCTCCCTGTAGTTTTAGCATTGTAAACATTGTCTTTTCAGAAAACAGGCAGTGTTTACATTGGTGCCTAGTAACACCTCTAGTGGCAATCACTCAGGTGGCCACTAGAGGTGCTTCCTAATCCAGTGCTGCAAAGTGTGCAGCACCCATTGATTTAATGCATCTCTATGAGGAGATACTGAATGGTGCAGTGTGGTGTTTGGCCATGCATACACAATAGGCTCTCAATGCTTTCCTATGGGAAAGCAATGTATTGGATGGTCATCAAGACTGATGATCTCAGCCACGGAGGAGGGGCGAGCTGCACCAAGTCAGGCATGGAGCTGGAGTAAAAGGGAGTAAAATCAAGGAGCCAGTCACCTAAACAGCCACTTCAGCACTATAGTGTCAAGTACACAGGTTAGCATTCCCAACTCTTTAATGTTCCTTTAAATTACTCCCTTGCAGGCCTACTCCATTTATAGGTCATAAAGATGTGTAGAAAAGAACATGAAATGGCAAAGACCATATTTATGCACTGAAAAGCCCTTCGAAAAGGAGGGAAGCTAAAAATATAAATTAAAATAATATATCTTTATGTAATGTATGCTGGGAATTAGTCTCAGACCTGATCATATAGGACAAGTAAAACCACTCAATAAATGGATTGCAGCCATTGGGAAACACTCTGCGCGCACAGACAAGTTGGACTGATCCTAGGAGAAACTAGCCTTGCAAAGACTTCTCATTGAGCTGCATTGGGAAGTCTGTAATTGGTCGGCCATAGAAAGTCTGGGCGGGTTAGAATGGGAGGGCTTTGTAAAAGTTGCACACAAGAGAACTGAAGGTTTTGCAAGCGGTTTTTAGATTATACAAATGTTATTTGGGGTATATCTACTAAACAGTGATTTTTATTTATTTTGGGCAGTGGGGTGTCCCTTTAACCTTTACAATGATGTGAAGTACTGAAAGTTACTGTTTAAAGGACCACTCTAGGCACCCAGACCACTTCAGCTTAATGTGGTCTGGGTCCTTCTAGGGTTAACCCATTTTTTCATAAACATAGCAGTTTCAGAGAAACTGCTATGTTTATAAAGTGGTTAAGCCTTCCCCCTATGTCCTCTAGTGGCTGTCTCACTGACAGCCGCTAGAGGCGCTTGCGTGCTTCTCACTGTGATTTTCACAGTGAGAGCACGCCAGCATCCATAGGAAAGCATTATGAATGCTTTCCTATGTGACCGGCTGAATGCGCGCGCAGCTCTTGCCGCGCGTGCGCATTCAGCCGACGGGGAGGAGAAGAGGCGGATCGGAGGAGGAGAGCAGGAGGAGAGCTCTCCGCCCAGCGCTGGAAAAAGGTAAGATTTAACCCCTTTCCCCTTTCCAGAGCCGGGTGGGAGGGGGTCCCCGAGGGTGGGGGCACCCTCAGGGCACTCTAGTGCCAGGAAAACTAGTATGTTTTCCTGGCACTAGAGTGGTCCTTTAAGTCTAGTGATAACCATATGCTTATATCTGTAAGATAAGCCTAAAAGTGTATCCAGTTCTATAAAAACACGCAAAGGCCCATACTCCTGCTGTACTCAGAAGACCAAGTGAGATCCACTTTACGTCATTTGGTTCAAACCTGTTCCTTGTACTTTTTGTTACTAGTAAAAAATAACGAAACCATTATCTTAAAACAGCAGGCATGCAATATAATTAAACATACAAAACTAAGCCCTGCGCTCAAACTCCCATCACTCCTGAGCAGCAGCACTGACTATAATATAGTACACATCAGCCCCAATTCATACAGTTAAGAAAAATTTAAAGTTACGTGCACAATATGCCAAATCCCCATGCACATTTAAATAACAGGAGTTTTTTTTTATATAATCATTCCAATGGCCATTCAAGTGCAAGATTAATGATGTGGCAGGTGAGCTTACACTTAAATGGCCATTGGAGTGATATAAAAATTAAAAAAAACTCCAATTATTTAAATGTGCATAGGGATTTGAGATAGTGCACAAGTAACTTGTTGTTTTTATTGTACGCTATATAATATAGTTAAATAGCAATATAGGTGGGGGGAAAAATACTTTTGTCCATCAATCTCAGCCTCTCTCACTTCAGTTTGTACTGTTGATCCAAAAGAAGGCAAAAACACAGTCTCTAACCGTGTACACTTAAAATTGGCATTTCTTCACTAAACACCAAATTGTAAGGAGCTGAAAACCAATTAAAAAAATTCAGGCTAAATTTTATAGTCACAACCTGATTTAGAAAACAAAAAAAATCAGTTTACTAAAATTCAATGTTTAGTAAATAACTCCCAATGAGGTTATAAAACACCCTGGTTAACTGGTTCAAACATCCAGCTGAATTATCCCCTTAAGGGACATATGACGGAAATATTACGTCAGGATTTCCTTTTATTTCTGAAGTTGTGTCCTTAAGGAGTTAAGGGAGACTTGTTTAGGTGTGTAAAACACAAAGTACTTGGCTTTATTGCACATTGGAATTAATTGATGTTCTAGAAATGAGAATACCTGCAGCAAAAAGGTCTGTCCCACATGTGCTGATAGTTTTGCATTGTATGCATGTATTATCAGCTAGCTTTTAGCATGTTTAGAGATTTTAAAGAACCATTTCCTGTTTTCTGCAGAGTGGCATGCTGGGAGCTACTCTGCAAATCAGACTCTGATTGGCTGCTGAAATCACAGGATCTCTACAGCCTTGTTTTCTTTTTATCAGCAATGGCCACTGAGGCTGTTGAAAGATCTCCATGTGATAATTCCAGCAAAACTTACTATAAGCTTGCAATGCTGAAAATGTTAAACTATTTGCATTATATACTTTTATATTAACTAGTCCCGTATTTCTAGAGGGAAACTTCAATATCTCTTGGATTGGAAGGGTTACGGTCCCGAAGAGCGTTCATGGGTGGACGCATCTGATGTTCACGCCCCTCGCCTGGTTCGTTTATTTGAAAGGAGGTGTTCTGCCCGCCCTGGGGGCGGTTCTAGAGGGGGGGATACTGTAACGATACCTTACCTTTCCTCCTCGGACCCGCGCAGCAAGGCATCCTCTTCCGGTGAGCGGCACAGCCCTTCTGACTCCGGCCGCTCACACCGCTCGTCTTCTTATGATACGGCGCATGCGCACCATAGCCGGCAAGGGAATTACGTGATTCGTACGCGGCCACGCCCCCGGACCTTTTGGGGGCGTGGTTTGAAAGCAATATACACCACACTATCTAAAGGACCCCCTGACAGTGGAAAAGCGCCCTAGTGTGGTTCTTGTTGGTTCCTCAAGTGCTCTTAAGCTACTTTATGGATTCTTTCCTGGTTATTGACTATTGGCTTTCCTTATGGACTACTCTACTCTCTGGTTCCCCGTACTTTGGCTTGGTTATCGTTTATCCGTCTTCCGTACTCCCTTGATCTCTGGCTATTCCTTTTGACTACTCTAAACATTAGTCCGGCCATTCTAAGGTCCGGTATACGTTCTATTCTAGGTTACACTCTGTGAGAAGGGGTCACTATCGTGACAGTAAGAAGACATTTCTGAGTGACCTTGCCATTTTAGAATTCATTTTCCTCTAACCTGATTAACAGGTTCAAAAGATACTAGAACAATGATTTAAGGAAGCCAAGATGGAGGGATATAGGGGAATACGGCATTGTGCATTTCTACATTGTACAGGAAAAGTCATTAAAAATATAAAAAATCCTGGGAAGCGATGGTTTCCATGTAAAATACTTGTTCCTATCAAACAATGATAGAAGGGTGCACCTTTTTATATTTTTTGTCTTTTTAAACTATTTTTATTAAACAGTATTTGGAAAAACTTATTTCACATTAATTTGGTACAAACATTTCTAACACTTTCCTATTCTGAATTATAATAAAGCATATTTTTTTATAAAACCAAACAATAATTGCAAAACACACACAGAAAAAGCATCAAGATGCATGTTTATTGCACATTCAGGAACTGTACAGATTTCTATAAATAAGAAAGACCTGGATATTTACATCTCGGTGCCCATAAAGCTGCGGGCAGTGCGAGGGATAGGGACAGCTGGTGGATTTATGTAATGAATATTTACAAAGCGCACCATGTGGGTCCCAATCTACTTCAAAATCAGCAGCCAATGTTAACCCACTAAGTTCCCAGGGAACCCAGGAAGATACTGCCGAGCGAGCAGGTGGGTATTCTGTAGTGGATTAACCATTCAGAGCAGAGACGCAGGGTGTGTGCGCGCAGGTGTCAGGGCAAAGCCTGCGGTTTCCCTCTCTCGCCCTAAAGCAGCCTTATGTGACTCTATATGCTACCAGTCAGCACAAATAACACTAATACACAATAAGATCTTGAGTAAAGGGAGGAAGGGGGTTGGGGGAACCATGGAAAGAGAGAACACGTGAGTCTGGAAGAGCTGAGCTGTAGTCCTTGCACAGACGCCAGTAACACACAAAGCACACAACACTAAAGCAATAGTGATGCTGAGTAGTCAATACAGGAGGGAATGTCATCAACAGCAAACCCAGGTAGCAGTGGTCAGCAGAACCGGCTCGTGGGAGGGGGCAACAGGGAGTAATATGTGTTCCAAGGTTGTGTTGGTAAAGGGTAGGTCAGCTGGACACAGGTCGCGGGGGTCTGCTCTTTATCTCTGCTTCCTTCCCTCTGACGGCCGCCACGTAGGAGAAGAGACAAAGGACGGAATAACAGATTTCGTGGGCCTGAGAAAAGCAAGAAGGAACAATTTACAGTGAGGAGATAGTTCCAGTCTCTCCATTTCTATACCCCAAAACAAATCATTTTTTTTTTTTTTGGTTTCAAACAAGTCTCTGCAACTGAATACCTACGTGACTTAACTCAGGTCTCTGTAGCTGCAAGTTCCGACCCAGTACAGAAGAACCCTGCAGTTCTCCTTATACCTGGCAACTAAACTTCACAGCATGGGATAACCTTGGGCATTACAGCTGTAGTAGACTGTTTCTGATCACACTTTGTATCCCTTTAAAAAAATAAATCTTCAGCACTCCCTACTGTTGGAAAAACACCCAAGGTCTTACATCTATGGTTCAACATTGTCACTAGCCAATGGGAAGTGAAAATTAAGTGAAGTGAGTTTGCCATGATCCTTCAAGGCTTACTGTGAAAAGTTTTAGGACTGGCTAGCAGCACAGGACTTGAAATCTTGACCCCAGCTATATCCACACCACATTAACACAGAGTCATACTTCATTCCAGTAACAATTCTACACTTCTAGCCCATCAGTCAAACAAAAGATCTGTATGCAACAGTTTATTGACCCAATAGTACATATCTATTCACTATATACTCTGAAGTTTGAAAGTGGTTGGTATATTCTCAGTTATATTTTCAAAGGGCAATATACAGAGATATATGCCAGTAGTTTTCATTGATAAACACGCTTTTTTTGTCAATGGACGAACTGGGGGAGGAGGATTCAAATAACAAAATGTCCAGCATGCCCAACTGGGCACGTCAGACAATAATAAGTCCCTCTAATGAAAAAACAAACAATTTATTGAAAATGTGGGCATTTATGTTCCTTCAATTTTTCACTTGTGTTTTGAGAACTTTAGCATTAAAGGGACACTATAGTCACCAAAACAACTTTAGCTTAATGAAGCCATTTTGATGTATAGATCATGACCCTGCAGTCTCGCTGCTCAATTCTCTAATATTTAGGCGTTAAATCACTTTTTAATGCAGCCCTAGTCACGCCTCCCTGCATGTGACTTACAAAGCCTTACTAAACACTTCCTGTAAAGAGAGATGTAATGTTTACACTTCCTTTATTGCAAATTCAGTTTAATTTTGAATTCCTTATCTTTTACTCTGTTAATAGCTTGCTAGACCCTGCAGGAGCCTCATGTGTGTAATTAAAAGTTTTAATCTCCTGCTCTGTAAATTAAACTTTAAAGTAAATTACAGCTGATTGGAAATGAAACCATTTTGTTTTCATGCATGCTGTGTCAGTAACAGCCAGGGTAGGTGTGTCTAGGGCTGTATAAACAGAAACAAAAGTGATTTAACTCCTAAATGGCAGAGAATTAAGCAGAGGCATAGTTTACACACCCAAACTGCTTCATTAAGTGAAAGTTGTTTTGGTGACTATAATGTCCCTTTAAGTTAAATCCCCATATTTTGTCTGGCAGGGGTGGTATTTGAGAGATTTATTTTTTAGGAGCGACCATGGGATTCACTGCATATATAGTCATTTTGAATCTTTTTGCTCCTTCTCTCTCAGACAGACATATGAGGTATAGCAGATGACATCACACAGGTAGCCTAAACGGGTCTGTGCTTATATAGCCATGTTATTCTGTATGGTTTCCACTTGGATATCACTTGAAGAGCTCTCTCAGTAATTAGGATACAATTTGTACTCGATTATACTAAGAGATACATTGCAGCTCTTTGTAGCCCAAGGGGGTAACTCATACTTGGCTCACGTGAATTGCTCCTACTGTGAAATTATTTAATGCCATTTTTAGTTACAAGAAACCCTCTTGTCTAGAGGACCTCTATATGGGTTAAGTGTATGTACCTTAGTTATCTGCATGCATTTCCACCTCCCCATTAACTAACGGTTTGGTATTTATGGTGAGTCCCTTTACATTTATTTTATATTCTTTTCAATAAACCATTTATTTTTTGCCATTAGATGGGCTTCACATTGTCTGACATGCCCAGTCGGGTATTTTGGACATTTGTTATTTGATTGTGTTATCTCCATAGGTAGGTCCCCAGCCCGACAATCCAGTCTCCATGTGGGGACTACTATTTGTACGACTATGGTTAAGATTCCATTATATGCTCAGCACAACTTGAGCGAGATCACACAGGAGAGATTAATAATAAATACATTGTTCCGAGACAAATGTCCACGTGTAGAGCAATCAACAAGAACAGTAAACTGGCCTTCAAGGCGATAGCTCCACTTTTAGAACTTTATCCAAGAACTGCTTTTCATAAATGGTTTCCATGTAATCACTGGCACATTCTACAGCTGGAAGGCAGTGTGAATACCTGGTATCCTTAGGGCAAGCAGACTAGATGGGCCGATTGGTTCTCATCAGCCTTCACAATCTATTTTTTTAAGCAGAGAATTAGCCTCTTTGTGAAACATCACTTGGTTATCACTAAACAATGAATACAATTGCTTTGAAAAGAAACCATTTGTCATTGGTAACAAGGAGGAAAATGCCCCAATACTTCATTCCACTAAAAGAATTGTCGCTAAACCCCATTTTTATGATAACTCCCCTCACACAGTTTCATGTTGACGAAGTACGGCAATGCTGGTGGGGCCGGTGATTACTTACCATGGGGGTCTTGTATTTATGGCTCACCACTTCTTTAGTTTCAGGAACTAAAACCGGACACAAAACAAGAGAGTTCAAAACACAGAGAGAAAACAGACAGCAGCAGTGGAAGACAGGTCAGTAGGTGTCCCAACCAGGAGTAGGAAAGGGGATAGGCCACAGAGTCATACCCAGGGGAGAAGACAGTCACAGAGAAGACAACATTGGGAGATCCAAGTCCCCAGAGTAGCAAGTAGAACAATACACCCAGGAAAGCAAGGTCAATTATAACACAAAGTCTTAGTCTCTCGCAATGGAATATTGAATGGCTATCAAACACAGTATCAGGAAATATGACATGAGTTCCCTCTTGGGATGTAGTTAAAATACTACATCCAATGTCAAAGGCAGTTTCCAGAGCTTGCTGTGCAGTTATTTCTAGGTGTTTATAGAATGAAAATTATCTAAATACATCAGCGCTGGACTGCTCACCATAACCCAAACAGTACTGCAGTTGTGGAATAAATCTCCCGGGATCTGGATATATATTCCATTATGACTGCAATGATCAACTTAAAGGGAACATTGGATATAGTCTGTGTGTTCACTTAAAGGTAACGGTCACTTCTCTGGGAGATTATAGCACTGATTAAAACATTGATAAATCATCTAGAACGGGTGTTAAACTTTTTGTTCATGTGATGAAATTTAGACTAAAGATTTTGCAACGGACATCACAATCAAGTTCAGTCAAGGCACAGCCAGGGCACACATGGCAAAAAATAAAGAGAAACACTGCTTAATTTCAGCTATCCCCACGATCCACTGTGTGCTCTTTGTATGCGGACTGCCAGGGGTAAGGGGCAGAGCTAACAAGTATGGCAATTGAGCTTAGATGGGGCATTTCACTGCAGGATGGACAGGTGTGGATTCCTATAAAGATTTATTTTTCATACCTCAAAAATATAATGTTTAAAATATACAAAAGTACCACTATATTAAACATTCAACCAGAGCTTTGCAATTCAAGCGTTTTTTGTAAGAATATTAAATAATACACAAGTTATGAGGGTAGTATCAATAAATTCTGTTTTGTTTATTTGTAATCCCTCTGTTTACATCATTCTATTTAATGACAAGGAGAGATACCTTTGTTATCCATTCAGATCTGATTGACAAAATGAACAGTGATGTTAAATTTAGTCAAATAAGCAAAGTGAATATTTAACGGTAAACATGATAGACTATGGTATTGAAACGGACAACATTGTGCTGGCCCTAAGCCAGTGTAAGAAACAAGATCTAGAGATGTCAGAGCGGAGTTAGACAACCCAATGTTCCCCAGGAGATTAAGAAAAGCTCTTCCCATGATTCTCTGCACCTTGCAGAAGAACATGTACGTTGGGGCTCATTAATAGTTCGAGAGCAAGTACACCCAATTATATAAATTAAATTAAAGAAATATTTATTTTAATGTGGTTCTCTAGCAACTTGGTTTTCGAAGAAAAGTAAAAAAGACTGCAAAAACCCTATTGCAGATTTTATGCAGAACCGGTTACCAGAACAACTTCACATTAATCAATAGAGTGAATAATTCTACCATTGCGGTGTTAAAATGGCTTAACCCCGTAAGGACCAAACTTCTGGAATAAAAGGGAATCATGACATGTCACACATGTCATGTGTCCTTAAGGGGTTAAACAATTCAGCAGTTAAGATATGCACGCAGTGATCCCTTTTTTAAAGTGGTGGTGGTTTTGGTGCATGGATGTTTTTCCTTTTTTAGACAATACAAAACATTGATGTTTCTGTGAAACGACAAAAGTGACATTTGTCCTTCAGATGTTTCGAAAATTGATTGTCTCCATTTTCAGAATCATCACGCACAGAATGACAATGCTAAACAATGATCGTCTAGTACTAAACCTCCTGACCATCGCTGTATGTTTTATATAGTGCATTGAGCTGCATTTGGAATGATTTAGCCATTTGCCTTGATAAACAGGTGTATCTAAATTCCTCATTAGTGTATCCCTGGGATATTTAATGTAACTGGAATAATAAGAACGGAACGTTAATGGTGATCGAATGGCTGGTAAATCTATAAATTAAATTTAATTCAGGGTATCCCAATTTATACGTATCTGACACCAACTATAACCTGTGACTACGCCAGTAAATAGTCACGGAGCCTGTCTAACTCCAGAACACAATGAGGGTCGCCACCCTCATTGATACTTGGGGCTGATGCCAGGGAACAAATAAGGGGACCTAGTCTCAGACATATTGAATGGTTGAATCTACATTAAAATCGCTGTCTAGTGAGTAATGTAAAGTTGTTTGTACCTAGAAAGTCCAGCAGAGATTATCTAAGGGGTACCATGCGTGTATCATATATAGTGCAATAATTTCACTGGTATTCTTAACAAACTGAGTGCTCCCTATGGAAGAAGGGGCACTTTCCAGGCTGAACATTACCTGATCTGGAGAAGGAAGGTTTTCATGGCTGCCACAGGGATGTTATGCATAAAAAATAAAAACCACAGCAGTAACTCAGAGAACCCACACGTGAACATCCCGGCCTGAGACAGTCCACATCCTCTGTAGGTCTAGCACCTCGGACCCTGAGTTACTGCCGTGAAAATACAGACCTAGCAGCAAAAGGATGGTAATTACCAAATTCTTCCAGGACAAAGACACCCCGTACAGTGTTACACTTTTTTATGTGATTCAGCTGTATGAAAACCTAGAGGAGAGAGGGGGACAGGAACAGAGACGGGAGGAGGAGGGAAGGAAAGAGAGGGGAAGTAAAAGATTGCAAGAATTAGAAGGAAGAGTGAAGGAGGGATGAGATAAAAGAATGTTAAAAGCAAATCAGAGGTGTTGCAAGGAGAGAGAACAGAATTTAAACAAAGGATAGACAGATTGGAGAATGTTTAAACGAAAGAGTAGCATTGTGAAGACAAATATCATGTTTGAGAGGGATGTAGGCATTAGGAGTGGGTAGACAGAGAGAGGAAGATGTAAAGATGGAGGCAATGTATACGAGGAAGGGGAGATATTAAAAGAGATAAACGGAAAAAGGGTTACATTGGAGTTTGAGGGGGTGATATTAAAACAGAGAGGGAGAGATTTAAGCATTGAGAGAAGGTATAAAAAAATTAAAAATAGAGAGATTGCAGACCATAATGCCAGTAAAATTATAGTAATTAAGATGATGAAAATGAGCATCAGACAGGAGAAGGATTGAAGCAAATGAAACATGGGAAGATGAATGAAGGACGAGCAAGAGAGTGTTAGGAGATGATAGGATGAGAAAAGGACAGGAAGGGGACAGGGAGAAAGTTTGTGAGGAACAGGGAGAGAGACAGAAGGCACAGGTTAATTTTTGATGTCTGGGATATCCAGTGGAATTCACATTTCTGTAACAGAGTTGATGTGTGAGGGAAAACAGCTTTGGAATAATGGGGAAGACGCATCCTAACACAGCAAAATTATCAGGAGATAAACCATAACTAAAGCCGGGGGGGGAGGAATTGAAGGTTAGACAGGAGGCAGCACAGACAGCTCGGGAAAGGGGGGGAGCAGCGAGAAGCAAAGATGGCGGCAGAGTGAGTACCTTCCGCTCCTTGCAGGAGGAGTGAGCATGGGAGAGAAATGAGACGGTTAGTGACACAGCGATACCACAACTTCCTACCCCAGCAACACACAGCCCAGACCAAGACATCGACATGGGGAGCCAGGAGACGAAGCCCCCATTGTCAAATCCGTCCCTGCTCCTCACCCAGCACGGAGCGCAGGCGCCGCCCTTACTGCATTGAGGGGGCCATTATGGTCTGTTTCAAGAGCATATTGTAACACAATGAACTACTAGTATCCAAGTGGGCCTGTTACAGTCCTCTGGATTAATCCCCCTTTAATACTAAGCAATGGTGTTTCATAATCCAGCTCTTGTCTTCCAAAATAACATCTCAATGGTTTTCTAAATTTTACTGAAAGACCTTTGCTCCCTGGGTGACATTGTTGTGACTTGCAGAATCCCCCCCTCCTCCCAAACAATGACCTGAAATTTACACCCCCTCCCTTTCACAGGTGACTTGAAGATGAGCTGTATATGGAGTGTCAGCGCTGGGAGAGGTCAGCCTGAGCCAGGAAAGGGTTAACAAAGAGACAGCATCGCCCTCCCCCCTTCCCGCAGGCAGAGAGCAAGATGGAGCAGAGACAGCACGAGTGCCACACAGCTTCAGCAAGCAAAGGAAACAGACTGAGAGGTAAAAGGGATCTTAAAACATGGGGTACCCGGCACACTGCAGCTAGCACAATTACCCAGAATGCAGTGCATGACCCAAACACACCCTCTTGCATACACACCCAGGTATCACTCTATATCAGAGGCGGCAGCAGCAGACTGAATCCATACTCCATGATGCTGAAATCACCCAGCCAGGCCTTGGAGACACACAAACACCATGCATACAATGGTAAGCGAACAGTAACTCCACAAAGCAAGCACTAACGCTTTTAGATCCGGCCCTCCATGATTTATGCACATAAAAAGGAGAACACACAGAACACAACTTCACATCTACACCTTGATCTGCCTCCTTCCACCCCCTAGTCAACCCTGAACTCAATCACACACAACTGCTCTTCCCAGTTCCACGCTCCCCTCATACCTGACTGTGCATGAATTTCAGGTTAATTCCTTCCAAGGTAACTTGCAGGAGCCCCCCTTCTCCAGTCTTCATATCCTGAACAGGGAACTCCCCACCAAGCTCTGGGCCTTGAATAGAAATGGAAAGAAACAAAAGGTCAAAGGAGGACAGGGGCTGTAGAGCAAGTACATTGCTGCAGATATCAAGCTTCCAGAGACTGCAACAGCTGAGATTTTAAAGATCAGAGTACCATAACCACTACAGCTTATTGTAATATGATATTAGGAGTCTTTCGGTGCCATCAACCTGTCCACTGTCAAACGGTGTTATACATCCAAAGCTGTCCAAAAACGGAACAGCAAGGACAGCCTGCAAATGCTGGAGATAAGAGGGTCCTGTGAATCATTCTAAATGCCATGTCCTTACAATATAATGGAGTATAAAAGAAAATCCTATTAATGTTCCCTTCAACTCAGTGAGAAAAAAATATGCAAGTGCTGGTCACCAACGCTCTACCGGCAGGACAAGTTTAACCTTTTGGAGAGCACCTCTGGCAATCAGAGAGTCAATTCACAAACCCCATCATCAGGTATAATGAGCATACCCCTAGAAATAAGCAATAACCGTACTGCACCGGTGTCAGGAGAGGGGTGTGGGTGTCATTGCTCCAAAAGATAAATCACAACTTGATGGCAGGGGGAGGAGAGAATTTACAAATAAGGTTTCTTCTAAACAAAAGGTTTTATCATTCCATCTACAGAGTAAAGAAATTGTGTTTGACTCACCTGGTTTAATAGTCTGTTGCCGCGCTGCAGCTCGTTCCATACTTTCCTTTACACAGTAATACAGCTCTCGACACTGAAAGGGGAAACAAGGAAGAACAGAATCAAACCTTCCGTGAAACTAGAACTCCGATCTAAGATTTAGAACGTGAACAATAAATTATGTTATTCAATTACCATCATGACGATTTTTTAGAACCGTTTAAAAAGGGTACCATCATTTACTCCATGTGATGTGATGAAAAAAACAATACACAGGGTTATTTACTAAAGAGAGAATTGCTAGGAATTCAAAATACATTTTTAAATTAAGGCCAAAAAAGGCAACTTAAAAAATTCTCCAAATCAGTGGTCTTTAGATTGGCTGTCTTGGCCATACATTTTAATTTCACTCTGAATTTGCAGCAATTTTAACTTTAGTGATTACCCCTAACAGTGCTGTTTATTTCTACGTTTATTTGTAACGTTTTAAACCTCACAAACACTTTGTTGATATACAGGTCAGTAAATAGAATATTAAAGAGTGACGGCTCAAAAATGCACTATTTAACTCACTAAAATGATGCAACTATTAATTTAATGCAGTAAACTATTTGAAATGGGGGAGAAAGAATTTAAAACATTAATGATGTATAGGAAAATGTAAATCAATACAGTAAGTGATTTTATACGTTTCCCAGTGCCAAATATTACAAAACATGGGAATTGAAGCTCTGCTAGCTCAACAATTGTCCCTACGAACCGCCTCTCTCTCAATTAGCATAATTATTAGCCATTTATCTCCGTCTGAATGGGGACCCACCTTCTTAGTGAAGAACTTGTTGAGTTGTGTTTCCTGTCCATTCCTCCTCCACAGACACAGCACTTTTGTTTTGGGACAGTAGGTCATGTTAATGAGTTTCTCGTACCACCAGCGTTCATACACTGTTCCGATGTTACTGCGCAGTACGATGCAGTCATCGCAGACCTGGGAGACATAGAAAACAGAACAGACTGAATGGATGCATGTCTTGGTGTTGGTTGGTGTCAACGGAATCGTTTTAGTGAGGGGATGGAGATGGAACCCTAATTTCTCTGGAAATTAAACCACTGAAAATCACTTTGTTACCGTTTACATGTAATGCTATGTTTGGTATTAAAGATTTAGCAAATTATATCACAAACCTGTTCATTCCAGGCACAGCCAAGGCACACAATGCAAATGAGGAGGAAAAATAGAAACATTGTTTAATTTTTCCTCTTCTCTGTGCGTTTTCACTATGCTGACTGCCAGTTGCAAAGGACTGATCATAGACTGCTAAGCTTATCGGAAGATCAGGGAAGATAATTGACAAAACCATAAAATACTTTGGGTAACATGGTATCAACACTTAAATAACAATAATGTCCAAGAGTTACTCTGAATAATGCCACAGCTGTTGCTCAGGGAGATCATCTGCCCTGGTCTCATTGTACCTAGTATTGAAGAGATTTTTCCTTTTATTTCCCCCATACAAGATTTACCCATGTTTCCCCTGTCCAAGAGGGGTTCATGGGTTACGTAGGTCATTCCCCAGCAGAAATTCTATTCTTCAGATGAGATACACTATGTTTATAAATACACCATAAATGTCATGGGATTAGATCAGACCTCATAGAACAAAATGAGGGTCTCTGATTGGCACAGCCTCTTCCTGGTCTAAGCAAAGCTCACTGCTGCTTACCTGTGCAACCATAAAAGGCCTTCATTTTAAATTCATTTCTGTATATTATTAATGTACTATCTATATATCATATTAGAAAACATATATCACTTTACACCTTGAGTGTTCCTTTTTATGCTACTACATTTTACAATAAGGGATCAATCACTCCAGATGGTGTGGACTACATCTAAAATTGCAGTGTAAGCATAGCACAGAGTAATAGGATTCTTAATTATCTCACCTCCATAAAGAAAAGGTCCCCACTTGTGTCTGTCCCAGCATGCACCACAAATGTTTGCTTCTTAATGTGACGGCTTCCGCTTGGGCGAACGTTTAACTCGCGGCCATTCTGTGAATCAAGAGTAAATTACAGCACTCAACAGGATTGAAAGGACACTACCCGGATATATTCAAGTAGAAATGTCTATTGCTACTGGACTACAAAATTCCTAGAATTTAAAAATGATTAAATTAACATATACAATTAGTATTGTTTTAATTACAGTTTTTTGGGTCACAGTGAGTTCTCACCAAATGGAGATGTTCCACTTTAGAACAGAGAAATAAAATTAGTTTGGTCAGATCACTAGCCCCTGACAAGATCAAGCAAGTCTCTACTTTGATGGCTTAATCCATTAAATACCAGAGTAATGCTCTCTTGAGATAATTAGTGAAGAACAGCTTCCTAACTCTTTGCTTCATACAGTTTCACACACTTCATATTTATCATGACTTGCTTCTCACAAACCATGGCTTTCTTACCAAATTGGTCACTTTGTCCAGGAGGTCGTTGACCTCTTGGCTGTAAACTAGGCCAATGTGACATTTTCCGAGGAGACGCCTGACCTTCCTCCGGAGATCTGTCTTATTCACCTAAAGGAGACAGAGAAGAAAAATGTCCAAGGGTAAAGGCAGGCGCTACTGTATTCCAGACAATTTTGGTGTCTATTACAAGGTGTGACAAAGATCTTAGATGGGTACAACGGTTCTTGATGTTACCTTGTGACAGAATAAATCTGATTGTTGCAGATTTAAAAATAATGTATTATTGAATCTGGAAACCATTCCCTTATTAGCTCTGCAACGCCCCAAATTGTATTTATTTTTTGTCAAAATTTTAAAAGCATGCAACTGTAAATATTATACAATGCAGAAAAACAGACTCATGCACTAGGTCAAAAGGACAATTTGGTATTCACTCTTGTTTAGAGCATACACACACGTGCGTACACTTTCTGTCTTCTACAAGAGGCTCATAGAGTGCTAAATATGCTATAAGGTTAGAAGGATAACTTCTTGGGCCAAGGTGTAAAGGTGTTACAACTTTATACTAAAGGTGTAAAGATTGCACATGCAGCTCTAACCTTCATCATCACCATGTAGGATACCATGTTGTGCAGTAGAGTTCCCAAGAGACGATCTTCATCTTCCTCAAGACGTTTACGGTCATGATCACCGAGGGAGAAGTATCTTAAAAGACAGGATAGCACGTCCAGTATCAGGGTCCACACTAAATGGTTTACAGAAGAAGAACCAACAACAGAAGACTCACCGATCTATCATCTCCTGGGGTCCTTGATCCATACCCATGCCTTCCCTCTCCAACATGACAGCATCAAGGAAAGCATCTTCCCAAAATTGCATCTGGTCCCACAAAGTGGACCTCTCTTTGCCTGCAATATATATGGAAGTCAGTGCTGGTCCGAAACTACTGCATACCATGCAGGCACTCAAAACATTACCTCATGCACGAAACGCAAACAGTACAAGCCCCGAATGAATATGAGAAACAGCTAAGATGCACTAAACAAAACGTCTCAAAAAGTACATTTGCATCACATCACTAAATTTGCAGGGCTGGATTTCTTGATACTTGTCCTTAGTATCTGCACAAAGTTTCAACGTACGAGGAATTTCCTCACACTGTACTGCTGCTACCAATCTGTTGCTTTTACAGGAGAACGGATGCTACTATTGCTAGGATTAAAAGCAATGCAAAACCACATAACAAAATAATTACCATAAATACATCAGAGTTTACTCCAATCCTTAGAATATTTGCCAATATACGATTTGATATACGATATATAGGCACCCAGACCACTTCAGCTCAATGAAGTGGTCTGGGTACCGGTCCCTCTAGTTTTAACCCTGCAGCTGAAAACATAGCAGTTTCAGAGAAGGGTTAATCCAGTTTCAGAGAGGGTTAATCCAGCCTCTAGTGGCTGTCTCACTGACAGCCGCTAGAGGCGCTTCCGCAATTCTCACTGTGAAAATCACAGAGAGAAGATGCTGGATGTCCATAGGAAAGCATTGAGTAATGCTTTCCTATGGGCGGTTTGAACGCATGCACAGCTCTTGTAGCGCATGCGCTTTCAGAGCAGACGTCGGCAGAGGGAGGAGGAGAGTTCCCCAGCGCAGAGGGAGCCCGGTGCTGGAGAAAGGTAAGTGGCTGAATGAGTTTTAACCCCTTCAGCCCAGCAGGAGGGGGGCCCTGAGGGTGGGAGAGACCTAATGACCCTATAGTGCCAGGAAAACAAGTTTGTTTTCCTGGCACTATAGTGGTCCTTTAACAACTAGATACCACCTTTCCCCTTACATCTTTGCTTGTAGTACTAAATCCTGCCTTGTGCATGGAACTGCATGATGCAAGATATCATGTCAACATAAAACTAATTTAATGAAAGGCTTCTTTAGGAGAATAGGTCTATAGCTTCGACATCATATTGTTTTACAACATGGCTAAGAGTGTCCCAAAACCATATCTTCACCTTTTCGGATGTATTAATTAAAGGAACAATATAGGGTCAGGGACACAAATATGTATTCCTGACCCTATAGTGTTAAAAACACCACTTAAGTGACTTGCGCGCCCCCCCCCCCCCCCCCTTAGCTTCATTAGAAAGGGTTCTAATAATAAAAAATAAAAACACATTACAGCCTGGCCAATCAGCATGTTCTATTAGAGATACCCTATACCAACACCAAACAGTGTCTGGTCTCTCTACAGGTCTATGGCAAACCAAGAAGCAATAGTTTAACAGAAATTTGGATAATTGCAGACTTTCCAGAAACCAGATAAACGACAGGAATTCACTAAGCCGTGGTCACATGACCAAAGAGGGTGGGGAAGTGATAAAATGGAAGACAGGCGTAGACGAGAATTTTCTTTCACGTCTGAATAACCCTCTATTACTTAAATGTGGACACGGTTTCAACTCAGAAATATATTTGCATGTGTCACTGGTTAGGAGAGAGAAGCATTTAACCCCTTAAGGACACGACATGTGTGACATGATTCCCTTGTATTCCAGAAGTTTGGTCCTTAAGGTGTTAAACAGCCTCTGTCATGGTTTGTTTTTCAGTACAACTGGGTTAGATATAGGTTTTGTATCCCTAATTTAGAAGGAATGGGACAGTGCATAAACATCAAAACAGCGTTTTTTTTCACACCAGATTTAATCAGAATGCAAATGCATCCCCTCTCTGTATCAAACCTACGTTGAAGTGCCAGAGAATCGTCTAGGGAGATTTTTGAAGGTATGTTTTAAAAACTTATGGAATTCAGTGAACAGGTAGGGTGAGAATAGAAAGCAAACAGCTGTTTCTGAATGTCAAACAGAACCCTGCCTTCTGGGTACACAATCCAGCAACATACAGATCATCCACCGTAACTAGATTCTGTGAGTGATCACGTGGGAACGGGTTGCGACATATCCCAACGCTATTCATTTAAACAAGGCTCGTGCACAGGAGATTAAATTGTGTATGCATGTTAGGCCAGCGGTATTTTTGCCATTTTACAAGCACAGAACTAAAACATAATAAACTAGGAGCACTGTTCTGGCAGAATCCCTTGCTGGAGGGCACCCATTACACAAAGACACGCTAAAATTGGATGAAGAACTCTGAAAACACCTCCCCTGACTTGCGGAGATTTAAAGAATGTGGTCTCATTGCATTGTTTTTACACCATACTACTGGTCCAGGGGCCATCCTTCCCCTTGCTTTAAATAGACTTCAAGCAGAAAGCTCCTGAATTGGTACAAGTGCACAGAAATCCAACTTCCTGCATTAAGGACTACGCTCATTAGGAGATAAATAGATACCTGCAAGTCCTTTCTATCCGATCATGTTCATTGGGAGTGCAGAACATCTTTTCATCACAAAATGTGAACGGAACTGCTTGCCAAGCTAATAAAAGCCACTCTGTGTGTTCTCAACTTATCATTAGTATAATTCATGGTTTCATTAATAGAGCCAGATACACTACTACAGAACCTGCGCCACTACAAGAAGCAATGAAGGAGCCACTGGCCAAATAAGCACTTGTATGGCCACTAAGACCATAAACTATGCAAGGAACATACACTGTTATGAAAAGTAAAGCTCTTGTTTAAGTAACGTATGCTCTTTGATTGATTAAAACATTCAAATGGTTAGCAGTGCTTAATAGGGACTCTATAGTCACCAAAACAACTTCAGCTTAATTAAACAGTTTTGGGGTATAGATCATGCCACTGCAGTCTCACTGCTCAATTATCTGCCATTTAGGAGTGTAATCACTTTATTTATACAGCCCTAGCCACACCTCCCTGCATGTGACTTGCACACCCTTCCTAAACACTTCCTGTAAAGAGTCAGCTAATGTTTACACTTCCTTTATTGCAGTCTGTTTAACTTAGAATTTCTTATCCTCTGCACTGTTAAGAGCCTGCAAGACCTTGCAGGAGCTTCCCGTGTGTGATTAAAGTTCAATTTACAGAGCAGATAAGAACTTTAAAAGCAAGTTAACATCTGACTTAATATGACTCCCCACCTTATAAAAATAAAGCAGGAATAATTCCCAGATAAGTGACAGTTCTCCTTTAAGTATAATTGGAAATGCAATAAAATCTGTCATAATAGGATACATACTGATGGATATAAGCAGTACTGTATATGGAAGTACAATGAAAACCAATATAGACAGGGTGATAACAAGAAGACACATGCAGGGGTATAACGCAGTCACGCAGCAAGCATGGCAATGCAACTAGTTGGTAAGGCAGGCGTAATTACTCAGCGAGAAGGTTTCCATGGCTGCCTCTTCCAGCTGATCCCAGACTGAGCCCTTATCTCGTCCTGTGTAATGAAGCCAACACCAATAGGCAGCGTGAAAACAAGAGAAAAGTAGGAGACACAAGAGAAATAGGAACAAGAAGTGGGCAAAGGTAACAAGCAGTACATATTGAAAGGCACAAAGGAAGGGAGGCTCTTGTTAAAACATTGAGCGGGGATGTTTTCAATACCATTTATATGTAGTAAGAGAGTGCTTATTGTCAAACATCAATCAGAGAGGCCTTTTGAAAGCCCTAAAAAACACAACGTAGATCCCCCAACTGCAGACAAAGATGGTTTAATAGTGAAGACTGCTCATTTATGGCGAAGTGACTCGGAGAGGTGGAAGAGGTCATGTGTTATCTGGGGAAGGAGGTCACTGAAGTGAAGGAAGTGGAAGGGAAGGCAGGAGAAGTTACAGGTTACCAAGGAGAGGTCACAGAAGAGAAGGTAGCAGAAGTTGCAGGTTATTAAGGAGAGGCCAAAGTAGAGAAGGTAGGAGAAGCTGCAGGTTATTAAGGAGAGGCCACGGAACAGAAGACGGGAGAAGTTGCAGGTTATTAAGGAGGGGCCACGGAAGGGAAGGTGGGAGAAGTTGCAGCTTATTAAGGAGAGGCCACAGAAGAGAAGGTAGAAGAAGTTGCAGGTTATTAAGGAGGGGCCACGGAACAGAAGACGGGAGAAGTTGCATGTTATTAAGGAGAGGCCACAGAAGAGACGGTAGGAGAAGTTGCAGGTTATTAAGGAGAGGCCAAAGAAGAGAAGGTAGAAGAAGTTGCAAGTTATTAAGGAGAGGCCGAAGAAGAGAAGGTAGGAGAAGTTAAAGGTTAAGGAGAGGCCAAAGAAGAGAAGGTAGGAGAAGTTGCAGGTTATTAAGGAGAGGCCACGGAAGGGAAGGTGGGAGAAGTTATAGGTTATTAAAGGGAGGCCACTAAAGGGAAGGTGGGAGAAGTTGTGGATTAATTTGAAATTATATCCTGAAGGGAATGGAAGGGAGATAATGTCATTTAAGGGATGAGGTCCTGAAGTGCTGAGGAGACAAGAGAAAGTGCACAGAATGAGATAGACCTTTGTTTTGTTTTGGCAGGGAAGGATGGAAATCACTGACAGAGGGCTAAAAGTGTTGATGGTGATATAAGAAAGGTGCAAGATGTCATTAGTTTTTGGATTATGACAATTTAAATGGGTTTCACTACAGCGTACTACACTTATTGCTGCTTTTCAAAAAAATAAAAATGATTTACCTAACAGGCCTTCATATAGATAGATACGCAGACTCAGGTCTTGAGGTGGGCGTCCCGGACTAACAATGATCTCCTTCTCACCTGGACGCAGTAACTGAGATTTCCCCTATGATGGAAAGAACAATATAATATTATTATCGCCATTTATATAGCGCCAACAGATTCCATAGCGCTATACAATATTATAAGAGGGGGGCATTTAACTGTAAGTAGGACAATTAGAAAAAACGTACAGGAACGATCGGTTAAAGAGGACCCTGCTCCAACGGGCTTACAGTCTATAGAGAGATAACATTTACACACGAGTAAACCAGAACTACTGGAGTTTTCCATTCAGGTTTTGTTCTGATATTCTATCGTGAGCAATAATGGTTAGAGCTACAATCATAATCCAAATATACAGCGACCCCCACCAAAAAAACAACAACAACAAAAAACACAAACACAGAGCGATTGAGTACTTTTTCTGTCAGAACTGTGCGGGCAAAAGAACAGCTCATCACCTATAACCTGCAGTTAGAACTGGAGTATTATATCCCGCCCAAACTAGTGTCACTATAATCAAGAGACACCATTTTTCTTCTGGAAATGAAGTCATTGCACAGAATTTAACAGTCCTTTCTCCAAAATCTAGATTACTTTGAAAATCAACATAAAGGTCAAGGAATACTAGCTCTGCCCCTTACAAATATAGCTCCGGTGTTTGAGTTCATCTGGATTTCACTGTCCGATACAGCTCCGCTGGATCCGGAGAGGTGGCCTCCACCAGCTCCTCCCAACGTGTCTCCAGCATTGCTGCTCAAATCGCTGTCAGCTCCCATGGTTTCCCCTGAGCTGTTACTCACCTGTAAAAGAAACGTTTGTCATGTTTAAAGGATCTCTTGCTACAAACCATCTAGCATTATCAGAAATCGATTCTCTACTCAGGAAGCATCAAACATTCAAAGACCGGCAGAATTAAGCATTTAATTACCTCTCCCTCTTCCCAGAGAAAACATTCAGTGGTCTCACTCTCAACTAGAAATATCAAGCTTTCTCAGACCATCACTTTCTCCATAGCAAGGATCAAGCATTCACTGGTGGATCAGTTAGCTTTCTTAGATCGCAACTATCTTCAGAGAAAATAAAAGGCATTCAGCAGCCACTTAATCTCTAATAGAAATATCAACCATTCCCAAGCCTCTTTTTCGACAACAAACACCAAGCTCTCCATCACCATTAACAAAGGAAGCATCAAGTATTCAGTTATCTCCTGCTATGAGAACCATTAAACATTCTCTCTATCAGACAGAATATCAAGCCTTTTCTGTTCCTACCACTGTGCTGAGTTCCGAATCCTGGCTGCTACTTCGGATCAGAATTGAAGGTGTCACACTGCTACCATCTATGTCACTCTTCTGATTCCACAGAAAAAAATAAATGAATACACAATGCATTAATCAAGGTAAAAGCAACCCAAACTCTAAAGACCCTTTGTGAATGGAAATATAAACTCAAATTATTCTAAAAAGAATGTATTTAGCAATACAAGTTAACTGTAAATCCTCCTCAAAATATATTCAAACAAGGACACTCAAAAAATCTTTACCCTGTCCTACAAAACTGATTACTTCCGGAATGTTTGCAGCTTACCTGAGATCCTGAGGTAACACTCAGACCACTGTCTGCACTGATCTGAGACCTCTTCTCCTCTGGGTCCCCGATGTCAAAGAAATGTTTAGCCTGCTCTGTACCTGTGTAAGGCAAGAGGAAGACCGGCTTAAAGGGAGACATGGAGGCACATAATGGTTGGATACTCTTAACCCAAAAGACTTGTAAACAAAGAGCTTCGTTGGTGGCTTTTGAAACCTAGACAGAAAGGTTCTAAAACAAAAATACCTAAAACAAGGACTTGGATATTTACCATTATGTGTCAAATGGTTATTCTACCTGTAAAACAAATAAAAATTGAACTATATCCTGGTGAATCTAGAACACAGTTTCCCAGCTTGAAGTGCATGTATCCTGTGGGAGTCTTCTAATGTTGTCTAAGGTCTACATTAGGACCAGCAAATTTCTATCATCATTTAACGCAAAACTTTAATTAAAGGCTCGTTGATGAAACAAAATACAAGTGTAGCACGCAACCACAGTGTATATTAACACTGTGTACCAATATACCCAATTTTATCTTATGGCAGCTGCCCATACAATTCTGAGCATTTTCACCTAACATTTACCAAGACAGTGACAGACCGGTACGTTGATTACCTATGGCTTTTATTTTGTATTCGTTGATTTATTTAAAAATAATAATGTTGAGGTTTTACATTCCAACATGTTGAATCTTTGCGTAGCTAGGCTATCCCAGGGTTTAACGAGGCTGAGACATTGGTATACAGAGCCCGCATGCTCAATCTATGGTGACGGGTGATATGAGTGCAGTGACAAAATGGAAATAAAGCGCTAGGAAGGGGGAGTGGTTAATGAGAGGAGTGAGGCAGGGGGAAGATATGAGTTCACCACTACAGTTACTACCTCAAGCCAAGAAACCCCCAACAAAATCATTCTCCAATCACAAATCTGCCAGCACACCCCAGAGTCTTCAGAATGGGTTGGCTTTATCCAAGTTCTGAAAAGTCTCTTAAAAGGTGGATCCCTTTCTCACAGCACACACACGTTAACATCTAGATATCAGGACTATGGACATTCAGGGGTCGATTCGTTTTGCAGGTAAAAACAGCTTATATCTCTATTCACGGAGCTGGGAAAAGACTGATTATTTTGGCCAAATTGAGTCTCCAACGCCAAAAGGGTTATTTGAAAGTCTACTGAACACAAAAGCAAGCCCTGTAGACACCTCTAGACTCCTCTAACTGAGGAGGCGCCTCAATACCTCATCCGTTTCAACCAGATTTGTCAGCATTTCTGGTATGTTTCATCTACCCAGAAGCTGGGGCTTTATAAGAAGAGATTTTACCAAATTCAGCTGAACTCAGTAGGGTTCCGCAGACTTAACATTAACCATCAATCCTTTGTGAATGGACCCCTCAATGGTCTAGCCTGAAACACCATGGCAGGAAGAGCATAAGAGAACAGAGGTGACAGCGCTGTGCACCAATAAAAGCTTCATCAGGACATACAGCATGATCCTTTATTGTGTTGCATAAATTACCTCTTTGGCAACAGTTAATCATTTGGTTCCAAATCGTAAGGTTTGCATACACTACAACAAGCTGCAGGTCCCTGCTGTATGGACACAGAGTCATATACACATTAAACCATACCAAATTCATTTTAATGTGGTATATGAGCCTGGGGCCGCCTTGCTGGCAGATCTGGGAAAGGTTTGAGGAGGGGGTTCCAGGGTTTCTTACTCTGTTTTTCCATAGATTTTTGCTTTTTCACTTCCAGGTGCTTGTTCCACAACTCTACCCAAGATGCATTGCAAGCAGGAAAGAAAGAGAGAGAGTCAGAGGCGAATCAGACAGGCTAAAAAATGGGTACAGAGACAAACCCCCACCCTTCTCCAAATCGGAGCAAGGGGAGGATGCAAGATACCTTCAGACATGTATCAGTGTGAGCGCGTGGATGATGGTGAGAGAGTGTTAGAGAGAGAAAAGGCACGATTAGTAGCTGCAACATATATATTTATGCATGTATACATAAATATCTTATCATATATGTTTGTATGTATACACACACACACACACACACACACAGCACTATATATATATATATATATATATATATATATATATATATATATATATATATATATATATATATATATATATATATATATATATATGTATGTAGAAATAGAGCAGTTTACAATCAAGTAACAAACGGTGATGCCAGAATTAATGAGCTGTGGAAATTTCTGCTCAGGAATGTGACCCCCCAAAAATAAAGAAAGAAATAAACAAAATAAAAATAACATTTGGTAACATAAACATGCAATCATATAGCACTGGCTAATGTTATATGATAGCAGCGTTACAACTTAAACTACCGATTTTAATAGCATCAGACAGATCACAATGTTTTAAATCATAACTATTACTTAATATAGTTTGTGGGGGGTGGGCAGGGGGTTTAGTACAGAATTGCAACATTTATATTTAGAAAAATTTCAAAAACATTTTGACAACATGAACACGCTATTTAGTAAATGAATGTAATGTCAACACCTGGAAATCTTTGTATGTTTTATACATGTCGATATAGATCTCTCTCATCTTGGAACTTCAAACTGGCTAAGCAAGTTTCAAACGGCTTTGCCTGTAAATATTCCCCCCCAACATGCTCAACACAGAATCTATTCTTCAAAAGCAATTTACGGTAAGTTGGTGGGGTTGTGTACTCCTGACTGTAATTCAATATGATTTTCTTGTCATTATCCTACTAAGAAAATATGGCTGGTACGAGACTTCTGATTACACATCGCTTTCATAGTCTTTATTACATTTGGGGAAATCCTAAAACTCTGGATTACAACCACCAGGGATGGGTTTGGGTATTTCTCTTTCATACAGAGATGGAACTCTCTGTAAGTGAAACACTGCACAGACATGACCGAAGTCCACTCATTCTAGAGACACCTTGGAAGCTACAACTAACAGCTTAAAGCCCAACATGATTCAGTGACATCAACTGCATTGATTCCAATCAGCCATGTTATTGTCTTGTGACCACGTGACTGCCTTAATAAAAGGACAGAAATTATAATAAATAAAAAAAATAAAAAAACAGGGTTGCACAGGGTTAAAAGGAAGGTGGTAGACTGCTACAAACATTTTTCCAATTCCAAATCTGTAGAATTTTGGAGAAGCACTACTAATCAAAGCAGCAATGGGTCACACAAACTTTGCCTGTTATACCGCACCTAGCCTCCAAGCTTCATAGCCATTCTATACCTTCTATATATATTTTCATAACATTGCGCACACATATATATATAATATATATATATATTCTCCAATAGATGCATTATCATCATGTTGGACAGTAGGAATCCCAAAGAATAATAGAGCCATGGGGTGATTCGGAACGCGAATAATGGGGGTGGACAGGGACGAGCGGTGATGCCAAGGTGGGTGATGCAGTGGGAGCCTGGCAGCGATGCCTGATGTACCCTTTTCTGCTGATCTATACACACCAATTGAAGCCACAAAATTCTCTTCTTTAAGACTCCGGGTGTCAAACTCTCGGGCCCCTTTGCCTGCAGGGCTAGTTTGGCGGGGTAACAACTGCTGTGCAGGTAGTTGGGGGGTAGGCCGAAGTTCTCCCCTCAGGGCAGAAACAGGATCCCTAGACATAGGGGTAACAGCGCCATCTCCAGAAGGACTTGATTTCCTTTTCTCAGGTTCTTAAAAGGAGGAGCAGGACAGAGAATGCATAGAGAAGAGAGCAAAGTGAGATAGGGGTGAAGGATTAAACCAGCAGACAAGATGTAGAGACAGCAAGGGGAGGGAGAAAGAAAGATTCAGAAGAAAAGACGGTGAAGGAATGGAAAAAAAGAGTAAAATGAGTTATTCCATTGATCATAACAGCATTCCTCTCAATGTAAACAACGCTAAAGGAACCTCCCACGTGCTGAGCGCTTTGCTCCTACTCCCCCTTTGAGAAGTGGTTCTCCCGTATTTCTTACCTTTGTTGTAATAGTGGGAGTGCGCTATTTCCAACAGACTGAAGACACTTGCCATGCCACCCAGCCCAGCATTGGCATATGACTGCTCCAGACTGGACACTGTGCACTTCAATAAATCCAGCATCCCCTTGTAGACCTTCTTGTTGATCTCCTGAGTACAAGAAACAAAACACGGAGTTAAATGACTGAGTGAAATGGGCATTTGTTCCACAACTTTACAATGAAGTCAATAACATGTATTAGGTCAATAAGGCGAATGCTGTGTGTGGCACACAGTTGGCATATTTGCTGGCAGACATACTTTGTCTATATTGACAAGAGCGCCCAAAGTCAGTGCCCAACAGTGGTTAGGCAGTCTCTGCCAATGTACTGGGAGACAGTACAGTTCATTATAGTAGTTATAGTGCAAGGAGTCTTCATCCGATCATGTTAGATCATTGGAGCGGTTTGACAAACACCAAGGCTCAATGGGCACCCAAAGCCTGGGCTGTCATTTACCACTGAGGAAATGCACACATTTCACTTCAGTGTTATCAGTTCAAAGTGGCCAAGCTTGCAGTGAGAGGAGGGCTGCATCACAGAGACTGCACCTCAATAATCCAATCACCATAACCACTGATACAACATGGTAAATTCCTGTAAATTTTTGTTAGTTTAACATTTTATGATAACCCAATACTTACTAGGTAAAAAGGAGACTGGAAATGAATGTGAAAGCGAGGAAGAAAGTGAGAGGTGTACATCCCTTTATACAACAAAAAGAACTGCCGGAGAATCACTCTGGGCCTGTGTTTCTTATTTTATTTGTATTTTTTAAATCTATAGCTCTCTCTCTTTATCTCTATACGTTTCTATCTATCTAGATTGCAATTGGATTCACTCTGGGATACAAAATTAAAAAACCCTAAACCTGTTTAACACAAAGACGTCTATCTACTTTGGTCACAAGATGGCAGTGTTTGCCCATTTATGCATCCATTATTACTGTAGTGTTTCGTTTTTAAATCGATATTACGCTTATATTTGTCACATTGTTAGATATTTCAGATCAGCTTTCACACTATTGCAGACAAAAGTGACAAAAAAGCTATTTTAATTGCTCCCATCTTACAGGCAATTACATACATTTTAATCAGACTCTATTCAGTGTAGAGTAGATGCTGGTTTGTTTATTTTAAATGTTAACTTTTTTTGCATTGAAGTACAGGAGGAATACGGAAATCTGCAATCACTGCTTTGCGCAACACACACAAAATAACAAATTTACTGACATAATTATTGATTCGTGAGAATTATGCTATTAATAATCTTAGTAGAATATATTAGATATACTACAATAATTACTAACATACATATCATTTATTCAAATTTCACCAAGAAAGGGGGAACTCCACTTTTTCCAAAGATGAAAACAGAATTGATAAAACAGCGACACGTGATCTAAGTCATAACAGTAAAGTATTTTCCCTTTTTCTATTTGGCCCAAACGGACACTAGCAAAGATCGCGGTTTAGTGATAAACCCCCAGGCAGCTGCAGACTAAGAGAGAGTTGGCCATTTGCAGTTATCGGACCATTTTTTTTTTTTTTTTTTTTTTTTTTTAACAGCCATGACGTTTGTCACTCACCACTTCTGGGATGACATTATTCCGATTGTCCTCCTCTGTCTGGATGGACCTGTTCAGTTTGCTCAGCACAAAGACGCGGAGTTGCTCGCTCTCCAACAAGCGCCGTACTTTCTTCATGTTTAGCCAGCCTACTCCCTGTCCATCCAGGACACTCAATGCCACTTCCTTCAGGAATTGCTGGTTCTCACTGCGAAGTAGAAACAAAAATGTAACCAGCCTGACACCTGAAGCTGCGCAGCAGTCTCTGAACAGGAGACGAATATATGGATTTAGCACCTTAGAAAGCGCATGTAAAATCTGCCACCGGTCTTAGTAGCCACTTAAAGGAGTTTCTCTTTCTCCTGCTCCAATTTAACTGGCTGTGCAAGGACTTAACTGGATGGTGACGTCAATCGCTAAATCTTTAAATTACATTTTAAAGAATAAGATGGAGCATCACAAACTTTTGTTTACAAAAATAAGAGATTCGCAATGTTTTTTTTAATCTCATTTAAAGTTGCTATGCCGCTTGGAGGTCCAACGTGACATCCAACCTTAATTGGGTTAAATCATTTATGAGATATTTATACTATAATACCAGTAAGTCAGTCAATAAAGCAGGTCAAAAGCATTTACTTGGGCAAGGGAATGAAGACCTGTCAATTCAATAGCAATAACCGACCCAATTTAAGTGCTTGGCTGTATACCTGGAGTTGTTAGCTCGTCCTTGAGGAGACGGAGATTCTCTTTTGACTGTTGGACTGTGTTTGATGACTGATGATTTCTGATCTACCAGCGCACGTCTGTTACTGGCTGTGGGAGAATAATTTCAGAGCAGCTATTATACAGAGGGAGAGGGAGTAACAGCAGGCATCACGGCAGTAAAACACATCAAGTAAAAAGAAAAACTAAAATTCAGCAAAGAGACAAACAAAACAGGGACAAGGCTCCTGGGACCCCATGAGCTGTGAAATGCATGAAGGCGGAAGAATATGGTCACGTGCCTGAGGACAACTGAGACACAGCCAAAAACACCAACATGTCAAGCACAAGGCATTGTGTTATCATGGCGAACTAATGAGGAGGCAGAGAGGATGCTGGGAATGTTGTAACATGCATAGCCCATGCTTCAGGCACCCACCTTCTGTAGGGGCAGGCCCGGAATCTGCAATTATCTCCATTATAGTATTAAGCCCAAATACTGGGACACAAAATGCAAGGTTAGTGACAGCCAATCATCAGTAATAACTAACAGCTACGGTGCTAACCTGGCTCTGTTGCCAGCTAGGGTCCATCTACAATATGGCAGCTTGATCTTACACAAGTAACAGTACTTTGGAATTCCCTATATAAAAAATAAAGAGTCAAGAGAATCCAAAACAGGCCGGTAAATCAAGGACATTCTACCGCTCCCCACCTTATAAATCAAGGGACACAGTCAGATTTCCTTTCGGGATTCACACTTTACAACCACTTGGAACACTTACTGTTTACGCTAAATTAGATCACACAATAGACTGCCCCAAGGACCCAAGTAATGGAATGATTATGATTGGATGAAATGGCTGGTCATAGCCCTGAAATGTACTTAGAATTATGTATGTCAGTGGGGCACGGTGAGGGGACGGATATGTTAAAGATGAATGCAATTTATCCTCGTGCTTTTGCCACAATAAACAAAACAGAACGGAAAGAAAAGAAAAGAAAAAGAAAAAGGGAACTAAGGAAATCACCTCTATCTACAACAAACATTCAATGCAACAATAAACATTTTTATAATCCCACGGCTCAAAATTACCACTAGCCAACGTTGAGTGAAAATTCCACCCATGCAGGTAACTGGTTTGTAGAGCACGACTTAAAGTGTTAAGCCCGGTATAATCCTATTATAGCACAGCAGTCTATAAGTTCATAGTGTGTAGGTGGTGAAGACAAACACTGGTATGGAGTGAAACCTGTAACTCGGCGGGCACAGAAGCACCCACGCAATCTTATTGGTAGCGCATTACGCTTTTACAGCTGTGCCCTAAATCAGCAGTCAATACATTCTCTGTGCATATCAATACATTGAATTCAATCTCTGAACTAAATTACAAAGTCTTCTTTTATTGTTCTTTTTGGGCTTGCAAATATGACAAATATTCCTTTGCTGTACTGGCCAGGTACAGATGCACAGCGGTCATCCTTATTGTTGGTGCCTACAGTCAGACTTACATAGTTACATAGCAGAAAAGAGACTTGCGTCCATCAAGTTCAGCCTTCCTCACATATGCTTTTGCTGTTGATCCAAAAGAAGGCAAAAAACCCAGTCTGAAGCGCTTCCAATTTTGCAACAAACTAGGAAAAAATTCCTTCTTGACCCCAAAATAGCAGTCAGATGTCTCCTTGGATCAAGCAGCTATTACCTCACTAATTTGAAATTATATCCCTGTATGTTGTGTTTTTGCAAGTATTTATCCAATTGCAGTTTAAACATCTGTATAGACTCTGACAAAACCACCTCTTCAGTCAAAGAATTCCATATCATTATTGCTCTTACTGTAAAAAAACCTTTTCTTTGCCTTAGATTAAATCTCCTTTCTTCAAGCCTAAATGTGTGACCTCGTGTCCTATGTATAGCCCTGTTTATGAATAGATTTCCAGATAATGGTTTGTACTGGCCCCGAATATATTTGTATAATGTTATCATATCCCCTCTCAGGCGCCGTTTTTCCAAACTAAAGAGATTTAAATTTTTTAACCTTTCTTCATAACTAAAATGCTCCATTCCTTTCAGAAGAAAAAAACCCAAACACTTGCAGCCAGTATGGATTTCTAGAATCTGACCAACTATTTAAAATGTACGTAGAACAAACAGCACTATTTTGCCTCGGTCCATATACAACGAATGTAATCTCCTCCTTTACACATTCATCAAACAGGTACACTCTTACAGCAGTATATATCAAAAACACTCTTACACAACTAAAAGAAGACGAGGACTGCGGGTGCAGCTACCAATATCAGAGGAAGTCATACTAACCTTTTTCCACTATCCCAGACATCTCCAGTTGGCCTTTGACCAAGAGTGGTAGAACCATGCAGCAATTGAGAGGAAATGGCAAAAGCGTCAATGACCTATGTCATCCAGCATGTTGCAGGCAACCCTCCTCCCCCACCCCCCAAAAATAAAGGGAAATAAATGGATACGATGGAGTGATTGATGGAAATGAAGGCCCCACCCAACGCAGCAGACATACAGTAAGCCGCATCATTCCAAAAATCCCTTTCATATATGGGCTACTTACTTACTGTAACATGGAAAGAACGGTCCCATCTACCACTATCCTCTACTGTAGTTAAGGGCACTTACCTTTCAAGCTGTGGTAGGGAATACCACTCTATACCTCTCTAAGACCCTCACAGAGGACTCACCTTTTAAGCTGGGAAAGGGGGTCGCCTTATCTCGTCCACTCTTGCTTTGCAGGGTCAGACTGGACAAGCTGAAAGTACTGCTGTGACTTTTGTACAGGTTACCTGAAATGGAAAACGGATTTTATTAAAGCAGTAATTAGTGGATTCCCAACGACTCGCAGAGACTAACTGCCACTTCCAAACGTTCACATTTCTCAAACAGAGTAGAATGTTTTGCTTACAATTCTGTAAAGTTAAAAGTATGACAAAAAAAGAATGTGTAAAAATAAAATGAAAATAAAATAAATAGTAGTTGGTTCTACTAATCTAATCTTCAAGGTTCATTGTAGAAGCACTGGAATATGTTTTAGATCTGGTCCACACAGAAATTTCAATTCTAGCTTTCTTTTTGGCCCCTTCCTCACTCTGTCTCATCCTGATTGGCCCGCTGACCAGTTTAACTCGGAATCATTTATCTTCTTAAATGAAATTACTAAAAACAAAAACCCTGCAGTATTCGGTTATTTTATTTATTTCACAGGACAGGGGTGCAGGTAAGAAAGCTTAAACAAAGATTTCTTCCTCCCAAAAAATAAAAAGATTTGGCGAGCCAGCATTTAATACAATTTACAATTAAAATTAGATTTTTGTCCAGAGTTGATTTTGAAACAGACATGTACAACCAATCCAGAAAGAAGCATGGTCCTCGAGGCCACTCCTTCGATTGTGTTTTAGTGATGGATAGTGGCTACTTTGACAATATGAGATGATTTAGATACTAGGCGTCAGGCTCAGGTGTGGTACACAGACCGTTAATGGATGGGATTGTTTGTAGGTTTAGTTTACTGTACACACAATGATCGTGTGCTCAGATTACATCTAGCGCCCTTGTTCCAGGCAGGAAGGCCCACTGCTAAGCAATAACAATGGCCTGGCTGGATGGTTATTTAAAATGTGATATCGAAACATTTTCTACTACAGTAAGAAAGGGAAAACAGACTGAGCAAAGCACCATGCTTGGCTAGTTCCCCGTTACTGCCTCTCATTTTGAATTCACAGTTCCACAACCAATATAAGTGCATATATTTATGTAGCACCACATTAAAGGTCTACAGAGAAAAGGATGTAGGTTCTTCCTGATGGGAAGAACTTAATCTTATTGTAAAAAACTTAATGGACTGTCACCACCACCAAAAGCAAGCGTCTTGCTATTAACGTCCACTCCTTGCATACTAAAGCTTTATATTGTGCACAGAGTACCCACTTGCAAATGACATGATTCCTCCAAAGCCCTCATTATTGCTGCTGGCATTTGACACAGTTGAAGTTGGGGAGCTCCCTCTGGAATCGGTCTCTGCATCGGAATCACTTGGAAGCTTAAGACTGCTGGGACGGAGCAGAGGCTTCTGGGAGCTGAAACAGCGATTACAAATAAATAAAAGGGCAAGACCAGTGATTTGTGGCCTGATAAGCAACAGAAAGGACTATACAGAGGTTTGAAAAGCACTACATGATTATAGCATGGGCGGTCTCCCACATGTTATAATGACCACGCAAGAATACCACAAGCCTGAACAGGAAATGCATCACCTAGGAGTTTGACAACCAGGAGGGTGCCACCTTGTTACTTTATAAAGTACTGACTATTCTTGAGATCTGCATTTTTCTGAAGTGGTGAAGAGGGGTCATTATCGACACCTGAAGCATCTCTGCAAGCAAGTGCTTTAAGGTATGGAGTGTTCCTTTAGGAAGTTACATTATTTTTAATTAAATTGTATAATTCTCTGAGATTAAGTGGTTTGGGTGCCTATTGTGTTCCTTTAAGATGAAGTAATTTGGGGTGCTTAGAGAGAATAGAGATTTATTAAGGAATATTTAGAATACTGAAATGTGCAATGTACAAATAAATATCAGTTGTGTGTATAATATTGAAATGATTTGTGATAAAGGATTAGACCATACTGCCCTCTTACCGTGTTCCATTAATATTCTGGGCAAACATGGGGGTATAACTCTCCTCTCTGTCCTCACTCTCCTCTTCGGGGGGAAATCCATACTGTGGCTCAAAGTAGGGGTTATCATATTCCCTTCTCCGAGTCTCCCCCACAGTTCCAACAGACGCTTCACTCTCTCGCCTCTCCATAACCAAGCGGTTGAACGAGGGTGGCAGAGCCGGCAAGTGATTCTGCAATCCTCCTAGGACCTTCTCATCTGTCTCCGTTAAGTCAGTGGATTCCTGTTGAATGAACAATGACAAACGTTCAGCATTTAATCTTCGGAAATAGCTCACATCTCTATTGTAAACAATAACGGCACTGAAATATGCGTGAAGCCAATTAATTCCCTAGCATTTCAAGGAGTTAGCTCTTTCGGCAGTTATCAAGCGGTCCTAATCTCTATCTCACCGTGTTTACCCCATGAATGACTGTGCTGGGGCTGCTACTGGCAGTGGTGCTAGATCCAGAGCGTTGGTGGTTGTTATCGGGGGAGTTTTCACTGTCTTGCGCAGAATCTTCTACCTCCCCAGAGTACTCTTGGAAGTCATCAAACTCCACCTCGCTGGCATCACCAAGGGCTGCGTGCTCAGGCGGGTCCACAACTATTAAACAAAGTGAAACATCACAAAACGCTTCCTCCCAAAACGTTTCTATCTAACTGCGCACTAACGTTTACTTACTTGGCGTGTCGCCGTTAATATCACATTTCATCATCTCACTGACAAAGTCTCCGAGAGAAGAGTATGAGGAGCTGGAGTCGTCATAATCCACACTATCACTGCCACTGGAACAAGAACAAGCATTTACACTTCTTCTATTGCTCTGTGCATTTTAAACACAACAGACACTTAATCTCTCACGCACTTACTTACTCTGCTATTTATTTAAAGGAAAACAATAGTGCTAGGAATACAAATATACAAAGCTGTATTAGTAGCACAATAGTTACCTTCAATGCACCCCTCCTTTGGTCCCGTTCCCCCCACCATAGCTATAGATCTTTTTAAATATCCTTTTATACGTTACCCGATTCCAGCTCCAATGTTCAGGTTCCACCTCTCTGCTTGTCCTCCCCCAACATCAGCCAGCAGGGGGACTTAATGCACGGTGAGTGCTGCGATCGCATTAGGACTACCATTAGGAAAGCACTGAATCAATACTTTTCTATTGGGTTTTAGAGGACGCTGGATGTCCTCATGCAAAGCGCGAGGACGTCCAGAATCATTTAGTGTCCCTTTGACTGGGAACAATACATATGTCCCAAAGAGCTATAGTGGTGGAAAGGTAACTAAAAACAAATAGATTTGCCAAAAATAAAATAAAAAATATATATATTTTACAAATAAAACTTTTTAAATGTACATCAAATTGCCATAATTCCTTCTTGTGGCTGACGCTCGCTTGCCCAAGTCATATGTGATATAACTCTTAAGACTTGATACAACTTAAAGGATTACTAAGAACTATCACAAGTGTGCTCTGGGAGTGGTAGAGAACTGCAGCAAAATGTTAAACAGAACAGCAAATTGTGGCTCTGCCGAGAGCTGCACACCCTGGTTTTCTGAACCAGTGACCAGGGCGATGCATTTAGCTATTACAAGTTCATGGTGTAATATCACTCTTCCTAAGGGATGAGTGGAAGTGGTCTTCAACTACCAGAAACATCTGAAGTGCAGATTTTACAGAATAAGAGTCTCTTCCTGCGCAAGTACCCACTAAATGGTGCACCAAAGGAAACTTGAAGATGGGTCATTTTTGTATGCGTTATCTTTATGCATTCTTACCCAATAGTTTCACTTTGAAAATTTCAGATATTTAGCCACCCAATCACAGAACCTCTAACGCAATATCTATTTCCTTGTGCTTGTACCACCCCATGCCCAGCACATACAGACTGTACTTTTCCTATTCATGCACATAAGAGATAGATCGATAGATCCCATTGTACAGCGCTATGGAATTTGCTGGCGCTATATAAATAATAATAATAAATAATAATAATAATAAATAATAATAGATAGCTAAAAAAAACAGGATAAGGAAATGAATGGCCTATATGAAAGAAAAAAATAAATAAAGGAACTATAGAAATGCAAGACTTGTGTATTAAGAAGAGGTCATAGAGACTATGATAGAAGATAAAATGAATCAATGAATATATCAGTTTGGACAGATGGCACTCTTTACCTGTCATCGGTAGGTTCAGAGTCACTATCACGCTCCACAGGGACACTCAATGCATCAGCAAGCTGTGAGTTTGCATCGTACACCCGGTAGTGAATGGGCTGGAGCTGGTGAGCATACCATTTGGGTTTATCCCCGATCAGAGCTGGATCAAACATGTCTGTAGGGAAACGGGGACAGTGACAAGTAGAAAACAGAAATTTTTACTTACCGTAAATTCTTTTTTTCTTAATATGGTGGCAGTCACATATGGGTTTTGCTCCTCCCTGTGGACAAGACTTTTAACAAGCTTATTAAAAAGGATCCTCCCCCTTTGGGTATAAAGGCTCAGACCGCAAAACCTACCCCAGTACGTGACAAGTAAAGAAATCAGACAAATCCAATATCCAATGCAAAATTACTTTAATAAAGAGGGAGGGTTATAATACTGCCACCATATTAAGAAAAAAAGAATTTACGGTAAGTAAAAATTTCTGTTTTTTCTGTCATATGGTGGCAGTCACATATGGGATATAGCAAGAATCCCTCTGGGCGGGAACTATGCCACGACGGCTTGTAACACCTTACGCCCAAAGGCAGCTTCAGAGGCAGAGAAAATGTCTAGCCGGTAGTGCTTGATAAAGGTGTTGTAAGATGACCAGCATGCTGCCTTGCAAATGATTTCTGGAGATGCAAGTGCTCTTTCTGCCCATGAGGTAGCCATAGCTCGAGTAGAATGGGCCTTGATAGCAGCAGGCGACTGAAGACCTGAGGAAGAATATGCCAAATCGATAGCCTGAATAAGCCAACGAGATAAAGTACCACGGGAAGATACCTTACCCTTTAAGTGACCCTGAAAATTAACAAACAGGTGATCCGACACTCTGAATTCCTTTGTTCTGTTTAAATATATACGTAACGCTCTTCTTACGTCCAACTTTTGCCATCTGTGTTCTTGAAGGGATGAGGGCGCACTAAAAAAGGAAGGTAAAATAATAGGTTGATTCACATTCTTTGAAGATAAAACCTTAGGAAGAAAAGATGGTCTCGGGTAAAGAACCACCTTGTCCTCATGGAAAATAGTGAATTCGTCTGAGGAGGATAGGGCGTGAAGTTCTCCCACTCTTTTGGCTGAGGTGATGGCCACCAGAAACAAAACCTTAAGAGAAAAAATTTTTTAAAGGAACTTCCTCCAAAGGTTCAAACGGGGTAGCACTAAGGGCTTGAAGGACTAGGGCTAAGTCCCATGATGGAAACACTGATCGTTTAGGAGGCCTCCTGAGGCTGATAGACCTAAAAAACCTTCTGATAAAAACATTTGCTGCCAGATCCTTTAGAAGAAAAAAATTCAAAGCAGATATTTGGACCTTGAGAGTTGAGACTCCCAGGCCAGCGTCAAAGCCTTCTTGTAAAAACTGAAGAATGTTATCAATTGATGGTTGTAAGATCGGGAACCGGTGATCCCTACACCAGTGCAGAAACTTGGACCAAATTCTAAAGTATATCCTAGAAGTCGATACTCTAGTGGCGCGGAGTAAGACAGCTATTCTCTCATCCTGCAATCCCTTGTTTCGAAGGATCAGCCTTGCAGTAGCCAAGCCGTCAATCTGAACATCTCTAGTACCTTCAAGGGTAGGTTCCTGTTCACAATGAGATGAGCTGACATTGGAAGTTCCCAATAGCTGATGGTCATCTCTATTAGGGCGGCAAACCAGACTCTGTTTGGCCAATAAGGGATTATTGCCAATATCCCTGCCCTGTCCGTTCGTATCTTGAGGAGAACCTTTGGGATCAGGGGCAGAGGTGGGAAGATGTAAGCCAGCTGAAAATCCCACCTTATTGATAGAGCGTCTATCCAACTGGGTCGATCCGTTCTGAATAGGGAGGCGAAGTGGTAAACCTTCTTGTTTGATCTTCTTGCCATCAAATCTACTTCTGGTACGTCGAATTTCACAGTTAGGATTCTGAATACGTCCGGGTTTAGCGACCATTCCTTTTGGTCCCACTTTCCCCTGCTCAAATCGTCGGCTATAACATTGTCGCTGCCTCTTATGTAGACCGCCGTAATGTCTTCCAGATTTCTCTGCGCCCATTCCATAACGGCTGTACAAAGACTGTAAAGCCTTCTCGCTCTGGTTCCTCCCTGTCGATTGATATAAGAGACTACCGTACGATTGTCCGACTGTATCTTGACCGCTCTTTGAAGTAACCAAGGTCTGAGGTGATGAAGAGCATACAGAACCGCCAACAATTCTTTGAAATTTGTGGATTCCTCTGCTTCTTTGGAAGACCATTTTCCTTGGAACATGGTGGAACCCAAGTGGGCTCCCCAACCTGAGTTTCAAGCGTCTGTGGTGACTATCAGCCAGACCTTTGGTAGAAAGGACAAGCCTTTTAACAGGCACTCTGAGGTTATCCACCAATCTAGCTGCTTTTTCACCTGAGGGGACAGTAGGAATCTTTCGTCTAGACCTTCCTCCTTCTTTGACCAAGACGTCAGGATGTTCCACTGTAAAGGTCTGACCTTTGATCTTGCCCATTTGACTGCGGGAAAAGTGGCCGTAAGAAGCCCTAACACACTCATGGCCTCTCTGAATGAACAACTTTTCATTCTCTGGAGGTTGGAAATCGATCTTCGGATCTTTATTCTCTTCCGTCTGGGCAGAAAAATAGACATGGTGGTTGAATCGATCTTGAACCCGAGAAACTCTATTACTCTTGTTGGAATGCAAACTGATTTTTTTAGATTCAAAATCCAACCATGGTCCTGAAGAAACTTTATAGTGATCCGCAGATCCTCGTGCAGTTGATCTTCGGTATGTGCCACCAGTAGCCAGTCGTCTAAATATGGGACAATAGAAACACCCTTTTCCCTTAAATGAGCAGTTAGAGGAGACAGGATTTTGGTAAAGATTCTTGGAGCGGAGGACAGACCAAAAGGTAGAGCCCTGAACTGGAAATGAACGGTGTGACTTCTTCTTCTTATTGCAAATCTTAGATATTTCCTTGAAGTAGTGGCTATCGGAACATGTAGATAGGCATCCTTTAAGTCGATTTTTACCATAACGTCTCCGTTTTGCAATAGGGGAAAAATTGATGCGATTGATTCCATACGGAATCTGTGATAAGGGATAAACTGATTTATCCTCTTCAGATCCAGAATGGGCCGAAATGAGTGGTCTGGTTTTGGAACGAGAAACAGTCTTGAATAGACTCCTCGAAATTCCCGTTTCTGTGGCACTCTTTCTATTACCCTTTTGTGAAGAAGCATCCTGGTCTGACAATCTAGAGCTCGAGATTTCTTTCTGGACTGGTAGGATGAAAGTAGAAACCTTGATCTTGGCTTTTCCAGAAAAACAATCATGTGTCCCTTTCGGATAATCCTTAGAACCCAAGGATCCTTTGTGGTCTGTTCCCATGTCGGTAAAAAATATTGGAGTCGTCCTCCTACACCTCTGGCGTCAAAAACGCTTCCCTTTGTCTCTGAAGCTTCTCTTGACTTCGTTACTCTGTTCAAATTTTCGGTTTTTTTCTTTTCTTTGAAAATAGTGTGGTCTTTCGTCTACCCCTGGATTGATAATTCCTGTAGCCTGCTCTCCAGGAAATTTTTCGATCCTGAGGAAGTGCCTTCTTGGTTTCAGACATCTGACGTATGATTTCCTCTAAGGGAGCGCCGAACAATTTAGCCTTTTCCAGAGGAAGTTCACAAAGGACTGCCTTGGACGCCGTATCTGCCGACCAAGACCTCAACCATAGGGCACGTCTTGCCACCGAAGTCAAACCCATGATCCTGGAGGCCAATTTTATCACTTCTACTGACATATCCAAAAGGAATTCATTCGCTAAATGCATGTTCTGAAACATGTGACTAAGATCAACGACCTGGCCAGATGAAAAATTTTCTTGTACTAGATTTAGCCAAACTTCATTCGCTCTGGCTGCTGCTGCCCCTGCCAGAAGGGCTTTACATTGGAAACCGGCTGTCTGATAAGCTCGCCTACACGAGGTTTCGGCTCTCTTATCCATGGGATTTTTTAATGCTGCAGTTTCTCCAATAGGGATCGTGGTTCTCTTGGCAATCTGTGCCACCTGAACATCAACTTTTGGGAGATCTTCCCACATAACGTCGCTAGCCAGCTTAAAGATGTCCTTGAAGTGTCTGGAAATAAAGGCACGTTTTTCCGGGTTTTTCCATTCCCTAAAAATAGAATCAACTAGGCTCTGTTGTACAAAAAAACCTCTCTTAGGATTTTCTGCTCCCTGAGGTAGGATGGTCAGATTCACTTCTTTAACAAATTTACGGATTGCCTCTGATGGAAAACCCACTGGTTCACTGGATGAGGAACCCGAATCTTCTGTTCGACAGAAGAAGAACATTTCCCTGAAGATGATCCAGATGAGGAATCTCTTTTTCTTTTATTGATCTTTCGTTGACTGGGGGCTTCTACCCTCTTAGAATCCTTAATCGTGTCCAAGGTCTGGGACAAACTCTCCTGGAACCAGGATAGGAAAGATTGCATATCCTTTTGCTTCTCTCTTTCCAACGAGTTTGCAGTACACAGACTGCATATTTTCTTCCTAGACCCGTCTGGGAGGGGAGTTGCACATTCGCTGCAAACAATATGTTTGGACTTCACTGTAGCCTTTCTAGGCGTGGGAGTTAGTTTCTCTTTATCCATCTCAGGTGGACTAGACATATCTGAAAAAATTAAACGGATACTCCTTAGAAAGTATTTTCTCCTTCAGAAAGTATTTCAAAGTAAAGATCTATTTTCTGTAAATCTTACCTCAAAATACCTCTGAGCCGTGTGGGGGGGCAGGTGACACGGCGTACCTCTTCTGATCTGCATCATGCTGTCAGTGGGTACTAGCACAGCTTTTAAATTCAAATTTTCGCGGTTTTTTTTTTGTTGCAATATCTCTTTAAGCTTCCGTTTGCGCATGCGTCTTTGCGCACCCGGAAGCTTAGGTGGAACGCAAACACCACCCGGGCGTGTGTTCCACCGCTGTGCGCTTGCTCAGAGCGAGCTCCGCCTCCCGGAAGTATTTGCCGGAAACTTTCTCGGCATAAATTACAGACCTCAGTATGCTCCGTAACGATTAAGAAAACGAAGCATGGGCCACTCAGCTTACCACCCGGGCAGCTCTCGGACCGGATCCCCCAGACAGCAACCTGTGTGTCTCACCAACGACGAAGTCCTGTCCATCCCTATCGGGACAAGAAAGAAGACTGGGGTAGGTTTTGCGGTCTGAGCCTTTATACCCAAAGGGGGAGGATCCTTTTTAATAAGCTTGTTAAAAGTCTTGTCCACAGGGAGGAGCAAAACCCATATGTGACTGCCACCATATGACAGAAAAAAAACAAAACGTGACAACATAAAGTAGGCCGTTGTAGAGAAAGATGAATGACTTACTGTTGTGAATCCTTTGAAAGGCAAAGTTAGTGGGATTCAAAGACCATTCAGCAAAGTATTCCACAGCCTGCGTTTTGGAGAGTTTCTCTGAAAAACTCCAAGTCTTGGGGCGTGAAGCAAGGAAGGAGGAGGACTGGAATGCCACCACAGGGCGAGGGAAGAGGCGTAAGATGCGCGTGTGCATCTGAAATCCATGTAGCATGTTGGGGGAGTTAAAGAACCGAACCATGGCAACCCTGTAATTAAATGGCAGACACAATTTAAAGTGTTTAGATTTAAATGGAAACAAATGTAAATTATTTAATCAAAAAAGGTCCATTAATTGGTCTCTAGTTTCCAAGTACATCCTAGGGTAACATATTATAGAACGATGGAAGGCAAACTAATCTATCTACAGAGTTATTTCATTGGCTCATGAATCCCTGCCCCATAACGACATTTTTTAAACTAGTGGTCCCTCCAGCTGCCATTCTACTTGCCATGTATAGTTACATTCCTTTTGGTTTATTAATGCATTGTGGGAGTTAGCAGTTCAATAGCAGAGGGTGTACTTTTCTGGCTACCTCAAAGTTACTGTGATAGTTATTGATGAGGTTTAGTAATACAGGAATATGCTATCTAGCAACTACGAAGCTGAATATTCCCTTTTATATTTTATACCCACCCCCACCCTCCCCCCCACCCCTTTTTCCTTCAATTTCCTACAGAATTGTGATTTTGCTTTATTTTTATGCAAATTACCGCCACAGATTTCACGAGCACCATAAGTACCTCTGCAGATAGCAGTAATAAAAATTTAAATATTGGGCAAGATATATAGATATATCTCTCAAGCTGCCTCACATCCTCATAGATTGTAAGCTCATTGAGCAGGGCCTTCGTCAGCTGTAAAAATTCCCTTTCTACAATTCTAAAGCACTGCAGTATATGTTGGTACTATATAAAGTGCCAATAATAATACAATAATAACACTGCTAAACGCCTCAATACATCCATTTAAGAGTTTAAAAAAAAAAAAAAAAAATAGTTATGCAGCCCTAGTCACACCTCCCCTGTATGTAACCTACACACTTCCTGTAAAGAGAGATCTAATGTTTAAACTTCCTTTATTGCAGTCTGTTTAATTTAGAACGTCTTATATCCTGTTCTGTTAATAGCTTGCATTAGCCTCCTGGTGGGATTCAAGTTAACAGAGCAGGAGATAACTTCTGAAGTAAACACACTGTACGGATAGAAAATGAAACTATTTTTTTTACGTTGTGGCTGTGTGAGTCACAGCCAGGGAGGTGTGGCTAGGGCTGCATAAACAGAAACAAAAGTGATTTAACTCCTAAATGGCAGAGAATTGAACAGTGACACTGCAGGGACATGCTCTGTACACCAAACGGCTTCATTAAGCTAAAGTTGGTTTGGTCTAAAACTGTAAATAAATGGTGAGAGCACACTAGTGGTGTACCTATAATAACATATACATACAATGATTGCCATCCAAGTAGGCTGGCCTCCAGATCAGTGGGCAGGATTGTTAGCCCCTTGCCTCAGTGGAGAATCCCAAAAAGCATATGCTGATTTGCCTCTCAGCCAAGCACAAGACTACGACGGATTGAAAGCAGGAATACTAACACGGCTTGGAGTTACACCTGCAGTGCGAGCCCAAAGATATAATGCGTGGGTTTATCCACTGATCTGGAGGCCAGCCTTCCCGGGTAGCAATCCTTTCAAAGGTTGTCAGGTATCTACTCATTTATGGTAATATTGTATGTATATGCTATTATATGTACACCACTAGTGTGCTCTCACCATTTTTTACAGTTTTAAAGGGACACTATAGTCACCTGAACAACTTTAGCTTAATGAAGCAGTTTTGGTGTATAGAACATGCCCCTGCAGTCTCACTGCTCAATCCTCTGCCATTTAGGAGTTAAATCCCTTTGTTTATGAACCCTAGTCACACCTCCCTGCATGTGACTTGCACAGCCTTCCATAAACACTTCCTGTAAAGAGAGCCCTATTTAGGGTTTCTTTATTGCAAGTTCTGTTTAATTAAGATGTTCTTATCCCCTGCTATGTTAATAGCTTGCTAGACCCTGCGATAGCCTCCTGTATGTGATTAAAGTTCAATTTAGAGATTGAGATACAATTATTTAAGGTAAATTACATCTGTTTGAAAGTGAAACCAGTTTTTTTTTCATGCAGGCTCTGTCAATCAAAACCAGGGGAGGTGTGGCTAGGGCTTCATAAACAGAAACAAAGTGATTTAACTCCTAAATGACAGTGAATTGAGCAGTGAAATTGCAGGGGAATGATCTATACACTAAAACTGCTTTGTTTAGCTAAAGTAATTTAGGTGACTATAGTGTTCCTTTAATTCACTAATTTTGTGTTTGGGTGACCTACACTGGGTGATTGTAGCATTTTTGTAATTCTTTTTAACCTTTTGTATTTACTATTATTTTGGTGTCTAAAGCCTTAAGGATCCTGCATTCTGACGGACGACCAGTTGAATCAGCATATAAGGTGGATGCCATAACTCGAAAATAGAGAAAAGGCAAAACTGATGTAAATTTTTGAATCAGGGCCCCAAATACATTAAAAATGGACACTATAGTAAAACAACTTTAGTTTAATAGAGTGGTTTGGGTGTGTAGATCATGCCCCTGCTGTCTAACTGTTAAATTCTCTGCCATTTAGGAGTTAAATCACTTTGCTTACACAGGCCTTTCCACACCTATCCTGGCTTAGACACAGCCTTCTTAAACACTTCCTGTAAAGAGAGATCTAATGTTTACACCTTCTTTATATCACATTCTGTTTAATTTAAAATGTATTATCTCCTGCTCTGTTGATAGCCTTTTAGACCCTGTAGGATCCTCTTATGTGTGATTAAAGTTCACTTTACAGGGCAAGAGAGAATTAAAAAAACAAAACAAAAACTTCTAAAGCAAGTTAACATCTAATTGGAAATGAAACCCTTATTTCATGCAGACAGTGTGAGTCACAGCCAGGGGAGGTGTGGCTAGTGATGCATAAACAGAAACATTTAACTCCTAAATGGGAGTATTGAGACATCAGGGGTATGATCTATACATCAAAACTGCTTCATTAAGCTAAAGTTATTTTGGTTGTCTATAGTGTCCTTTTAAGGCACCACAATGTGTTTTGGGTGCTATAATAAATAATAAAAAGACATGCTTCAAAGGCAGATCCATCTCACCGTGTAGCTACATCCACAGAATCAACATCATTTCCATATATTAAGGGATTGAATTCTGTAGAGGGTGTGCCTTGCGCATCGTGCGGACCTCGTAATAGTGTTGAATCAGTTCCTTCGTGGAATCTATCTAGATTGAGGATGGGTTGGGTGTTCAGACTCATGCTGGCTAGGGCCTGATTGAGAAAAGCACATGGTTACCGCTCTGTAAAGACACTATAAAACCGGGCCATCCATACGCTAAATACTGATCACACACACATAAGGGACATATAGCGAGGAATAAAAGTAATTAACAAAAGCGACAAGGAACTTATTATGAAATATTAAACAGAATGTAACTTGGCTATTTTTCTTAAAGGGCATAATGAAAATTGGTCCATGTAATCAGAAATTTAAGGTGATTGTACAACAGGAACGGTTTAACTAGTCAGTCAGCCACGATCAGACACACAAAAGATCACGCTCTTCGAAAAAGCTGTGAATACATTCATCTTCCTGTGTGGTGCGACAGGAAGTGCAAACATGCAAGCCAGCAGACACTAGCGGCCACTGTGCATGTTTGCGAGCAGAAAACCGGGAAACGAGGAATCCAGAAACAAGAAGGAATGTCAGGAACCTTGTTATCTGAGGCGAGAAGGCGCTGCTGCGTGATCACGGACATGCTGTGCAGACACTGAGAGGACGTCACATGACAACACCAGCGGCCAATCAGAGACAAGACGGACACATGAGCACAGAGAGACAGATGGAGGAGGGAAAAAAAATTTACAAAATTACAGAGCACAAGATGTGAAAGAAATAAAAGGGAGAAAAGGTGGGGAAATGATAAATAAAGAAATAAAAAAGAAAAAGAAAAAAGCAAGAGAAAAAGTTCAATAGAGTAAAAAATATATAGATATATATACAAAAAGCATAAAATGAGAGAATTAACAATATTGCAGTAAAATGGAAATACACCCCTTTTATACAACTTTTGGTAATTGAGATTAAAACTTGTATAAATGGTGCTTAAAACAGTGCTTCTCATAATAAACTTAATTCCATTTCTAAACACTGTGAAAGACTATTGGAAATACTATATAAGATAATTCAACAATGAATAAAAAAGGATGAACAGCATCCAAGCCTTTTGGTTAAGTCTGACTTTATTATAAAGACAGCAGAAGATTCAACAAACTATATAATGCGGAACCAGCGGGGGTAAGGCTAATGCGTCAAGGTCAATGCAGAAAGAAGGTGGGATCGAGGTCAATGCTGAAGGAAGGTGGGGCCGAGGTCAATGCTGAAAGAAGGTGGGATCGAGGTCAATGCTGAAAGAAGGTGGGGCCGAGGTCAATGCTGAAAGAAGGTGGGGCCGAGGTCAATGCTGAAAGAAGGTGGGGCCGAGGTCAATGCTGAAAGAAGGTGGGGCCGAGGTCAATGCTGAAAGAAGGTGGGATCGAGGTCAATGCTGAAAGAAGGTGGGATCGAGGTCAATGCTGAAAGAAGGTGGGATCGAGGTCAATGCTGAAAGAAGGTGGGATCGAGGTCAATGCTGAAAGAAGGTGGGATCGAGGTCAATGCTGAAAGAAGGTGGGATCGAGGTCAATGCTGAAAGAGGGTAGGGTTGAGGTGAATACGGAAAGAGGAGGCTGAGGGTTATTGTGAAAAGGGGAGGGGGCCAGAGGTTAATGTGCAAAGAGGGTGTGGTAGGACAGGGGTAGACGTGAATGCAAAGACAACAAGAAAAGACAGAACTTAAAAATGAAAATATTAGGGAAATAAAGCAGGACTTGTAGTCGGGAAACAAAAAAAAAAAAAAAAAAGAGGCAGAAAATAAATCTACAAATGTTGTATAAAGGGGGGCACCCTGATTAAACCCAAAGTACAAGCATAACAGCTATACGGCACCTTTTGGCTTTGTGAGACAATATGCATTTGGTGACCTCCGCTCACCTGTTTAAGATGCTTTTTGAGTTCTGATGCCTCTGGTTCTGGTAATACAGGGAGTATCTCAGCATTACTGGGGGCAAGAACCTGTCATGGGGAATAAAAGAAGCCTCACATTGTCATCCAGCAGTAGAAAAGTGCTGAATCCGTAATACCCAGAAAGGTGGAGGGCCCTCACCTTATTAGTGTCCAGATCCACCAACCACACATCATCTGGCATTCTGAAGTCAGACTTGTAGAGGAAAAAGCTTGCAGGGACCCCAATGATGTATGGGGTGGGCGCCAGCAGCAACTACACAAGGAAACAGGATTCCATTAATTATACAACATATTTCTTGCATTTGTTATACAGCCCTCTTATCCAGTGTGGTCAGAATATAAAATTAAGGTAAGGAACAGGTAAAGATCTACGTCGTAGAAACTCTGTATGATTTAAGTCATGTGTCATACCTGTTCAGCTGAAGCCATGCATGTAGGCAGCAGGGGAATTACAGGAAACATGTATTCCAACGGATAAATCATAGACACAAATGCCATTACTGACATTGACAGAGCATTGTAGTCCCGGGACTGCATAACCACCTGTAACAAAGTATCATTCAATCCACTGGACCAAAGATTGTATCAAAACAGTGTAATATGAAATTACTCTAAATAAAATATTTTGAACCATTACATGTGAAGGTATAAAGATATGCACCATAAGAAACTCCAGACACTTGTTAAGAGGAATAAGTGTTCACTAAGTTGTAATTCGTAACTTTACGAGTTAGTAGAAACCTCATGGGCTAAGCACAGAATCTCATACCTTATGTTCCAACATAATGCAGGACAGAACCTGGAGGCAGGCTTCTACTCCCAGAAGCTCCAAAGGCAAATGAAGTGGGAAGTCAACCAGTGAAAACCGTGAGGGATCAGGGAGGGCAAAGGTCAAGGATGGCTGGAGTTCCAAGGGCAGGACCTCTACATCAACACGTTTCTGTCCTGGCACTGGGGGAGGGGAGCGCAGCAGGCGATAGATCCAGGCTTCAATTTCACGGAGGTCATGCAGTAGAACATTAGACTTTTCCTCAAGTTGCAGAGAGCCAGTGAAGATCCTCCACATGGTGTCTCTGGGGAAACAAATATAGGTTTCATTATACAAAATGTTGTACGTGCTCTGGATTCTCCATGTTACTTGCCACTTTCCTGGAGTGTCCACAAAACAATCAGCAGGGATGAATTTTTACTTGGCAATGGTTAGTGGGTTTGTGGATATTTTGAGATAGAATATATCTTCTTTGGTGATGAAATGAAAATGAATAAAACGATATATTTTTGTTAAGAGTAACACTTTTAGATAACTTGAGTTAGGTCTGGTTAAAACTGCAGTAAAGTTATATTTTTATAAATGGATTATGTAAATATAATTTCGTCACCAACATGCTTGTTCCTTTGGTCAGCGAACGCTTTTCCACCAAACAAATCAACGGTTGGTGAAATAGAACAGTCCCAAGATCATGGTGTGTAGACACCTCAGACTGCATAGCAAGCAGGTTCCAAGTATCCGAGGGCAGAGGGAATTAGAGATGAAAAAAGTCTGGATACACTTAATTTATTAAATAGTGTCAGTCAGGACTGCTCCCATCAATGTCAGCCATAGATGGGAGTGGTCAAGGTTATTCAGAGGGAATTACTGAATTCCAAGTGATTCTTAACTGAACATTGTGGTCCGTAATAGGATAAACAAGCTAGATTTTTAATACTGGCTATTTGGGCGTAAAATTAGAACTTAACTTTCAAGGTCATCCACTAAACTCCAGTTAGATAGCTCCACAGCGGTTATTGCATTTAGCACAACGCGACTATTTTACCCAAGGTCCGCAAGTGCAAAATGATCTGGGAATTCTTATAAACTCACTCACGGCTAAATGGAAGCAGATTCCTCAATTTTGCTGGAGTTTGTTGCTATTGAGCCCATCTGCGGTCTAGTAAGGAGTTGCGGCTGAACCCCCGTCTAGAGCCCGACGCATCTAGTTGTGATACAAGCATCAGGTGCGGACTGTCAGGAGGATCCGATGGAGACACCATGGTCTGCTTCCCAGGTCCCTGTACGATCCCACTGCAGGGATGGGCATTGAGCAAATACTGCTACTGGGTCCAGGCTGACGTGTAGATTGCTTTGTATTGGCAGCTGAACGTCACAGTGGTGATATACCCTTACCTAGCCTGGGCATAGGTTGATTCATTACCGCGAAAAGTGTACAGAAGGATCAGCGCTTAAAAAAAAACTTAAATAAAGGCTGGGGGCGGAGCTAACTACCAAGCCAATCAGACGTCATTTCTGACAGCTCCGGCACCAAATTTTACTATCTCGCCTTAATCCTGAGAATCAAGCCAGATCCCACCACCCCAGACCCACACCCCGACTTGGGAAACCGCGCTGCATCGATAGATGCATATAGACTATGAGTACCTGGTCTCAGACGATAACGATACGAATGTTTGTTTACCAGTTTATAAGTTGTACATCTTAGCATGAGTGATAGGGTCTCCTACCTGTACTTATCTGGCACACTGGGGCACCCCTTAAGGGCACCCGGACTCACCACAGATACCTCCCACCGAGCCCGCTAACAGACAATTAACCGGCGAGCTAACAACCCTCCCAACCCCCCCGCTGGCTCCCTTGGTTAGGGGTATTAAACAGTAAACATATGCCACTGAGCACCACACTGAGACAGGAATACAGCCGTAGGGATAGCACTCGCACACATGATCACCATGTAAGTTAAACACGGACAGACAGCATCCTTCACCGGTAGCAGTCCTAGTCAAAGGTCCTGAAAGGTATCGTTTACTAGGAACATGGTTCTGAGCTAATAACACTTACCCACAACCGCATCTTATCTCCATACCCAGTCTCAGAACCACAATTTTAGGCTTTGTTTTTCTCATGAGCATGGACATGTCTTGTTTAATCCAAAAGCCACTCATCTAACCTCCGGCATGCCCTATCAAACGCAGTTGATATAAAGAAAAAGTGCTATAGAATCGTTAATATTTCTCTGTCATACAAATGAATGCCTGTTTATAATCTCTCTGCTGTTGTGGCAGACTAGGTACTTATGTACCACTTCTGCACGAGTAAATAAAGAATAAAAAAAAAAAATACTTAAAAAAGCAGCACACCTAAAGGATAGGGCTCCCTCACAGGCCCTATAGATATAAGGTATAAGGAAGGAGAGAAAGGTGGCGCCACAGAGATAATATATAAAATGAAATATAAGCAAGTAGTAATATAGAAATAAACAATGATATATAATACAGAGAGAGAACAACAACAACACCACATACATACATACATACACTCAGTCCAAAAAGAGTCCAGTAAAACCTTTTGGATGAGAGAACAATCACAGCTCTATCTGAGGTAGACATCTATGGAGTAGTGGGATTAAGGGGTTTGTGGGATCTGTTTGAAAGTGAAAAGAAAATCTTATAGTGCAATAAAACCCAAATAGGTAGCAGCCAATAAAAAAAGTCTATATGGTTCTACTCACATTTTTAAGAGCTAAAAACTAGCTCTAGTATAAACAGCATACAGTGGTTTAATCCCCACTTATGGGACACGTGAGGGAGTATTTTAAGTAGATATCTCGTCAGATGGGGACTATATGCAACTTAAAAAAAAAAAAAACAACAATAGTGCTCCTGTGATAAAACCAGGAGAGTGTATAAAAATACCAAATGGTTACTCACATTTAATTGGGCAGACGCACTGCTCAATGATAGGGAGTAAGTGGTATAATCACCACCAAGGATGCTTTGGAGTAGTATCTCTCTGGAACAAGTAAAACTCAGATGCCAGGTAGTAAAATAATAAAAATGGTAAAAAAAAAAAAAAAGATAAAATGGCTAACTCACAACAAAGAAAGTGGACAAAATACCTTTATTAAAATAGTTTGTTAAAATTTCCACAACGCATTTCTCTCCTTAGGGCTTTCTCAAGTGGTTTAAAAAAAAAAAAAAACTCTCTCCTACCTGGATTCCTTACAGTGTGTGCCATGTTGACCCCATTCACAGCCTTTTATTGCCTTGAAATTTCGGTTTAAAAGTATTAACCCTATATACCATATAGGAGAACTTCCTATGGGTTAGATCACCTTTTACAAGTTAGTATGAACTACTATATGAGCAATCTGGATAATTTATGTTATGCACAAGACAAGATTATATTCTTTATTTGCCGTTTTCCATTATTATTTAAAATGTGCAGCCTAATCAGCTGCTTTCTGCACACGTATTACCTTATTATTATGCTACTGTCAAAATATCCTATCAATCTGTCAGCATCTAAGATTGTCGCACTGCACAACAAAAATGAATTTTAATTTTTTTTATATAGCCAATGTGGAAAAATTCACCAGCTTTGCCATAGTCACGTTTAGTCATGTTTAGTGAACACCCCTGTTCAAATTCCCCAAAATTTAGGTGACGTTATGAGAATCAAACTATGATCCTTCAGGTAGTTCCCGACTACAGCTCCCACAATTCTCTACCAGCCAAAGAATGCCGCTAGACAGCTACAGGTTCAGCAGAGAAAAGTACAACATGCCACCCAGATGACGAACGTCCAGAGACTTCGGAAGACATAGTCTGCATTCCTAAATAGTTCTATAAAGATATTCAATATTACGGATCAGGTCACTCTAGTGAAAGCAACAAACAGCCTCAAGGAAGCTTTATTGTCAGATACCTGTCCTTTTAATGGTTATAGTATAGCACCGCAGCTGTGACAGGAGTACATACTGTTGGAAAAAGTAGGACACACAGCGCTCACCACCCCCGGGGTACCCGATGACAGTGGATGCGGTCTGCATTTAATTGCTCTTTCTATGGACTAGTTTAAGCATTTTATGCAATGCATCGTACAAAACAACCGATTCAGTCTCGAGTCCTTGAGATTGTAAACACATTCTAGTAATTCAATGCATTTTAACTTGTTCGATTTTCATTTATTAATATTTCTACTGTACAGTGCTGCACCATATGTTGACACCATTTAAATCTCTTTGGCAATAAACCATTTAAATATGTAAAATATATGAGCCTTTGGTTTTTATCTCAGATTAAAATGCCTCCCCCAGCCCCCCAAACATTATGCAGGGTGTTAAAGGGGATGTCTAAACTTTGTAACCACTACAAGTAGTTATGATTTTGATTAATACAAGTTCAACAGCTTGACCCAGAACCCAGATGGTGCACGCAGTCTAACAGCGTCAAAGCCTTGAAGTAGTCATGGTAATTACACTGCCCCTTTCCTGTCCAAGTAACTTCGTATACACTGTACAGTATCATACAAAGCCACAAAAACGCTTAAGATAAGCTAAAGTCAGTCTGCTAGAGGCCTGTTTCATAATCCGGGCTTGGAATACCAGACACAAAACAAAGGGCAAATTCAATTGAAATCCCACTGAACGTCATCAGAACATTAATCCTACTCCCTGCTATGGGGTGGGGAAATAGGTTCACCCAGAATCTCAGGATGAAAACTACCGGATGAGATCGAGAATTCACTCCCTATATTTAACTATGGTTTACGTCAGAAAAGGGAAATGACATGCTAATAATTTAAATATTATGAACTATAAATCTCCAGTGTTTGGGGTGAAGATAACAGAGGTTATGAAAACATTATTTATCGGATTGACCTATGAGCATGCCAATTATATACATACAGGACAGCCGTGTGAATGAGTGTGAATTGTCAGGGATTTCAAATTGGAGACCAAAACAACTATACAGCAGTTGTTTCGTCGGAATGTCGCTCCCAATCAGGACTGTTATCAGGGGGTGTAGCAGTGATTTACCAAGGGGTCTGCTCAAGCAACAGCATTTTATCAGTTTGCTTTAGGAGATAGATCACATTGAAGATCTCCAACAGAGCGGGCTCCTTACCGGACTGCACTGACACTCACCTTACACGCCTAGAACAGCACTGGATGAGATAGCATATTGCTTGATCACAATTCAAATAACATAACACACACACACACACACACTCACTTTCTCTAGGTAGGTCAGAAACCTGTAGCAGTCTGCTCTCACTATACCATATAGGGCAAGCTATACTCATAGGGTAAAGTTAGGAAAACAGGACAGCAAAATATGTTTTATATATATATATATATATATATATATATATACACATACATACACACACACACACACACACACTCCAACAGCCCCTATTTTTATCAAGTTCTGTGTCTGCAGAGGAGGCAAGCTACAGGTACCATGGAAAGCCTTGGATTTTATAACCACGATGTATTGAGCGCACGCAGTGTTCCGAATGAAAACCACTAGAGACACTTCATATTTTTAGTCAGACAGCAAAAGGCAGTCATTCTATCACCTGTTACATTGAAATGGCTTCTATTACGCTCTATCGAAAAGAGACGCCAATGACCAGTCAATGAAACTTTAAATATCCAAGAATTGAAACTGCTGGCAGTCTAATAATGTGACAATAAAAAGTTGCCATCGGCCATGGTAACTGGCAGACATAGCGGCTTGATTTAATCCCAAATACATGTACACCCTATAAACCCTGAACGGTCCCAAATTCATGCGCATAATAACCATGCAATATATTTAAACGAATACATAAAATGATGAAGCATAGACTGAGAGCTGAAAAAAAACTGGTTGTTCACCAGTAAAACAACTAAACATATCATAACAGCATTGGGTGGAGGAATAGTTACATGGGATATCGAGCAGAGTATAAAACGCTGTAAAAGGTCAATCTCAGCGAGACATGGCAGATTCCCTGAGCACCTAGCAGGTGGCTAGAAGATTTTACAAAAAGACACAATTAATCATCTTTTAAGTTCTATTTCCCCAGACAGCACGTCCAGAAGACCAGTTACGTCAGCCAAGTCATCGCACAGAAAAAGAAAGGACTAAAGAAAACAGGCTTTGATTCTACTGAGAACTTCTGCCAGGCTATGCGCTACCTTGCTTTAACCCCTTAAGGACCAAACTTCTGGAATAAAAGGGAATCATGACGTGTCAGGCACGTCATGTGTCCTTAAGGGGTTAAGCTTTTCACGTCATGGCCTACATATGTATAATGTGACCGTACTTTGTTACTAGCTAGCCCTATCTAAACCTAAGCCCAGCTAGCAATGTTCTATACGCGTAAGGCCTGGCATGATAGATGATATACTCTAAAAATCGATGTCAAGCATATCTAACGCACACAATAAGCTCTGTTCAGCTTGTTAATATTGACAGTGTTGATGTCAAAATTGTGCATACATCCTTTTTAACATACCTGTTCCTGCACCTCAAGCAATGCACACCCAGCAGGTTTAATTAGCACCATTAACCCACGCTTGTAACTCGCTTAAAAAGTCAAGCTATCTGTATATTTTTCTGCCTCATAGGTGAGACAGCGTACGTTCACATGTTTGGAAGGGGCATATGTGTCTACCGAAGCAAGCCTGTAACCCTATCGTGTCTTACTGCCTTAGACATAATTCCGAGTGTTGCATAATTTAAATCGCATGTTTACCACGTTTTGTATTTTTATGCAACTGCCTACATCTTGTTATTTTCATGTTCTAAAATATAAAAATCGTGCTGTATGACAAGCCACATGTTGAAATGATGACAAACCGCTTGCAGCAGCTGTTGTGGCGCTGTACGCTTTACTGTTACTCCATGCACGAATAAAAATAAAGAATAAAAAAAAAAAAAAAAAAAAGAAAACAGGCTTAAAGGGACACTGCACTGGCCAAATACAAAAAAAAATCACTAATTTAGTAGATTTACCCCAAGGGAAATATGCATGCATAGCTTCACTGAGGTATTACCAAATACAACTTGCAAAACATGTAGTTCTCTTGTCTGCTGCCTTTGAAAGCCCTCCCATTCTAGCCCCGCCCAGAATTTGTGTGGCTGTCCTATCACAGACTTCCTAATGCAGCTCAATGAGAGGTTTTTGAGAGTCATGTGCTCTGAGAAATTGCAGCCTCTAGAGTTCAACTGCACTGAGCTAAACAAAGCAGGAAGTAGCAGGACCTGTTGTCTGAATGACAGCCAAAGGGGGTGTAACAAGGTTAATTTATAAAAATTAAATAAAAAAGTGCCAATTTCTATTGAAATCAACGTTTTTTTTTTGTAAAATGAAAAGAATAAAACTAAAAAGGACCCACTCTGCACACAAAGCTTTTGAGCAAGTTAAAGAGCTTAAAAGGGACACTATAAATCACCAGAAACACTACAGCTTAATGTAGTTGTTCTGGTGAGTATAATCATTGCCTTCAGGCATTTTCATGCAAAACACTGCCTTTCAGAGAACACCTCCAAGTGGCCACTCCTCAGATGGCCACTGGAGGTGCCTCCTGGCTCAGTGCTCTGCATGGGGACGCTGAATTTTTCTTAAAGCCATGCATTCTTTCAAAACATCAATCAGAGGCGCTGATTGGCCAAAATGGTGTTTGGCCCGCCCCCTTCCTGATTTCAGCAAATCAGGAAAGCATTGGATTGGCTAAAAATCTGCAGTTCTGATGAAGTCACCAAGGGGCGGGGCCAGTGCCAGCAAACCCGCGCGGAGCTGGACATAAGGTGAGTTTTAATTGCTTTTAAGGTGACTAAGGAGGCGGGGAGTGGCGGCAAACCACCTAAATGGTGGGTTAAACACTATAGGGTCAGGAATACAGGTTTGTGTTTCTGACGCTATAATGTTCCTTTAAGGGTCTGGAGTGTACTTTTAACAGCACAGAAGGAAAACACGTAAGGTTTATTTATTCACCAGAGATTTTACAGTAACTGACAAAAGACTTGCACCAAAAAATTATATGTAGAAATACACACGGCTCAAAATTTCCACTCATCACTAGCCATTGGTGAGTGAATATGTAGCCCTGGGAGGAGAGATTCACTCCTGTAACTGTGACATCAGCACTCAAGGCTTAAAGGAACACTTCGGACACCATAACAACTTCACTGCAATAAAGTTGTTATGGTGTCAGGAGGTCCCTGGACTACCTTTAGAGGTTGAACCTTTGATTTAACACTGCCTTTATGCTCCCAAATTATTTAAACAGCAAACCTCGCCTTTAAAACACACACATTTTTCTCAAGCTGTTTTTATGAATAGGGAGCTACTGGTTGGCTTATAAGGTCACCTGAAGCTCTTACGCAATCAAAGTCACCCGTTTCCAAGGTTTCCTATTTCAAGAATCTGAGAGCAGCGGAATGGCAGGGGAAGAGCTAAATGTAGCGGAGCCCTTGTCCTGGCATGGACTCTCCTCCGCTGGATCTCCAAGAGAAGAATCAGGAACAAGAAAATACCAAGTAAATACCCCACCTCCTCCCCAGCCACTGGACGACACACAGTTCTGCCACACACTGCTTTAATGCATTGCGCCTAGCACCAAGTCAAGAATACAAAGTTTTATTTTACAAGAGCCTCTGTGTTTGAGAGATAATTGAGCTCCAATTAATATAACTGAATTATCTCTTAAATACAGAAACTGGCAGATATTTTAATATACCCCCCAAAATACATGAAAACAGTACAGAAACCCCACAAGAAAGCCCCGATCTGAGCGCACAACATATCCAAAAAGCGCCAAGATCGGTTCGGTAGAATGAAAGTTCTCGAACACAGTTTTGACTGACCTTTTGGGATTCCTGTGCGAACACTGACCAATGCTCACCCTGGCTGCTATGGAGCGAATGCTCCCCCTGTTCGGAAGATCCTATCTCCCCGAATGCTGTTAGCCTAGGTGGTCGGGAAGTGGGGCGGTTAGCTGTACCATCTCTGTGCTGGTTCGCGAGGCCAAAAACAGTTCCATGCGTTTGACGACCAAGTACAGCTGCCTGTGTTCGGGAGACAAAATAGCCGCCATGTACTGGACTACGTGCGTTCGGTTATACAAATGGCGGCCACCCAGGGAAAGCACTAAAGCACAGGTGTTAAGTCGAGAATTTGTGATTAACAGCCAGGGGCGGTCGGTGTTTACTGGGGCATAACAAGGGGACACACACACACACACACACTCACCTTTCGGCAGACGAACCAGGGGGTACGGACAACTGAACATAAGAGAATGGCGTCTATTACACTAAACCCCACTGGATTCAAGAAATTAGGGTTAAACAGTCCATGAACGGCTCAACCCCTAAAGGTAAGCCAGTGCCAAAATTATTTAATTACGATTAAGTTGTTATGGTGCCCTGAGGGAAAATATAGGTTTATATCCAGCAGAGGTGGATATTCTTTCCCATTGTGGCTTACAAGTCCGTTGCCAATATCAACTCGCAGTCAATCATGATTTGGGTGATAAAGACCTATAGATTGCAGTCAGATTTACTTTTTAAAAATATTGCTTTTTATAAAAAAAATAATAATAAAAAAAAAATAATAATAAAAAAAAAAAATAATAAACATCATTCCTTGTTGCAAATACTAGAGAACTATGAAAAGGTAAATATGAAATGCCCAATCTCTCTTTATAAAAATAAAAAAATTACAGTGTGTTATGATGTCAGAGCTTGGAGGCCTCAAATCCAAAATAATCTCATCTTTTTTACGGTTAGAATACGGACCCTTGCTCACTAGGAAAAGAACACATCTAGAAGATAGCACAGCTAAAGAGAATAATACATTAAATTGAATATAAAATACTCAAAACATAAGACGCCAGCAGTTATCCATTGAAGAGCCAGAGAGCTCCATGGCAATATAAGTATGTCAAACAGACAAACAATGCTCCGAGGCTGTGTGTGTCAACAGATGCAGCTTTGTATAAGATAAAACGCAGGCAATCTCTATCAATACAATGCGGCTCAGCGCCGATGTTCCACTCATACACAATTGATGAAGTTCAGCGTTTAATAAACCACCCACACTCTGGCTTAATATGAAATTAATGGAATAAAAGGAGGATGTAGCTCCAGGCATTTAGAAGCTTATGGCTCCCGGTCCTAGAAGTGCACAAGTCATTTAACTGGTATTTGGGAACATAAATCAGGATGTGCCCCATCTACAGGCTTCCGGAATAAAATGCATAGAAGTAGACTATGCAGAGTGATTGGGAGACGGAAGTCAAACATGACTGAGAGGAGGGCATGCGCATGATGCACTTAACAGCAACAGAAATGTATCCGCTCATAAACGGGATGCCCTCCTGGCATGTGTGCCAGGGTTACTGGCTGCCTGGAAGGGCAGCCAATCTGGGCAACTCATACACCAAGTACAGTTTTACATATCGCGTTCAGCTGTGGGGATTCCAAGTTTGCAGTTGCTTAAGGTAGACACCCAGATTCCGAACAAATCATGATGCGTCCATGCAGATTGTGATCGCTGTTGTGCTGTGCCTGCTGCCCATTAATGATCACGATGTAATCAGCCTGTAAAGTATGCTGGCATTTTACCATAACAGGGAAATCTCCCTGTCATGCTGACAACAGCCTGTAGATGGCGCTCTGCTTGATTTACCAAGGAGTAAAGGGCTTCTTTTAATATTATATAATTATTTTTAAAAAGCCCTTTTGGTCCTTTTAATAAAATTATATATATATATATATATATATATATATAAATAAAAAACAACCCAAATAATTATGATATCATTATTATTATTTATTATTATTGTTAAGTATGGAGGCACTTAAACAGAGAAACCCTTGATGGACTCTTTAAGGTGTTAACAAATCAACTTCATATTGCATTTCCCCCCAATCACTATTGTGATACGAGGATAGAAGGGAAAAATACAATCCAAACATTGAGCACCCCTCGCTACCGTCGGCCTAATAACTGCTTGTGGTAAGGATATAGATGGGAATAGTAGATTGAGCTTTTCTTACTTTTAAAAGAGGTACGTCCTGGGTTCTAGTTACAATTATTTCCCGATTCAATGGTAACTGGGATTTCAGAAGGTATTGAACGTCTGATCTGAACTTGCAGACAACTGAAACGCTCTACAAAGCAATCAGAGCATTAACCGCAGAGCTACCTGCAGATATCCATGATCTGAGAGGTCACTTTTAACATAGTAAAGAATCCTGCAAGCTTATTTTAGAACCAGAGTAGCTTAACTTCTCAAACATGCAACACTATCTCTCAAAAACAAAAAATAACAAAATTGTATGTTTTGGGCATTAAAGACCATTTAGTTCTAAGGTTAATGAACAGTTTAAAACAATGTCCATTAAAAAGCTTAAACTAAAAAGGGACACCAGTCACCTAGACCACTTTATCTCAATGAAACGGTCTGTGTTCCTGTCCTTTTAACCTTGTAACGTAGAAGCTGCAATGTTTACATTCCATGGTTAAAGCCACCTCTAGTGGCAGTCATCCGGACAGCCACTAGAGGTGCTTCTGCTGCACTGACGTGTTCACGTTAAAAAAAAAAAATCCATATACAAGCATTAAATACAATGTTTCCCTATGGGCAAGCTCGAACGTACGACAAGCGTTCATCACACATGCGCATTATGTCCACAATGCTCCTCTACAGGAAGCACTGGATTTGGCCATCACAAAGGAGTCCATGCCTCCTCCATGACATTGCAGAAGGTGGAAAGATAATCGCCGCAGAGCGTTCCTCAGTACTGGAAAAATGTAAGCAAATAATTTTATAAATTTTTAGGATAAACGGGTTTGGGGTGGGGGGGCCATATTAATACAGCCAAGGACAGCGGCACTATAGCACTGGGAACACAGGTTGGTATTGCTATAGTGCTCCTTTAAACTTGTAAGGATTGTATTTTTGCTTGCATGTTGCCTTTAAAAACGATTATAGAAACATATATATGATCAAGTGCACTTTATTAAAAAGCACCTCGGCTACAAAAGTGGATAACCCGAAATCCCCCAAAAATTACAAAAAAGTGTTAACTTCAATTATTGTTTTTCTTAGAAGATTACTGCTTTATGATCCAATGAGTACTTGGGTGATAGAAATCATATTAAGTGCTGGTCTAACCACACCCACAGCGCTTTCAGACCAATACTGCCATCCAAGTCTGAATGGCTTTCCACGGGTAACGGAGCTAGTGAAATTCCTCCTTATCTCAATGGCTGCAGAGTTGTTGAACTTTAGGAGCCTGTTATGCCCTAATTTATTTTCAAACCACCGAAAAAATAATTCACAAAAAGGGAAGGGGAGCAGAGCCCAGACGCTTGCATACAACGATGGCTATAAACCATAAATCGCCATGGTGCTTAGATAGTCCCTGTACATTTTTGTCATTTTCAAGCTTACTATTGGGAAATGGAGATATGGAACTCAATGCCTTAGGACATAGAGGAAGCAACCAAAGATTAGGCAAGTGTGCAAACACATTCTGTTACAACTTAATTCTTGTTAACTACAGACAGTTCATGACATTTCATGTACCACCGATAATTCCAGTGTGCCAGATCACTTGATGCATTTAGAAGCAGTGGAAAGCAATGAGAAAAAAAGCTCATAATCTAGAAAACTGGCTCTGTCACATGTGAGTGACCCTGTAACAAAGGGGTTTAAACAAATTATGTTTCAGTTAAACTGCAGTTTATACCAGTGACCACAATTCAATTCTAAGGGATTTATTTTCTCCACAGTTTGGTTACTTTTGCCGAGACTTTGTAATTTAGCTTTTAAGATTCAAAAGTGGTGTTTTCGTTATAAATCTCAACATTTTTATTATTTATTAGGTTTATTTTTACTCTAACTGCTCCCATTAATTTATTGTCACCAGTGCATTTTTGGGTAACAGATAGTGGCTGAAAACATAAAATCCAATCAAAATATTGCTTTATGGTTAAATATTTTAAACAGAATCACATAATGAGCAACCATGCAATTTATACATTTTTCACAAATCAATAAAAAAAAATACAAAATTAAAATGTATTTTTATTTAAAAAAAAAAAAACACACGACATTTTAGGTCCAATTATAATTTTTACATAAGCCCTGTTTATGACCAATACGTATTAAGAGACATTACAGGGGGGGGGGCTCATAGCAGCCAGACATATCTTGTGAGAGCTCCTTACTAAGCTCTTGTTTGCAGCAAGCCCATTGACACACAACACTCTCTTGATACGATTGGCGACCCACTCTCAGTACCTAACAGCATGCTCTGGACCGGTACCAGACAGTGCCAGCCATCGAGTCTCTTGCAGACTTCAGTGAGGCCTGGTTGAAGCGTCGAGCAGGAGAGGCGGCCGCTCTCTTGGTCTGCAAGACACTACGTCCTTGCAGTGGACCTGTATTGCCTCGTATCCCCCCCCTCCCCTATGGGACAGTGGGGGTGACCCCGGTCCCCATTGTGAAGATCCGAAGCCACATCCACCCTCAGACAGCCACTCCTGCCTAATCTGTGAGCAAAGCTTTGATGGAGGAGCCAGCAGTAACATCAGGGTTTTGGCCTCAGGTTGCAGATCGGAGTAACGTGAAGCGGGTGGAGAGGGGGCCTCCCTCGGGCATTATACTCCCACAAGTAACAAATCTTATCTCCACTGCCCTCCTAGGCTGAAGGCCATTCGAGGCTCGGCCCCATTGCATTGCCCACACAGGCGGAGGATGGTGATAACAACCATCTGCTATTTCCTGGCTAGGAAAGACTTGGACTCAAAGATCCCCCAAGTCAGTGGCTCACAGAAGCTGGCCTTCACACAGGCCTGGGGCTGGAGGCCTTACCTCACTCCAGTTTCACTGCCATCGCTCACTCGGCATGTAAATCGACACTTCCCAAGCTTAGGAATTGGCTGATAAAAAGCTCCTCCACCAAGTGCCGCCTTACAGCCTAATGTGTATGCACCACTGCTGTTAGTAGATCCCATTCTACCGCTTTTTGATTTTATTTGATGTGATCTCCCCTATTCTCTAATTTGTTTTGACGGTGTGGTAAGATGACTGTGTACTAAGATCCAGTGACCTTTAATTGTCTGACAACACAAGTACCAGCATTATTAATCTGCTGAAAATCATTTATGTTTGGACAAGTATGCCTAACTTGAATGCTATAAAATTCTGCAGGTTTAAAAAACAAAACAAAAAACGAGGCAGACTTAGGTGGGAGATTATTTCCATGTGTTTTATTCATCTTGTAATTCTCATGTTATTCCCATGGATAAGTTATTGTAGTACGCATTTGCCTGTTTGTTAGAACTCCCTCTACTGTGTAATGTGTTTTTTCAATGCCTCCACAATGAAAAAATAATTATATTAGGATTCTCTAAAAGTGGAAAAATAGATCAAATTACTGCAGCTTTGTTTGATCTCAAAAGGGGTTGGTCAAGTGTCCCCCTCTCCCCAACAGAAAGAAAAGTTGCCATGCCGCCATTGGTCGTTTGTCGCCAGCATTCTGTTCTTGCTGACGACCGACACCAAGTATGCACAAGATTTAACATGACGCAGCCTGGAACGCTCACCACAGGCTGGCTAATGATGTTACATTCCTGGCATCAAAAACACCGCACATACAGACTCCAAGCAGCAACATGTCTACTTCATATCAGTGAAATGGTCATCTTACTTGGGGTGAACCATTAAAACATATACGTGTCACACCGAAATAACAGCAGCACTTTTAGAGAAAAGTATATGCCAACCAAATAAGCCTTTAGCTCTACCTGGGCTTGCCAAAAGGTAGATCCCAGCAGTGACCAATTTTTAGCTTTATAGCTGACAAAACATCATGCAAGTTGTAGTTAATCAACAGCTAGGCAGGGGGTTACAGTCTATCCCTCCAAATTCACCGTCACCCTCTAAAGTGGTACATTTCAGGCCAACACACTGGCAATTTCTGAGAGTGCGGCACATATATTTTAAGATCAATAAAACAAAGGATTCTGGACAAAAGTGTCTGACATCTCTGGGGTGTTACGGTTAGCATTAACTGCTCCAAGTTGTCAATCCAACACTTTATTCTTTACATTTTTAAATTTACATTTTCCCGCTGTCAAAATATGCCATTGTGGATGTTTGAAGCTTTGCCAGATTCAATGGAAGGAAGGGAGACAAGATACATTGTGCACTCCACCATATGCAGAATGAGATTCTAAGTAACCAGTCAAAACAGAGAAATCTTACCTCAACATACCGTCTACATTTTGTTCAAGCAGATTATACTGCACTCATGTTCCATTTTTTTTTTGGGGGGCGGGTGGGGGGGGGGCGGGGCACACGACGACCTTTCCCCCAAAAGTACCCACCACCCTTATCTCACATGACCTCATCAAAATGTAACCCTTTGTCTATTTTAACCCATGGCGTACGCAGGGCTGAAAACCTCCACTTTTGGTCACGTTAAGGGTGAGTGGAAATCAAATAAATTTTTTTTTTTTTAAATCTCCTTTTTAACCCTTGCAGCGGGGGTCCAGTCACCTACACAGGGACTATGGTACCACAGCATTAGGAATACACATTCACATTTCTAACGCTATAGTGTTCCTTTAATAACTCCCAATTTACCACACCACCACCCCTCACACCCCAAAAATAAATATACACATGCACAGGGGGAGCTATAGTGCCAGGAACACAGCTTTGTATTCCTGGCACTGAAGTATCCCTTTAAGCGAACACCTGTTATTTGAACCCACTGAACATTAACTACCAGTGCGCAATCTTTCACGTCACGTCCCACAACGTTAAGTATGCACTAGACATTGTGAGTCACCTGAAGCCGACATGGTCTTCCACAAGTGAACTACAAATCACATAGAAATACTATAAAAAAAATATATACTATTTCTGTTCTGAAATATACTATTTGTAATGAATGAATTAAAAGGTGCATGTTACCTCTGTACACCTTTTGCGATCCCAGCCTTCTTGCTGACCATCCTGTCACTGCAGCAGTCCACCAGCCGTTTGATTGTGTGCAAGCACTCCCGGAAGGTGGAGAAGAATGGATAATGACTGATAATACAAAGTGAAGTTAGGGTGCTGTTCCGAGATCGTTGGACTCCTTTAGACAGACGTGTCCCACGAGGGGAATGGTTGACATCAGGGGTGGATTCTGCACTTGCAGTCTGCAAGGAATGTCCTCCATCACTGCCCTCACACACATTTTCTGGTGCTGGTTTGGGTGGCTTTCTGCTTTTGTCCTTTGGGATACGTTTCTGGAAGGAGCGGTAGAAATTAACACAGATTCCATAGCGGACGACTCCACTGTCTTTATCGGTAAGTGTGAAGACAAACGAGGTGTCATCCCTTAGGCTCATACGTTTCTGCCGAACACTCAGGCATCCTTCTGGTTGACAGAAAAATACCACATCAGGGGGCAGAGGAAATTCAGGGAAGTCTTCAAGTGGGTAACGCCGAAGAAGCTCTGGGGTCTGAGCAACACTGTCACTGCTCGGTTGTCTGGCAGAGATTAGAGAGAGAATATTGGTTATGGCTAACCTGCCACTAAATGCAACAACAACAACAACTACTCAAAGGAGATCAACAGTAAAGAAAAGGAAATTAAGATAAATCAAGAGGAGGTCTCTACTCCTCTAATAAAAACTTATATGCCAATCTTATTCTGACAACATTACTATTAGGTCAAGCTTGTTAAAAATATAAAAAATGTGCGACCCTTCACCATGTCCTACAAACGTATCATCTTGACCAATGTTAACCTTGTAAAAGCTGTTGGGGCATTGAAAAACTGTATGTCTCTTTCGTGCACAGAAAAAATAAAGAATAAAAAAAAAAAAAAAAACACAACAACAAAAAAAACTGTTATATCCGAGTAATTTTTTTTAAATTTTTTTTTTAAATACATACAGACTTAAAACTGAAACTGATAGACTGAACAAATTCGCAAGGGCTTAAAGATTAAGACATGGTGAGTACAATGAGAAGTGTTATGAAAAGTAGGAGATGTGAGAAGACATGCACGGGCAGGCAAAGGCATGGGTCGCCATGCGCCGCACGCAACTAAGCAAGAGGCATGGATCGCCATGCGCTGCATGGAATCAAGCCAGAGGCATGGATCGGCATGCGCTGCATGGAATCAAGCCAGAGGCATGGATCGGCACATGTGAAGAAGATAGAGGACGCAATAGATTTGCAGCCTGGTTAGATATATACACAGGTGAAGTTTATTCAGCTATTGTAGAACAACTGAACAGCAAAATTTAGACTAAAACAGCAGAGATGAAAAGAAGTATCAAAGCCAGCGACATGGGAATACATCGGGGCTATGGATCCATGACAGGAATTAATAATGGGAGAAAATGATTTACAATGAAGACATTTTGTCCTAATTTTTTGCAAATCAATTGTAAACTCACCACAGCTAACGTGTGATGACAAACAGGTGTAAAGACACAACAAAAGGAATCAACACAGGAAATGGAACAATGCAGAGAAAAGGTGCAAAGCATTATTAGAGGAAGCAAAAACAATTCATAATAACGGCCACTATTTAGGGTTCAATATTGGCATGTACACAATAAGGGAAGTACCTGGCACCAACGATTACAAGGTAATCCAGCAAGCGGGGACATGGCTTCTTCTTCTGTCCCATGATCCTGACTTCCTATTTTGTCATTTCACAGATCCTTATAAATTATTCACCCATTTTTGGCATATTAGACTTCCCAAATCGGAATAAAAACCTGAAAGAAATAAAATTAAACAAAATGAAAAAAAAAAAAAAACAACAACAAGAAAAAGCAAAACACAACACATATATTGGAATGTAGCAATAAGACAGATCCATCTTCTCTCCCAAAAATATAAACTGCTCTCACCATATTGAGTGTTCCCAACAGCCCCATCTTCCCTTCCCAACAGCCATTCACACATTACCTTCCTGCCCCAAGCACAACATACTAGCAACATCTTTTTACAAACCACATCCTAGTGCCCGTCATCTATCCTTCACATACAAATCTTCCCTTTTTCAGCAAAAAAATTAAATATAACTTACTTTCTCTCCACTAAAACCAATTATAGCACTTATCATCCATAGTTGACCATAAACCTAATGTATCCATCTTGCCCAGATACAATCTACTGTCCCATCTCAATACACACACACACACACACACACACACTCCTTCCCCATCTATCCTTCCTGTGCACATCCAACCGCCCCCCCAGCCATCTTCTCTTCCTGAGCACATCCAACCGCCCCCCAGCCATCTTCTCTTCCTGTGCACATCCAACCGCCCCCCAGCCATATTCTCTTCCTGAGCACATCCAACCGCCCCCAGCCATCTTCTCTTCCTGAGCACATCCAACCGCCCCCCCAGCCATATTCTCTTCCTGAGCACATCCAACCGCCCCCCAGCCATCTTCTCTTCCTGAGCACATCCAAACGATTCAACTTAAATTATCTTTCCGTGCACATCCAACAGTCCTTGACTGACCTTCTGTTCCAGTGCACACCAACTGCCTGATCTAACTTCTCTTCCGGTGCACACCAACAGCCTCATTCTTCTCTCCACAAGTACAACCAGTCCCCCCTACTGGAAAACACATCTTGCCTGGTATCCTTTCCTTGGAGAAACACAAAGCAATAGCTGTAGCAAGCCATCTTATTCTGCTGTTATTTCTGGTAGAGTCCTCTGATGCAGCATCTCACCATATCCCTCCTAATACACTGATCTCCTGCTGCTGCGTAAATCCCTCCGAGCACAGAAACCGCTTCCCCAGACAAGCAGTTCTCTCTACGTCGGTTTATCCCACCCTCTCTAAAGTACTCTCAGGCTCTAAGCGTTACTGTATCTTTTGCCAGTTTCCTGTTCACGCAGCAGTCACTGGGCTATGTCTCACTGCAAGCTGTCCTGTCCATAAAATTCCCCCCACCTCAATTTCTTTATATGTCCATACAGCTTGTTAGCAGGTGCCTCTTGTCATCTTTTAAAACACACACGCACACACACACACACACAAAACAGGGCCAGCATCAACAACAGCAAACATCTTTCATCTCCAACAGATAATTATTCCCAGCTCTATAAATAGTGTTCTTTGTCAATTATAGTGCATGCGCCTCTCAATTCTCACCCTTGGAACCAAATGAAACCTGTTTAAATCAGCAAACCATTCACCACCTCCTGTTTTACACACACCCCTCCATTTACAAACAGAAAGGAATGCTCTGTTTATTCAAGGGCTCCCGCAGTAGTGTTGTGTATCAGTCATCGCTGTATTTATAGACAGGAACACAGATCTTGTGTGGCTACTGTGACTGCACAAGATTTGCGCCGAGCGACCAGCATATGATTTGTGCCAGACTAGTACATGGCAAATTGACGACACAGAAACACCAATGCCCCTTATGTAGTGCCAGCTCTCAGCAGGGATCTGAAATCCTGAGTGGGTGTGACAAGGAGTGGGCACAGTAAATAGAAATCTGAGAATTCCAAGTCAAGAGGAGGAAGTATTGTAAAGAAAGAATGTAGCATTGACAGGTGGAGAGTAATGTTTAGAATGCAAGTCGGTAAAGGGATATTTGGGCAGAGCAAGGGTGGAGACAAGAGAGGTCATTAAGATTGCAATAAATCACTGGATGGTGTACGGTTAGTGGGTTTGAAATGGATAATCTTATGGTGTATTATTTTGCGGACAGGTGGCAAGGCACGCAAATCATGGACTCTTACCTGCAGCGAAGGAATATCAAGATGGCATTTCTAAGGGCAAATTAACATAAAGGACTTGAATCAGAATCAATGATTAATAGTTTGGCCGGAGAGCCGGTCTGTAGTCACAAGGTGAGAATGACAAGTAGTTTAAATGAGAGGTTGGCAATGTGAAAACCACAAAGGAGAAGGGGTCATCATTATACATAATAAAAAGAGGACAAATGGGGGTGGGATGCACTTACAAATTCAATGACCAGGGTGGTAGATGGGGTGGGTTTACAGTTACAGGAGGATGGGGTGTTTAGTAACGTGGAGAAGATGAATTTAGGGATCCAATGACAGGAAGCGGAGAGAGAGAAGTCAAATGACAGAACCCTGGGAATTGGGAATGGCTTGCAGGTCCAGTGACAGGAGTGTATTACAGAGGGCTATGGTGACAGTAAGATGGCTTGCAGGTCCAGTGACAGGAGTGTATTACAGAGGGCTATGGTGACAATAAGATGGCTTGCAGGTCCAGTGACAGGAGTGTATTACAGAGGGCTATGGTGACAGTAAGATGGCTTGCAGGTCCAGTGACAGGAGTGTATTACAGAGGGCTATGGTGACAGTAAGATGGCTTGCAGGTCCAGTGACAGGAGTGTATTACAGAGGGCTATGGTGACAGTAAGATGGCTTGCAGGTCCAGTGACAGGAGTGTATTACAGAGGGCTATGGTGACAGTAAGATGGCTTGCAGGTCCAGTGACAGGAGTGTATTACAGAGGGCTATGGTGACAGTAAGAAGGCTTGCAGGTCCAGTGACAGGAGTGTATTACAGAGGGCTATGGTGACAGTAAGATGGCTTGCAGGTCCAGTGACAGGAGTGTATTACAGAGGGCTATGGTGACAGTAAGATGGCTTGCAGGTCCAGTGACAGGAGTGTATTACAGAGGGCTATGGTGACAGTAAGATGGCTTGCAGGTCCAGTGACAGGAGTGTATTACAGAGGGCTATGGGCTATGGTGACAGTAAGATGGCTTGCAGGTCCAGTGACAGGAGTGTATTATAGAGGGCTATGGTGACAGTATGACTTGCAGGTCCAGTGACAGGAGCGTATTACAGAGGGCTATGGTGACAGTAAGATGGCTTGCAGGTCCAGTGACAGGAGTGTATTAGAGAGGGCTATGGTGACAGTAAGATGGCTTGCAGGTCCAGTGACAGGAGTGTATTAGAGAGGGCTATGGTGACAGTAAGATGGCTTGCAGGTCCAGTGACAGGGGCAGATGCAGGTATTGTTAAAACATGAGAGCAACAGAATACACACAAAAATTATATAACTGGGCTAAGGTTCAACCAAAAATGATAGATCTGGTGAACTTCAGATGGTAAGTGACAGCGAGATATGAGCAGGGAAACTCCGCTGCACCCCCCCTCTCCCAAAATGATTTATTTTTTAAAAATAAAAACCACTGTTTAATAGGCATATAATCCAAATGAAAACATGCATGCATTTAATGATATATTTGTTTCACTAGGGGTATATCGAACACAAACTCCAGATATTTTGTCTGAAGCTTTTGCAAGCCCTCCCCTTCTAAACAGTCCATCTTACCACCCCAGTAATCAAACGTAAGGCCATGCCGCATTACTCGACAGTTAACTAAATCATGTTCAGGTAACAGCACATGTGTGCGGAGATTATGTTAATTCAATACTTTAAATGTACAGAATATCAATACCAGTTATCAGCAAGCGGCACAAAAGGCAACCGATAATCAGTATTGGCTCTAAAAACAAATTACCGTATATTGGTCGATCCATAATCTAGGGGTCACTAAAAGGGGCATTGCAGGATTTGTCAGATAGCATGATAGAAGCACAGCAACTGTGATATGATGGTTTAGGGGTTCAGATATATAGGAAGATACAGAGAATAGAGATTGGTTAAATCAGGGCAGGAGCAGGGCACGAGTAAAAGGCATGGTCTTCAGTGTGGGTTTAGGGGTGCTTGGAAATCAATATATTAAGAGAGTGGATTGCGGTTTTGGAGAACGGGGGTATCAGTGATATAAGCAGGTGCAGGGCTTTACATACCGTAACTGGTTAAATAGTGTGAATGAGCAGAGCAATTGGAAAACAAACAAATATAAATGATTTATAGCACTTGTTAAACAAGCTGTGAGGGGGGCTTGATTCGCAGGTTCAGTAACAGGAATAAATAGGATCATGCTAGCATGGTGAGCGGAAGATGATGGATTTGGGGGTTCAGAGACAGGAATAGATAAATAGTATCATGCTAGCATGGTGAGCGGAAGATGATGGATTTGGGGGTTCAGAGACAGGAATAGATAAATAGTATCATGCTTGCATGGTGAACGGAAGATGATGGATTTGGGGGTTCAGAGACAGGAATAGATAAATAGTATCATGCTTGCATGGTGAACGGAAGATGATGGATTTGGGGGTTCAGAGACAGTAGTAAATAGTGATATAGAATTGGTTAAATACTACGACAGGATCAGGAGACGTAAAATGATGATCTTGCAGGTTAAGAAAGAGCACGAAAGGACTGGCTATTATTTGACCAGAAGAATCGCTGGAAAAATGATGGATCCAGCAACAAGCAAAATATGCCCAGTGACAGGAAGGTGGTGAATTTGAGAATTGTATGCTATTGAAAGGAATTATGTAGCAGCAGATGTATAGAGTATAAGGGGGGGTGGGGATGGGGGGGCAGATGGAGGATTTGAGAGGAGGATCTAGTGACAGGAGTGCATATTGTGGGCCTGGGGATTCATTGACTGAGTATATTAGGGGAGGGGGGGGGGGGCATATATACTGCAAGAGAGTCTGGAGATCCAGTGACAGGAGTATATATTGGGGAGGGTTGGAGATCCAGTGACAGGAGTCCTTAAGCTGTGTGATGGGTTCACTATGGGTGAGAGGGTTAAGCAGTGACAGATGATGGGGTGCAGGGGGGGTGTCAGTGACAGATGATGGGGTGCAGGGGGGGTGTCAGTGACAGATGATGGGGTGCAGGGGGGGTGTCAGTGACAGATGATGGGGTGCAGGGGGGGGTGTCAGTGACAGATGATGGGGTGCAGGGGGGGTGTCAGTGACAGATGATGGGGTGCAGGGGGGGTGTCAGTGACAGATGATGGGGTGCAGGGGGGTGTCAGTGACAGATGATGGGGTGCAGGGGGGGTGTCAGTGACAGATGATTGGGGTGCAGGGGGGGTGTCAGTGACAGATGATTGGGGTGCAGGGGGGGTGTCAGTGACAGATGATGGGGTGCAGGGGGGGTGTCAGTGACAGATGATGGGGTGCAGGGGGGGTGTCAGTGACAGGTGATGGGGTGCAGGGGGGGTGTCAGTGACAGGTGATGGGGTGCAGGGGGGGTGTCAGTGACAGGTGATGGGGTGCAGGGGGGGTGTCAGTGACAGAGGATGGGGTGCAGGGGGGGTGTCAGTGACAGAGGATGGGGTGCGGGGGGGTGTCAGTGACAGATGATGGGGTGCAGGGGGGGTGTCAGTGACAGATGATGGGGTGCAGGGGGGGGTGTCAGTGACAGATGATGGGGTGCAGGGGGGGTGTCAGTGACAGATGATGGGGTGCAGGGGGGGTGTCAGTGACAGATGATGGGGTGCAGGGGGGGTGTCAGTGACAGATGATGGGGTGCAGGGGGGGTGTCAGTGACAGATGATGGGGTGCAGGGGGGGTGTCAGTGACAGATGTTGGGGTGCAGGGGGGGGTGTCAGTGACAGATGTTGGGGTGCAGGGGGGGTGTCAGTGACAGATGATGGGGTGCAGGGGGGTGTCAGTGACAGATGATGGGGTGCAGGGGGGGTGTCAGTGACAGATGATGGGGTGCAGGGGGGGTGTCAGTGACAGATGATGGGGTGCAGGGGGGTGTCAGTGACAGATGATGGGGTGCAGGGGGGTGTCAGTGACAGATGATGGGGTGCAGGGGGGGTGTCAGTGACAGATGATGGGGTGCAGGGGGGGTGTCAGTGACAGATGATGGGGTGCAGGGGGGGTGTCAGTGACAGATGATGGGGTGCAGGGGGGGTGTCAGTGACAGATGATGGGGTGTCAGTGACAGATGATGGGGTGCAGGGGGGGGGGTGTCAGTGACAGATGATGGGGTGCAGGTGGGGGTGTGACGGTAGGTGTCTGTCTGACCGGCCGGTAGGTAGGTACAGGGAGGACATGGCGGAGGTCGCCTTTACCTGGTGCTGCCGGCGGTGCTGTCACTATGCCGCACTCAGTCCGGGCCTTTACTGATAACACGAACCCGCCCAGGCCACCCCCACCGCGGGCACGCGCACCTACCTACCCCCACAGCGCTCACCGTGACGCACGCACTGCCCGCACGTCATGACGTAGGCCGCTTCTCTGGGGTATAACGCTACCCCCTCACCAGTATAACGCCCTGCTGCTCCCCACAACTAGTATATCGCCAGCTGCACCCCCCCCCCCCCCAGTATACCGCCCTGTTGCTCCCCCCAACTAGCATACCGCCCGCTACACCCCCTCAGTATACTGCCTGCTACACCCTACAATACCGCCCGCTTCACCCCCCCAGTATACCGCTCTCTGCTCCCCCCAGTATACCGCCACTGCACCCACCATCCTGTGTATCAATCCCCTCTGTATACCGCCCGCCACCCTGTGTATCCATCCCCTCAGTATACCGCCCCCCCCCGTGTATCAATCCCCTCTGTATACCGCCCGCCACCCTGTGTATCCATCCCCTCAGTATACCGCCCCCCCCCTGTGTATCAATCCCCTCTGTATACCGCCCGCCACCCTGTGTATCCATCCCCTCAGTATACCGCCCCCCCCTGTGTATCTATCCCCTCTGTATACTGCCCGCCACCCTGTGTATCTATCCCCTCTGTATACCGCCCCCCCCCCGTGTATCTATCCCCTCTGTATACCGCCCGCCACCCTGTGTATCTATCCCCTCTGTATACCGCCCCCCCGTGTATCTATCCCCTCTGTATACCGCCCCCCCCCCGTGTATCTATCCCCTCTGTATACCGCCCCCCCGTGTATCCATTCCCTCTGTATACCGCCCGCCACCCTGTGTATCCATCCCCTCAGTATACAGCCCGCCACCCTGTGTATCTATCCCCTCTGTATACCGCCCCCCCCTGTGTATCTATCCCCTCTGTATACTGCCCGCCACCCTGTGTATCTATCCCCTCTGTATACCGCCCCCCCCCCCCTGTATCTATCCCCTCTGTATACCGCCCGCCACCCTGTGTATCTATCCCCTCTGTATACCGCCCGCCACCCTGTGTATCCATCCCCTCTGTATACCGCCCCCCCCCCCGTGTATCCATCCCTCTATATACCGCCCCCCCCCTGTGTATCCATCCCTCTATATACCGCCCGCCACCCTGTGTATCTATCCCCTCTGTATACCGCCCGCCACCCTGTGTATCTATCCCCTCTGTATACCGTCCGCCACCCTGTGTATCTATCCCCTCTGTATACCGCCCACCACCCTGTGTATCCATCCCCTCAGTATACATACCGCCCCCCCACCCTGTGTATCTAGCCCCTCTGTATACCGCCCGCCACCCTGTGTATCCATCCCTTCAGTATACAGCCCGCCACCCTGTGCATCTATCCCCTCTGTATACCACCCGCCACCCTGTGTATCCATCCTCTCTGTATACCGCCCGCACCCTGTGTATCAATCCCTCTATATACCGCCCGCCACCTTGTGTATCCATCCCCTCTGTATACCACCCGCCACCCTGTGTATCAATCCCCTCTGTATACCGCCCCCTCACCCTGTGTATCCATCTCTCTATATACCGCCCGCCACCTTGTGTATCCATCCCCTCTGTATACCGCCCGCCACCATGTGTATCAATCCCCTCTGTATTCCACCCACCACCCTGTGTATCAACCCCCTCTGTATACCGCCCCCCCCCCCCCCCTGTGTATCAGTCCCCTCTGGTTACCAAGGTGACTGGTTGCTAATTCCATTATATATTCAGGTACAGACACCAAAGCGCCGGGTATGTTGCAATTCTGTTGTTCTTCCTGGGAATCCTGTTGAGACCCCAGTTATTAAAAGTGTGATATGTGTGACAATAAACCAGTTCTTCACGAAGTCTCGGCTAGTGTTTGGGTGAGCCAGCGATACGACAGTGGCAAGGAGCTTTAATCACTCTGGGCTATAGTAACAAGGGAAAGGGGACTTGGTAGTGACAACCCAGCTACTCGTGGGCATACCGTCACAAGCTCATTTAAGTGGTCTGGGTGCAGTGCCCCTGTACCCTTCACCCTGCAATTGTAATTATTGCAGTTGAGAAACTGCAATAATTACATTGCAGGGTTAACTCTACCAAACAGCCACTAGAGTCGCTTCTGTGTCTGCTAAATGACATTGGGCCTCCTCACAATTTGCATCATCTAAAACCTGATCGGAAAGTATTAATTCAATGCTTTCCTATGGGGTAGTTCTAAGGCGATAGCGACGCTTGCCGCACATGCGCATTAGGTCCCCCTGCCTGCTTAACGTATGATACAGCGCTTAGGGACATCAGCGCTGGAATCAGGTAAGTGACAAAGGGGGAGGGGAGCACCATAGTGTACTATTAAAACGGACCTATCACTTTCCAGCCTCCAGTGGAATTCCAATGCAGGCTTAATCAGTATTTCATAGAATTTTAAAGAATATATCTTTATGAAATGCTGAAGAGTGACATATCCGCCTTAAAGGGACACTATAGTCACCTGAACAACTTTAGCTTAATGAAGCAGTTTTGGTGTATAGAACATGCCCCTGCAGCCTCACTGCTCAATCCTCTGCCATTTAGGAGTTAAATCCCTTTGTTTATGAACCCTAGTCACACCTCCCTGCATGTGACTTGCACAGCCTTCCATAAACACTTCCTGTAAAGAGAGCCCTATTTAGGCTTTCTTTATTGCAAGTTCTGTTTAATTCAGATTTTCTTATCCCCTGCTATGTTAATAGCTTGCTAGACCCTGCAAGAGCCTCCTGTATGTGATTCACTAGTTCAATTTAGAGATTGAGATACAATTATTTAAGGTAAATTACATCTGTTTGAAAGTGAAACCAGTTTTTTTTTTCATGCAGGCTCTGTCAATCATAGCCAGGGGAGGTGTGGCTAGGGCTGCATAAAGAGAAACAAAGTGATTTAACTCCTAAATGACAGTGAATTGAGCAGTGAAATTGCAGGGGAATGATCTATACACTAAAACTGCTTTATTTAGCTAAAGTAATTTAGGTGACTATAGTGTTCTTTTAACCTATATCGGTTTTGATGCTGGAAATGTCCCTTTAACCCCTTAAGGACACATGACATGTCATGATTCCCTTTTATTCCAGAAGTTTGGTCCTTAAGGGGTTAAGCAAAATACAAGTGGATAAAACCATTGTTAAATCTGCCCTTCTAAATACCACAATTATGCAATTAAAGGATAACCAAGTTATGGATAAGAGCAGTTGCAGCGATATCAATCCTCTTTCTAAATACCAGTTAAACCTACATTTACATACTCCATCACATGAAAGTTAGTGGGTTTTTGTCCAATATTACATTTTAAAGATGGCATCTCACAATAACTCAAGTATGAAAACTAGGGAAGCCCCAACATCAGAGGCAAATCTTTCAAGGATTACCTCTCTCGGAACTATTAATCTTTAAAGTGGTAATTGTAAATCTATTTAACTTACAAAAAACTACATTTGTTAATCTATATGTTTGCAAGCAATATAGCAGGAAATTATATAAATAAATTGTATGGTAGGCATATTTTATTCTTGTTCTAGTTAATTATTTGCAAACGTTAAAGGAACACAAACATGTATTCCTTATCCAATAGTGTTTAACCCACCATTTAGGTGGCTTGCCCTCCCTTAACCCCTTAAGGACCAAACTTCTGAAATAAAAGGGAATCATGACATGTCACACATGTCATGTGTCCTTAAGGGGTTAAAAGCATTTAAAAGTCACCTTAATTCCAGCGCCGTGCAGGTCCACCACCACTAGCTCTTGGTGACATCAGAATTGCTCACTTTTAGCCAATCCAATGCAGCATTGGATTGGCGGAAATCGGCAAGGGGGAGGGGCCAAAAGTAGTTTTGGCCAATCAGCACCTCCTCATAGAGATGCTTTGAATCCATGCCTCGCTATGAGGAAAATTCAGCGTCCCCATGCCGAGCGTGGGGTCGCTTAACGGCAGAGCTGTCTACAGGGCAGCACTGAGCCAGGAAGCCCCTCCAGGAGTGGCCACTTGGAGGTGTCCCTGAGGGCAATGTAAACACTACCCTTTCTGTGAAAAAAAGAAGGGTCCTAACTTAGCAGGCTGTGGTGAATGCCGGACGACGTTCTACCGGGCGCAAGTCTACAAGTAAGTATAAAAATCAATCCCACATGATAGGGGGCGGCCAGACAAGCAGTAAGTAGTTTGTATAGTGAATGCATAGTGTGTTTGTGTAGTGTGTGTATAATGAATGCATAGTGTGTGTTTGTGTAGTGTGTTTATAGTGAATGCAGTGTATATAATGAATGCAGAGTGTGTGTTTGTGTAGTGTGTGTATAGTGAATGCAGAGTGTGTGTTTGTGTAGTGAATGCAGAGTGTGTGTGTGTAGTGTGTGTGTATAATGAATGCAGAGTGTGTTTGTGTAGTGTGTGTATAATGAATGCATAGTTTGTGTAGTGTGTTTATAGTGAATGCAGTGTTTGTGTAGTGTATATAATGAATGCAGAGTGTGTGTTTGTGTAGTGTGTGTGTATAGTGAATGCAGAGTGTGTGTGTTTGTGTAGTGAATGCAGAGTGTGTGTGTAGTGTGTGTATAATGAATGCAGAGTGTGTGTTTGTGAAGTGTGTGTATAGTGAATGCAGAGTGTGTGTTTGTGTAGTGTGTATATAATGAATGCAGAGTGTGTTTGTGTAGTGTGTATATAATGAATGCAGAGTGTGTGTGTAGTGTGTGTATAGTGAATGCAGAGTGTGTGTTTGTGTAGTGTGTATATAATGAATGCAGAGTGTGTGTTTGTGTAGTGTGTATATAATGAATGCAGAGTGTGTGTGTAGTGTGTGTATAGTGAATGCAGAGTGTGTGTTTGTGTAGTGTGTATATAATGAATGCAGAGTGTGTGTTTGTGTAGTGTGTATTTGTATAGTGTGTATATAATGAATGCAGTGTGTGTGTTTGTATAGTGTGTATATAATGAATGCAGTGTGTGTGTTTGTATAGTGAATGCACAGTGTGTGTTTGTGTAGTGTGTGTATATAATGAATGCATAGTGTGTGTTTGTGTAGTGTGTTTATAGTGAATGCAGTGTTTGTGTAGTGTATATAATGAATGCAGAGTGTGTGTTTGTGTAGTGAATGCAGAGTGTGTGTGTAGTGTGTGTGTATAATGAATGCAGAGTGTGTTTGTGTAGTGTGTGTATAATGAATGCATAGTGTGTGTTTGTGTAGTGTGTGTATAGTGAATGCAGAGTGTGTGTTTGTGCAGTGTGTGTATAATGAATGCAGAGTGTGTTTGTGTAGTGTGTGTATAGTGAATGCAGAGTGTGTGTTTGTGTAGTGTGTATATAATGAATGCAGTGTGTGTGTTTGTATAGTGAATGCAGAGTGTGTGTTTGTGTAGTGTGTATATAATGAATGCAGAGTGTGTGTTTGTGTAGTGTGTATATAATGAATGCAGAGTGTGTGTGTTTGTGTATAGTGAATGCAGAGTGTGTGTTTGTGTATAGTGTATATAATGAATGCAGAGTGTGTGTTTGTGTAGTGTGTGTATAGTGAATGCAGAGTGTGTGTTTGTGTAGTGTGTATATAATGAATGCAGAGTGTGTGTTTGTATAGTGTGTATATAATGAATGCAGAGTGTGTGTTTGTATAGTGTGTATATAATGAATGCAGTGTGTGTGTTTGTATAGTGAATGCAGAGTGTGTGTTTGTGTAGTGTGTGTATATAATGAATGCATAGTGTGTTTGTGTAGTGTGTGTATAATGAATGCATAGTGTGTGTTTGTGTAGTGTGTTTATAGTGAATGCAGTGTTTGTGTAGTGTATATAATGAATGCAGAGTGTGTGTTTGTGTAGTGTGTGTATAGTGAATGCAGAGTGTGTGTGTGTTTGTGTAGTGAATGCAGAGTGTGTGTGTATAATGAATGCAGAGTGTGTGTTTGTGTAGTGTGTATAGTGAATGCAGAGTGTGTGTTTGTGTATTGTGTGTATATAATGAATGCAGAGTGTGTGTTTGTGTAGTGTGTGTATAGTGAATGCAGAGTGTGTGTTTGTGTAGTGTGTGTATAGTGAATGCAGAGTGTGTGTTTGTGTAGTGTGTGTATAGTGAATGCAGAGTGTGTTTGTGTAGTGTGTGTATAGTGAATGCAGAGTGTGTGTTTGTGTAGTGTGTATATAATGAATGCAGTGTGTGTTTGTATAGTGAATGCAGAGTGTGTGTTTGTGTAGTGTGTATATAATGAATGCAGAGTGTGTGTTTGTGTAGTGTGTATATAATGAATGCAGAGTGTGTGTGTTTGTGTATAGTGAATGCAGAGTGTGTGTTTGTGTATAGTGTATATAATGAATGCAGAGTGTGTGTTTGTGTAGTGTGTGTATAGTGAATGCAGAGTGTGTGTTTGTGTAGTGTGTGTATAGTGAATGCAGAGTGTGTGTTTGTGTAGTGTGTATATAATGAATGCAGAGTGTGTTTGTGTAGTGTGTGTATAGTGAATGCAGAGTGTGTGTTTGTGTAGTGTGTATATAATGAATGCAGTGTGTGTGTTTGTATAGTGAATGCAGAGTGTGTGTTTGTGTAGTGTGTATATAATGAATGCAGAGTGTGTGTTTGTGTAGTGTGTATATAATGAATGCAGAGTGTGTGTTTGTGTAGTGTGTGTATAGTGAATGCAGAGTGTGTGTTTGTGTAGTGTGTGTATAGTGAATGCAGAGTGTGTGTTTGTGTAGTGTGTATATAATGAATGCAGAGTGTGTTTGTGTAGTGTGTGTATAGTGAATGCAGAGTGTGTGTTTGTGTAGTGTGTGTATAGTGAATGCAGAGTGTGTGTTTGTGTAGTGTGTGTATAGTGAATGCAGAGTGTGTTTGTGTAGTGTGTGTATAGTGAATGCAGAGTGTGTTTGTGTAGTGTGTGTATAGTGAATGCAGAGTGTGTTTGTGTAGTGTGTGTATAGTGAATGCAGAGTGTGTGTTTGTGTATATAATGAATGCAGAGTGTGTGTTTGTGTAGTGTGTGTATAGTGAATGCAGAGTGTGTGTTTGTGTATATAATGAATGCAGAGTGTGTGTTTGTGTAGTGTGTGTTTGTGTAGTGTGTGTATAGTGAATGCAGAGTGTGTGTTTGTGTATTGTGTATATAATGAATGCAGAGTGTGTTTGTGTAGTGTGTGTATAGTGAATGCAGAGTGTGTTTGTGTAGTGTGTGTATAGTGAATGCAGAGTGTGTGTTTGTGTAGTGTGTGTATAGTGAATGCAGAGTGTGTGTTTGTGTAGTGTGTATATAATGAATGCAGACTGTGTGTTTGTGTAGTGTGTGTATAGTGAATGCAGAGTGTGTGTTTGTGTAGTGTGTGTATAATGAATGCAGAGTGTGTGTTTGTGTAGTGTGTATATAATGAATGCAGAGTGTGTGTTTGTGTAGTGTGTGTATAGTGAATGCAGAGTGTGTGTTTGTGTAGTGTAACGGACCGTTTCAGCATAAAAGGGAATAAAATCTGTTTAGGCGATAATCCCCTTTCCTAGAGACAGGCACAGCTACTGCAGAACACCAAACTCCCGATCTGGATACGAAATAACACTCCGAACTGGAACAGCTGAACAAGAAAAGCATACAATCCGCTTACACTCCTGGCAGTCAGCTTACAATCCAATTCCCCCCAAGAACGAGACGACACTTCATTTTGAGGGTTAAACAGGAACTCTCGACTGGCTCACCCAGCCTGGCTTTTATTTCCAACTCACACATACAGGCCACACCTAGGGGGAGGCATAAAAGAACCAATGACATAGATGTTACCTCCCACACATCCCCTCCCCTTAGTGTGACACATAATCCCATTATGCATACAGTTCAAAATATACTTTTACACAACTTTCATAACTTTAAAACCATACATCACATTCACATAAAAATACATATCCACAATCAATCCATTCAGGGGAACAACATATTAAAAAATGGCATGAATCCGACCAGGGGTTCAAAAGTTACTAAAAGTATATTTTGTCCCTCCTGGCTGGCAGAAAAACATCCCCACAATGCACCCTGGTTTCCTCCCTTCTGCCCTGGAGTTAATTGGAGAAGTAATCCAATTATCCAGGACTAGAGGCAGACTCCATTAACCACATGGTTGCAAAACGACATAAAACACTTTAAAATACATAAAGTCACATTTACACATAACACACAGACATTTCACCTATCCCCAGATAGCGGGGATCTGCGCGCACAAAACTACCGAATAGCGCGCAGATCCTACTCACACAGTACAATTGCCATGGAGCTAAAGTCTTTCCCATAGTCTTCCATTATATGAATAGGCTCCATGGTATGGCTATCTGGGGTATCACATTCCCATAAAGTCTGGTCCATAGTCCAAAGGCAAGAGGCAGGCAAGCAGCCCCCTCCAAGGACACGTGGCGAGGTCGGTTTCGCCACATGTAGTGTGATCAGATTGTGCTGTATAACCGCAAGTATTCATTTGGTCTGACTGTAATTTTTATCCGGCATGTAGTGGAAGCACTTGGAATTATTATTCTAGCCCTTGCCTGCTGAGCAGAACAATTGTGATTCAACAATAATCACTTCCTATGCAGTAATCTATCCCTAGTGGCGCTCTTCTTTGATAAGTAGGCTATATATCAGTAACAAATATTCTTGGCACACCACGTATTTTTGAACTGCATTTTCCATGATGCCCAGTTACTATGAATACTGGGCCCTGGCAACGTGTGTACAGGCTTGCTGAAAGTCACATACACTGCAGCAGCTGGGAGAAGGGAAGCTGGGGCTGTCTGGTTAACAGAGTTTTCAAGCTCAGAGTCACTGCCAGTGAGAATTAGCCGTGCAGTGGTCCTTTAGTACAGGTTAAAGGGACACAATAGTCACCAACACAACATTAGCTTATTGAAACAGTTTTAGTGTATAGAATAGATCATGTCCCTGCAGTCTCACTGCTCAATTCTCTGCCATTTAGGATTTATATCACTTTAGTTTCTGTTTATGCAGCCTTAGCCACACCTCTCCTGGTTGTGATTCAACACAGCCTGCATAAAAGGATTTCAATCCGATGTTAACTTACTTTAGATGTTTTTATTTCCTGCTCTGTAAATTGTACTTTAGTCACACACAGGAGACTCCTGTAGGGTCTAAAAGGCTATTAACAGAGCAGGAGATAATACATTCTAAGTTAAACAAATGTTGCAACAAAGGAGGTTTAAACATTAGATGGATCTTTACAGGAAGTGTTTAGGAAGGCTGTGTTAGTCACATGCAGAGAGGTGTGAATAGGGCCCCAAAGTGATTTAATTCCTAAATGGCAGAGAATTGAGCCGTGAGACTTCAGGGGCATGATCTATACACCAAAACTGTTTAAATAAGCTAAATTAGTTTTGGTGACTACAAGTAGTTCTCACTTTGCGACTTACCTATAAAACAACGTCTCGGACTTACAACTAGCCCTATAGAGTGAGGGTTCAAGGGATTCCCCACGTTAGAGAGCTGGTCTATGTTTTGGGAATTTTTTTCGAACACAGATTCAAGGGATTCCATGCTCTGGTGAGAACTGAGCAGTGAGAAAGCAGGGGCATGATCTATACACCAAAACTGCTTCTTTAACCTAAAGTTGTTTTGGTCACTATCGTGTCACCATGCTAGCACTACACCAAGATTTGTATGGAAACTATGTCTATCAGTGCTAGAAGAAGCACGGGATACATAGTGACTGTGCTCACAAAACATAGGCCAAACCGTAACCGAAGCTTGAAAAGTAAATAGAAACTTGGGAGTCAGAGATACTAGAAGACAGGATAAGCATTACACAAGCGACGGTATTTCCACAAATAATTATGAACCAAGGAACGTGCTGTCCGCCAACATAATTTACAACAGGACACAATACTGTTGGAAAGGTTGGTATATAAAGGCAAAATAAATGGCATCACTATCTTGTGCAGAAAAAATGATGAGGCATTAGAATGTATAGTCACGAAACAGCGGGCATTTTGCGGATTCCAAGTTGGAACACTTGGACACCACTTTCCTTCACACTATAAATGGCAGCTCCTTTACTCCGTTCCCTCTTGTGGTTTTTGATGCGCTAATAGTGCTTCTTCTGATTATTGTGATATTTGTATACTGACCCAGTCTGTTTTACATTTATCGCACCTATAAAAGGCATTCCAAAGCATCACGGGAGTTGCGGTTGTATAGGAATCTACTTTTTGTGCTTATGTGATGGAGAGTGACACATTTTTTTTGTCACACGCACAATGCAACATTACATCATAACCAGTACACTAGGCTAGAGTAGAGCTTTGGTACTTAGACTGGATCTGTAAAAAAAAAATCTGACGATTTAAAGCAGGGTGCCCAAAACATAGATCCCGAGATGTTTTAAAACTACAACTTCCAATCTAAAGGCACGCCAAGCATCATGGGCACCCCCTCACCTTTTGGGCACCCCTGATTTAAAGGACCACTCCAGCACAATTACAACTTTAGCTTAATGAAGTTACTATGGTGCCCAAAGATCCTGTTTAACCTGATGGGGTTAAACAGTTTACGAATGGTCCACTCTGCCCGGTTCCATCTACCGCTGGTCAGAAGTCAGTAAGATGGTGACCTCCTGGCACTATAACAACTTGAGATCAAATGTTCATTTATTTTACAAAAATGTAAATGTTTTGTTTCTTTTTTCCATTCTGTCAGAAAGAAACTTATCAAGGCAGACATGTTTTCAGTTTAGCTATTTTACTTGAAATTTTCTTTAGTGTTTACCTCTGATGAGTTGATTCAGTAAACAGTGGTGAACTAATACATGGATTGCAAAATTCAGCCTAGAACAGCCAATATGTGGCTATAGCCAAGAATTAGATTTTCTTCCCAAACCAGCCATTTTATGCAATTAAAATTCACCAACATTGTTTATTGAATTCACATTATTACATTATAAACACTGAAGCAGGCGTGCTATTACTGTATTAATATGTACTTTTTTTTAGCCCTTCTGGATTAATTTTTTTAATTTTTTTATTTTTAGACCGCCATGTTGGTACACTTTTTAATCGCCATTTTAGTACTCCCCGGCTTTCCGGTGTCACAATGAAACGGGTCCCTCGGGAGGTGAGACACGCGCAAGGAGTTCCGGGGGCCGGCCACTTTCAGACACCATGGCGGACGGGAGCTGCCCGACTTCCAGCCACCCGCTGAGGACCCTGACCGTGCTGCTCCTGGCACTGCTTGCCGTCACGGCTCCCTGCACGCAGGCCCGGGAGCTCCGCTTGGTTACCTTGGTGAGTGAGTCCCCCCTGTGACGGTGACGTATGGTACCTTCTGCCATCATTAGTAATGGAGTGGGATCCCGGAAGTGAGTGCAAAGTAGGGGTCTGAGGGTGTGCATAAAAAGGGAGACCCACCTGGTGAATAGGGGAGGATCATTGAGCCCATGCAAACAATGGCTGGTTTATACAGGAGGACTCCTAGGGTTAATCATCACAATAGGCTTTAATAACTGGGAGCTGCTTGCACTGATTTGTTTTCTAATTACATCATCACATTGTTTTCCTTTATATCTTAGTGAATATGAAATACAAGTGTGTGTGTATATATATATATTTTTTTTTAGTAATGTAATTATTATTATATTATTTATATAGCGCCATCAGATTCCGTAGCGCTGTACAAAGGGTGGACTAACAGACATGTAATTGCAACCAGACAACTGGACGTACAGGAACAGAGAGGTGGAGGGCCTTGCTCCATGAGCTTACATTCTAGAGGGAGTGGGGTGTAGTGACACAAAGGGTAGAAGTAGGGGTACGAAGTAAGATGTTAGAAAAGTATTCGCTGAGGGCTTAATAGGTAATTTTTGACAGTTGCAGGAGAGTAATGGGCTACCACATACTATATTACTTTGGGTTTCCACCTAGCTGGTATTTTAAGGTAAAAATCAGAGATATTTAGTGAATCTTCCTACTTGGAAAACAATCTTGCTGTGTTTTGTGAAGTTGAATATAATAGTATCTCGTTGGAAAGAACTGAAAAGAAAATAGCTGATGGAGCCTACGTTGCATAACCTCCTAAAGGGGGTTAACTGCGGTGTAATTGTACAGACGAGAAGAGATGGAGGGTGCAACAGGGAACAGAAAGGAACTGGACAACTCCAGATAAAAAATTCTAATATAATGCTGATATAAAACGTAACATTTAATCAATAAGTTAAAAAGTCCCAAAATGGACTAAGAAACAAATCCAGATAAAAAAAAATCCTAATATAATATTGGTATTAAACGTAACATTTAATCAATAAGTTAAAAAAGTCCCACAATGGACTAAAAAACACGTCTTGTTTCTTAGTCCATTGTGGGACTTTTTTAACTTATTGATTAAATGTTAAGTTTAATACCAATATTATATTAGGATATTTTTTATCTGGGTTTGTCCAGTTCCTTTCTGTTCCCTGTTGCACCCTCCACCTCTTCTTTTTGTCTGAATATTATGGTAAACTCTCAGGAATCGTATGTAACTCCAGCAAACCGATGATCTTCCAAGTGGACAGATTTACTAAACCTCCATCGCAGCTCTGATTTTTCACCTTGTGACAGTATTTACTAAAGTAAATGTGTATCTTAACACCTTAAGAACGGAGGTAATACTACACGTTCTGAATCAAAACAAAATCTGGAATTTGCGCTATATGTCTGTTCAACCATAATTTACCTTTTTCATACTAAGAGCACCCACACTTATTCTATGTGATTTTGTAAGGGAGAAATAGGGCTTTCAGTTCACATCAAATATTTGTACATGAAAAATAATTTCATCTAAAAAATAAAAGGTTTGAGAAATTAAGTTGTAGTTATTAAATGTCATTTTTCTGCATGACATTTTAGCTGGGTGTCATAATACTGTCCGCTTTTACTGCAATAAAATACAAATATCCATATGCTATGATGCCCTCCTTGTACGTGTTTCATGGTAATTTGGAGATTTACAGGGTCACATATAAGGCTTGTCAATTACAGTTTTTACACAATTACATTTGCCAGTTTTAGTTTGCTGGGCCTATGTTGCTTTTTAGACCGTATGGCAGCTTAGGAATGAGATTTCCCGACATCACGGCAAACCATGTGCAAAAGTAGACAACCAAAGATATTCAAAATGGGGTCTGTCTAGTCTTTTTTAGTATCCACGTAGTCACAAACCCTGGCCAAAGTTAGTGTTCATATTAGTTTTTTTGCATTTTTCACACAAACTGCACTTTCGCTGTCACTATACATTTTACTGCTCCAAAACATTCATATTTGTGTCTCAATTGCTGCCAGAGGGAGGGCCAGAGTATGCCCTAACGGCGTTAAAGCCCTCCTTTTGTAGGGCAAAGTAGCGTGCCATAACGTCACAAAGGGGTTAAAAAACAGTATCCTGCTATTAACGGTTTAGAAGTAGAAGAGAATGCATGTCCATAAGTGTCCATATTTTTAGCCCAAATTGTGCTCTCTCTTTTCTGTCCTAAGGTCCCTCTTTTCTAGGAGCTCCATATTATTGGTGTGCCTGAGTGTATAACAGAGCTTCATAGCAATCAAATTCCCAGTAATGTGTTTTTACAGCTTATACTACAATAAATGTGTTTAGAAATCGTGTAAATACGATACATTGTTCTTTTTCTATTTTACATTTTAGTTACATACATTGTTAAAGGGTTACTATAACCCTTTTGAGCAGGGACCGTTCTGGATTACTGTGCCCTAATGGGCACTAGGGGGAAGGTCTCTGCTCTCAATTTTTAGTAAAAAACAAACAAACAAAAAAACCTTATGCCTGCTCTTATGAGATTAACCCACTTACTTGGGAGATCCTTCCTCCTGGGACTCTCTGCGGTGCAATATATAGGGCCATGGAATGAGACACCTGTGACAGGGTGGGGTGCACAGCCACAGGATCCCAAATGTATATAAACATATGAATGTGTTGTATTAATTGGCCCCAGCAGCTGCCTTATAATTGCATGTTTAGGCGAGAGCAGCCTCTCTGGTTTCATATATCCATAAATGCAGACACAACAGCAATTTATTGCCACCATATATGGGATTATGTTAAAAAGTAATTGTCTGCATTTTATTACCACTAAAGCCTGGACTATTGCTACAGCAGCAGACGCTACTTCCTAAAATGATATTGCTTCAAATCCCAACATGTGGCAATCCTAACTTTAACTACATTTTAAATAGGCCAAGCTATCGTAATATATAGTCACAGTTGTTAAACTGGTTCTGTTTCTGGCAGCGATCACTATATACATATTTACAGATGGCATTTGTAATTATGTGAATCTTAAGGAGACATGTCTTTAATTTGATTTGGCTTTAGAGATAATATGACACTGTTACTATGCCGGATGGAAGCAGTGATCGTGGCCAGCTTCGGCACTGCAAATGTTTGGGAACTAAATTTCCCATCATGCTTAGTGAGTGACAGATCCTTGTGACAGGTGTAGTTTACCATCCTCTACAGCAATTTCAGAATTAGCCATTTCAGTTTTAAGAGTAACTATCCAGCTATTTATTGCAGAAGTCCCATTTTCTCAAGACGTGTGACTGTGACACGCATTTAGGGTATGTGACAACAAGTTCTCTGACTGCAGGGCAAGATCTTACCTTCTGATGGTTAGAAAACAGACTACACACATAGTTCATGCAAGAATAAAACCACATGGTTATCTATACATTTATTTAAAGGAACACTATAGTCACTTAAATTACTTTAGCTAAATAAAGCAGTTTTAGTGTATAGATCATTCCCCTGCAATTTCACTGCTCAATTCACTGTCATTTAGGAGTTAAATCACTTTGTTTCTGTTTATGCAGCCCTAGCCACACCTCCCCTGGCTATGATTGACAGAGCCTGCATGAAAAAAAAACTGGTTTCACTTTCAAACAGATGTAATTTATCTTAAATAATTGTATCTCAATCTCTAAATTGAACTTTAAAGGGACACTCCAGGCACCCAGACCACTTCTGCTCATTGGACAGGGCCGGATTAAGAGCCCAGTGGGCCTGGTGCTGATAATTATGATGGGCCTAATTACAAAATCTTATTGACCAAAAACACTAAAACAGTCCTACCTCCTAAGCGTCATGTATCTGATGGAGATGATTCTGTAGGGAAACTCATAGGATGCAACTATGAGAAAACACATACCCTTTGCTAATCTCATGCTTTCATCTTTCAAGTAAACCCATGCCCCCTAACAGCAGTGTCCAGTAAAGCAGGAAGTCTATGGATGCGGTAAAAGGGTGGGATACTGACACAAATCTCATAACCAGAACGGCCGAAAGGGCGAACATACACAAAAAGGGGGAATGTCTGTGTCCCTATGTCTCCTAGTCCCTTAGTGTTTGTGTCCTCATGTCTCCCAGTGTCCCCATGTCACTAGGGGACATTGGGAGACATTGGGACATTGAGAGACATTGGGACACTGGGAGACATGGGGAAACAGATACTAGGGAACACTGGGAGACCTAGGAAATCTGAGACTCTCGGGGACACTGGGTGACAGACACGAGGGGGCACGGGGAGACATGGGGCACTGAGACACTGTGATATATAGGGGACACTGGAGACTTGATAAAAACCTGGGTACAGGTCAAAATGTTGCGGTGTCCAATAAACCTGCTTAAAGCTATCACAGTGAGTGCCTGAGATCTTTTTCTTTTATACTAGGGGACACTGAGACACTACGGGAACAGAGACACTACGGGCACAGAGACACTACGGGCACAGAGACACTACAGGCACAAAGACACTACGGGCACTGAGAGACATGGGGCACTGAGAGACATGGGGCACTGAGACACTGATACATAGGGGACACTGATACATAGGGGACATTGGAGACTTGATAAAGACCTGGGTACAAGTCGAAACGTTGCGGTGTCCAATAAACCTGCCTAAATCTATCACAGTGAGTGCCTGAGATTTTTTCTTTTATACTAGGGGACACTGAGACACTAGGAGACATGGGGACACAGAGACATTGGTAGACTAGGGGACTTTGGGAGTCTAGGGAACACTGAGACACTAGGGACACTGGCACACTACAGACACTGAGAGACACCAGGGACACATGGGGATACTGAGATACTAGGGACACTGGCTGGGAGACATGGGAACACTGCCATGTCTCCTATGTCTCAAAGTCGCCCAGTGTCCCCATGTCTCTCTGTGTCTCCATGCCTCTCAGTGTCCCCATGTCGCCCAGTGTCCCCTAGTGTGTGTATCCCCATGTCTCCCAGTGTCCCTTGGAGTCTGTGTCCTCATGTCTCCCAGTGTCCTGATGTCACTAGGACACTAGGGGACACTTAGAGACATGGGGACACTGGGAGACATGGGGCCACTGAGACACTAGGGACAGTGGCTGGGAGACATGGGGACACAGACTAGGGGCCACTGGGAGACATGGGGCCACTGTGTCCCTAGTGTCTCAGGGTCATGGGCATCCGAATGGGGGGGCTAAAGGGAGGTACCCCCCTCCCCCCGGATTTTTCAGCTTGTGCTGCTATCTTTCGTTTTAGTGTGAGAATACAGTGCAATACCAGCGCTGGTCAGTAGGTGGCGCTGTGAATGGAGAAAGGCAGGAAGCTACAGCTTATTCCTGCTGCCTCTCTCTCATGACTGAAACCGCAGGGGAGCAGCACAGAGGCAGCCTACAGAGCAGGTAAGTGAGGGATGGGGGGGTAAAGTAGAAGGAGCAGGAGGGGTCAGCAAGGAGCAGGAGGGGTCAGCAAGGAGTAGAAAGGGTCTGCAAGAGGCAGGAGGGGTCAGCAAGGAATAGGAAGGGGCAGCAGGAAGGGGTATGGACGGTCTGCAAGGAGCAGGAGGGGTCACCAAGGAGTAGGAAGGGTCTGCAAGGAGCAAGAGGGGTCAGCAAGGAGTAGGAAGAGGCAGCAAGGAGTAGGAAGAGGCAGCAAGGAGTAGGAAGAGGGAGCAGGAAGGGTCTGCAAGGAGCAGGAAGGGTCTGCAAGTAGCAGGAAGGGGCAGCATGGAGTAGGAAGGGGCAGCATGGAGTAGGAAGAGGCAGCAAGGAGCAGGAGGGGTCAGCAAGGAGTACAAAGGGTCTGCAAGGGGCAGGAGGGGTCAGCAAGGAGTAGTAAGGGTCTGCTAGGAGTAGGAAGGGGCAGCAAGGAGAAAGAAGGGGCATAAAGGAGTAGGAAGGGTCTGTAAAAAGCAGGAAGGGTCTGCAAGGAGCAGGAAGGGTCTGCACTGCAAGGAGCAGGAAGGGGCAGCAAGGAGCAGGAAGGGGCAGGAAGAATCTGAAGGGAAACTTTGGACATTCTCATCTCCCCAGGTAAAAACAAACAATATCAGTGTTAATGTGTTCACTTTTATTTACTGAGTGTCAGGAAACACAGAGGGCCGCTGGGTAGGGGTGCCGTTGATTGGCTAGATGGGTCAGCTAGCACTCTAAGCCAATCAGTAGCTCCCCATTCATAAAAACGTAAAACATTTGTATGAATCGGGAACTAGCGATTGGCTTAGAGTGTCAGCTGACCACTCTAGCCAATCAGCGGCACCCATGCCCAACGTCAATCTGCACTTCCTGACACTCTGTTTCAGAAGTCGAATACCACTGAGCGACCTGGAGATCTGGAGCTGAAGGAAGCCTTTGGGGGTAAACCATTTGAGAGCGGTTTCACCCCTTCAAAGAAAGAGCACCCAGGGGCCTCCTTGCATCACATCATTTTCATTTAGATAAAGTTGTTATGGTGACCAGAATGTTCCTGTAATTTGATGAAAGGAACACTATAGTGTCAGGAATACAAACATATATTCCTGACACCATAGTTGTGAAAACGCTATTCATCCTTGCTTTATGTGAAAAGGACTATGCTCCTTCCCTTTCATGACACTGTCAAAAAGGGGCCAAGCATGGATGTCATTACAATTATGCCCCCCCCCGAAAAATTTCTGCGGACGTCCATGCTCAGGGTCCCCATGTTCCCCAGTGTCCCAATGTCTCAGCGTCCCCATGTCTCGGAGCTGCTGTCTGGACTCTCTGTGCAGAGCTGCTCCCCCGCGGATCAGTGAGTAGAGAGAGGCAGGGAGGGAGATGCTGTAACTTCTTATCACTGCCTCTCTCCACACAAACAGCGACCCCTACGGGCCGGCGCTGGTATTGCAGAATAATCTATGTTTATACTGAGACAGACATTTGTATTGCCGGTATTACTGCAATACCGGCACCGGCTAGGCAGCCTCAAATACCTGAGAAATACTTCTGAGAAATACCTGGCAACCCTAAGAAATACATGAGAAATACCTGGCAACCCTAAGAGTAGTGTGTAAAAAAAAAAAAAAAAAAAATTTTTTTTTTTTTTTTTTTTAAACCAATGGGCCTATTGCATGGGCCTGGGCCTGGAGCTGCAGCTCCATCAGCCCCTATGTTAATCCGGCCCTGTCATTGGAGTGGTCTGGGTGCCAACTCCCACTACCCTTAACCCTGCAACTGTAATTATTGCAGTTTTTCATAAACTGCAATATTTACATTGCAGGGTTAACTCCACCTCTAGTGGCTGTCTATTAGACAGCCACTAGAGGTCACTTCCTTGTTTCTAGCACAGGTTTCCTGTGCTAGAGCGTCGCTGGACGTCCTCACGCTGTGTGAGGACCTCCAGCGTCGCTCTATTCCCCATAGGAAAGCATTGAAATGATTTTTCAATGCTTTCCTATGGGGAGACGTAATGCGCATGCGCGGCATTTCCGCGCATGCGCATTAGGTCTCCTCGGCCGGTGAGCGAGATTAGTCTCGCCCACCGGCCGACGTAATCACTAGGAGGAGCGTCGCAGAGGCGGAGACAGCGGCGAGGGACATCGCCGCTGTCCCAGGTAAGTGACTGAAGGGGTTTTCACCCCTTCAGTAACCGGGGATTGGTGGGTGGGAGGGAGAGGGACCCTCCAGTGCCAGAAAAACGGATCGTTTTTCTGGCACTGGAGTTTCCCTTTAATCACATACAGGCAGCTCTTGCAGGGTCTAGCAAGTTATTAACATAGCAGGGGATAAGAAAATCTTAATTAAACAGAACTTGCAATAAAGAAAGCCTAAATAGGGCTCTCTTTACAGGAAGTGTTTATGGAAGGCTGTGCAAGTCACAGGCAGGGAGGTGTGACTAGGGTTCATAAACAAAGGGATTTAACTCCTTAATGGCAGAGGATTGAGCAGTGAGGCGGCAGGGGCATGTTCTATACACCAAAACTGCTTCATTAAGCTAAAGTTGTTCAGGGGACTATAGTGTCCCTTTAATGAACGTTTTTAGAATTATATACACATATCCAAAAAAAAGTACATATTATAAGATAGTAGACATAGGGAGCAGTATCAAGTTTTTTTGTATTTGTAATATTAACTCTGGCAAATAAATGTCAGTTTCTAAGCCTTCGTTTTACTGCTCACACTTGCTGAGCACAAGCAGTTTGTGGCAAAATTGCAGTAAGTTGCTTCTTCGTGGATTTGAATAGGGCCGCCACAGGTTGTGAGATCTTCCAACAGAAATCTGCTGATAAAAAATATCTTTCCATATTTCCAGCAACTACAACTACTACACACAGTGTTAAACCGTTAAATGTGTTTTTCCTTAATTCTACTGCATTCATCGGCTCACAAATCAATGTTGCATATCACCAATAGCATAAAAATATAAATAAGAAAATGAGCGTTGTTCTTGAAACACAAACAAGCTCCAACTAATGATATTTCTTAAAATATCAGACTGCTTGCGTCAATACTTTTTTATAATTTCAGTAGAGTTAGAAATGCTGGTTTTTTTTTTTTTTTTTGGTCCTGAATTTCCCCCAGCACAGCAATTCTCTGCTTGGTAAATAGACCACTATTTTTAATGTTGAACTAGTCACCAGGAAGAAAATCATAGGAGTTGAGGTATATCAGTATGGTCCTCTTTACTCGGTTCATTCATTCCTTCCTCTGTCTGTTATAGGTCTATCGTCACGGTGACCGATCTCCAGTAAAAGCTTATCCCAAAGATGTGCATCAGGAGAGTGCCTGGCCGCAAGGCTTTGGGCAGCTCACACAGGTAAAACTGTTTGTATCACTCCACATGCAGCCTTCTTTCATACTCTAGATCCGGGGCAGGCAACCTTCGGCACTACAGATGTGGACTACATGTCCCTTGATGCTTTGCCAGAATGATGTCTGTAAGAGCATTGTGCCACAACATCTGGTCTGGAGTGCCGAAGGTTGCCTGCCCTACCCCTGTTCTAGATGTTGCTCCCTTCATTTTATACTACAGCGCCTCTCAGTCTGAAGTCTATCGCTTGAGAATGATTAGGAACCAACAGGGCCCTGGGCAGATTACTGATTTGAGCCCCCTGTTCATTCTCCAAATGGAATGGTGAATAGGGCCAAGCCGATTTGTGGTTCCATGGTCCATGTATAGTAGTTGATCCCTATGGTCAGCTTATGGTGAACCATGCTCTGTCTGTCATCTCTGACCTTTTCAAGATGTATCTCCATATTCTTCTTCTTTAACTAATGCTCATGTGTAGCAGAACCCCATCAAGCCCAGCTCTGTGCCATTTGTTCTCCGTTATTTCTCAACGAGCCTTAGCTCTGCCCATTTTATTTATTAGTCATAGAAGGCTGTTCCCCATGTAAGCTCAGTCTCGTATAGATAGCAAGCAAAGTTTGCTTGGCTGCTGTGCCTTTGACATTTTTCAGTTGTCATTGCTACAAAAAGCCAGAATTTTGGGATATTTTATAGCAGGACTACTCGATCTCTTACAGTTTGGTCTGCGTAGCGCTGAGATCCATCTTTATCCATTGCTAAATTCATCCTTTTATTTCCTAACACGGTGATTCACTAACGTGAGAATTCAAAGTGAATTTCACATTTTAGATCAAAATAGTTGAACTGATAAAATTCAGTCAGCTATGCGGTCAGTTCGGCTACACTGGCCTTAAATTTGAAAATCACTTTAAATTCAATTTGAATTCTCACGTTAGTAAATATCCCTGTGAGTATTCTGCCTGACTGATGGCGTTATTTTCTCTCTCTCTCTTCAGGTTGGGATGAAGCAACACTGGGATCTGGGACAAGAGCTACGGAAACGTTACAGTGGATTCCTTAATGAGTCGTACAACAGGCACGAGGTGCGAGACTGGGGGGCAGTGGGAATTCAGTTCTCCAAAAGCGATTATTTTCCTTACACATCTATCAATTAAAGGGTTACTTCAGCCCCCTCAAAAAAGAATGAAGCTAAAACGCTAATTCCTCCCAAGCCCTGAGGCCAAGTTCTCCCTGCGGCCCAATGCTCCACCAGTGATGTCAGAGGGAAACAATGTCAGTTAGGGGCAGCGCTCTGGGGAGGACAGTGCGGGCACGGCCCACCATTGTCTGTCTGTCACCAACATGCTATGTCTGGCAATAAATAACAAATATACACAGAATCCACATTAGTCAGCCCGGAGCTCTTATTTGAGGCTGGCTAACGATGCCCTAGTAAAGCTGCCCAGAAAGTTTTCCATAAATGTGTTTTTTTTTTTTTTTTTTTTCTATAAACAAAGCATTTTGTTTTCTTTACCGAACTAACACAAACATATTACAAACAATTCTGCTGATTACTAAAGTCATCAGCTATTTTCCACCACTGTCCCTCTTTTATTCCACTTCTGTAGTAACTGGATCGTTTTAAAAGACAAATAATATCCCAAACATACATAGTAAATATAGTGTTCTGCTATGACAAGTTGTGCCAAAATCAAAGCCTGATTTGTATGGCACATTACTGCGTTTACCAAACCGAGGCCACAATATAATTTGTGTAGATCAATCTCGGGAATTTCATTAGATAAATCATTTGAAAGGTTTTTCTAACGGATTGTAATAATTTCTGATTCTGATTCAAAAAAATAAATGGAGGCCCAAGTTGGTATTCTCAGTATATAAGAGATCTTTCTGTATCTGATTTTACAGCGTTCGCATTAAAAACCAGAAAAACTACCATGGAAAAAAATTACAATTTGCTGTACAATAAATGCTCCCACAAAAATGACATGACAGTAAAATTAAAGCATTGGGAAGTCATTTTATTTAGTACAATAAACTGTATTTTAATATATGTGTTATGATGTTTCTTTTTTCTGTACGCTTGGATTTTGACACTTAGCGGATACATTTTATTTACTAAATGCAGAGAGTCTCTCCTTTCTCAGTTCTTTTTGCAGATGTCCACATCCAAGCCTGACAATCTGGAGACACCTTTTTTGAAATTATTAATACTTATGAAGTTTTGTTTTAAAGATGACATTGGAACAAGTGTTGATCACCTTGTTTTCAATTAAACAGCATGGGACCTTTTTTTTTTTTTACCATTTACTTTACTGCTGATTGTGTATCGGATTCAGCTATCCGTTTCTCACACTTGTCTCCTCAGATCTATGTACGGAGCACAGACGTGGACCGTACGCTGATGAGCGCCGAAGCTAACCTTGCAGGTCTGTACCCTCCTGCAGGTTCCCAGGTCTTCAACCCCAACATATCATGGCAGCCGATCCCAGTGCACACCTTGCCCGAGTCTCAAGACCATGTAAGTGGGGAGGCGTATCATTCTAGGGGGTCTGTCTGTACAGCACATCGTCTTTTGTTGACCCTTTTTTAATGGATTCTGTTTTAGCTGTTGAAGTACCCTCTGCTCCCTTGCCCTAAGTACCTGAAGCTGCAGGAAGAAACGCGTCTTTCTCCAGAGTACATCCAAAAAACAAAGGACAACAAAGTAAGCAGAATATTTGTTGCAGTTGTTCTTCTCCACTTTTCTGGTGCATGAGCTCCACTTTTGCCAGTTTACCTCAATCCCTGTGCTGTCACCTTGACACTTTGTTACCTCTGCTGCAGGAGTTCCTTCAGATGGTAGCAAATGAGACCGGGTTATCTGACTACTCCCTGGAATCAGTGTGGAGCATTTCTGATACCCTCTTCTGTGAGGTCAGTAATAAAACAGAGAAATGGGCTGGATTCAATGATCCCACGGGCTCATTGACGGGATGCAGCCATGTGATGGAACTATTTCTTATACGAAGAAGATATATCAGCTCTGTGAGCAAGGGCAGATTAATTAAATACGGTACAAGTCTCTGGGGATCTCCTATCCAGTTTTTTTTAATGACGTTGTTCCAATCCCGCCAAGGATATTGCATTCCTCAGTTTGATTTACGCTGCCTATCGTATGCTATTATAAAATCAATCACGCTTTATTTGATACCCTGTAACTGAAACTATATATAAGCAATCATATTAAACTATTTTTTGTGCCTTACAAATGTTTTTTCATTGTTGTTTGATCAACACCCTTCCTCACCCCCAAAAAATAAAAGTAGGAAAAAAAAAACCCCATAATTTAAAGGGCCATTAAGCTGTGTGTCAGTAGGTCAGTGTGATTGGCAATAAATTCTTCTCCTAGTTTGAGAAGCTATAGCTGTTATTTAAAGCCCAATCAAGCACCCCATAGATCACTAGAACAGGCAGAGATTCTGTACATTGTGTTCCTTGTGCATTATATTAAATAAATGCAATATCTGATATATTAAATTTAATATATTTAAATAGAATATATTATATTTTAAACATTTACTATATTAAACAAATGGTGAGTTTAGTTTGTTCTACATGATTTAACTGCAATTTCAGTTTAAATTATTCCTGTTCTTACTTGTTTTTAACTTTTCACTATTTTGGGCCTTTTCCACTTAGAAAACGCACAACCTAAGCCTCCCTGTTTGGGCAACTCCTGATGTCCTGGCTCGACTAAGTGACTTAAAGGATTTCAGCTTCAGATTCCTCTTTGGAATCCGCGATCGGGTTCAAAAAGCTCGTCTGCAGGGAGGTAAGTAGACTATCTGCCTGAATCCATCCTTATTCTGATACTGTCACGTATTCATCCGCTTATAAAAATGTGGTTAATGACATTTACTGTCCACATAGGAAAAGTTGTGCCGAGCAGCAACCTAATCCACAGAAGGGTTAATGCCGAGCAGCAATTATGCAAATGAAACCTGGTAACTGACTTTGGGGTCAAAGGCCGGTTACAGCCTATCAGATCTAGAGGAGGGGTATTTAGGCCCAAATCTCATCCTGCTCAGTGCCCTGTCGTGGTTTCCCTTGTGGTTGTCCGAGAGCGCGTTCCTGTTTATAGTTTTCTACCTGGTTTTTGACTTTGGCTTTGTTTATTGACTTCTCTATATTCTGGTATCCTGACTCCTGGCTTTCCTCATCGCTGCGTCCCTTTCTGTGTTCCCTGACCTTGGCTAGTATTTTTGACTATTCTTTGTACGTTAAATCCGGCCATTCTAAGGATCGGTAATACGTTACTTATTTGTCATCCGTGCTGTACAGTTCTACGTGTTGGATCAAACAGTAATCCTGACAGATACAGGGCAAGAGATCCAAGAACCATGGGGCACTATGCTGTTAACATATCTAACTGTATCCAAACACCTGTAAACTCTATACGTCTTTAAGATAAAATGTACTCATAACTAGTTCCTCCTTTCTTTATTTAGCATATACGTATACTTTAGCATGCTTGCTGCCCTTGATCTTTCCCTAACTAATCTTCTCCAGTTGTAGCTCACTACTTGTAAGCAAATAAAACTGTGTCTATGTAGATCAAAATCTCATTCTGTTTCCTGCATTCAAGACTGAGAATGAGATTGCCATTCTTATCACAACCTTCAGTACACTCTATCTACATACTACTCTTTTTCTGTAGTCTACATTCTATGGGATTTTAATTCATCAACTGAACTATGGTCAACGAAACAACTTTAGCTTAATGAAGCAATTTTGGTGTATACATCATGCCCCTGCAGTCTCACTGCTCACTTCTATGCCATTTAGAGGTTAAATCAATTTTTTTTTTGTGTTAGGGACACCTCGCAGCATGTGACTCGCACAGCCTTCCTAAACACTTCCTGTAATAAGTCATCTAATGTTTACACTTCCTTTATTGCAAATTCTGATTAATTTAGAATTTATACTCTCCTGCTCTATTAATAGCTTGCTAGACCCTCCTGTATGTAATTAACCCCTTAGTGACCACGGACGTACTGGGCACGTCCGTGGCAATTCCTAATTTCTTACCCGATCTTGGCCGTTCTACGGCCGGCGATCGGCGTTCCTCTCATTCTGGAGGGACTGTCTGAAAGCCCAGACAGCCCCCACTCGGCAAATTAGGTCTCCGCGGGCCATGTGATCGCTCTGAAACAGCGGTCACATGGCCACAATAGGCGTCCAAAGTACTGCCTGCAGGAGGACTGCCTGAACTGACAGGCAGTCCCCCTGCTGGTGAAAAAAGATTTCAAAAGTTTTAAAATAAAATTAATAAATTTTAAAAAATGTGTGTGTGTGTGTGTGTATATATATATATATATATATATCTTATATATAACGTCATACTAAGTGTATTTTTTTATTAATATAAGGCTGTTTAAGCCTTATATCATTAGTGAAAGTACCGTTTGTGTGTGAAAAAAAAATTCACTTTCACTGACAATATCATCCATGTGATATGTTTTACTGCTTTGAATCACTAATATTTGTGTTCAGCGAAGTCTCCCGAATAAAACAGTACCCCCCCATGTACAGGTTTTAGGGTGTCATAGAAAGTTGCAGGGTTAAATACATTTCTAGCAAATTCAATTCTCTGGACTTTTGGCCTGGGTTCTCAGGCAGGTCCCTCAAATTGCAATCAATAAAATTACTTAATTATGTAAAAATATTACATAAATACGCACATAGAATTTAAATATATATGCATATTTATATATTTGAAGTCTACGTGTATATTTATGAAATTATTTATGTAATTTTGTATATGGATATAGATAGAGATATATATATATATTTCGTATTATTTTGATTTATTTATATATACATAGATGTATATATAATTTCATTCTAAGTGTATTTTGATATAAATATATATATATATTAATATCAAAATACAGTTAGAATAAAATTTCAGATAGATATATAATTTTTTTCATCTTAATTATTTTATTTTTTTTTATTTTAATTTACTTATTGTATTTTATAATAATATATATACAATATATATTGTTATTATATATATTTTTAATATATATATATACGTGTGTAATTTAATTATAAGTGTATTTTTATATTAATATACATATATTAATATAAAAATACACTTATTATGACATTATATATATATATATATATATATATATATATATATATATATATATTATATAGATATAATATATGTCTATATATCATATATATACACAAATATATAATTATATTTTTTATTAACATTAACAATATTTTTTTATTTTTTTTTACACATGCAGGGAGACTGCCTGTCAGCCTATTGTCAACCTATTGTGGCCATGTGACCGCTCTATTGAGTGATCACGTGGCCACGGGGTCCTAATTTGCCGCAGGGAGACTGCCTGGCTCCCCAAATTGTGAGCAACGCCGTACGCCGCCAGGGGAACAACGGCGACCGGGTGAGTAAAGATTTCTGTTATGACGGTTCAGGACCGTCAACGGTCCTCAAGGGGATTTTTCCGATGACTGTCCTGAATCTTCCGCAGTCGTGAAGGGGTTAAAGTACCACTATAGGCACCCAGACCACTTCAGCTCAATGAAGTGGTCTGGATGCCAGGTCCCTCTAGTTTTAACCCTGCAGCTGAAAACATAGCAGTTTCAGAGAAACTGCCTTGTTACACTGAGGGTTAATCCAGCCTCTAGTGGGTGTCTCACTGACAACCGCTAGAGGCGCTTCCGCGCTTCTCACTGTGAAAATCACAGTGAGAAGACGCTGACGTCAATAGGAAAGCATTGAGTAATGCTTTCCTATGGGTGGTTTGAATGTGTGCGCGGCTCTTGCCGCGCATGCGCATTCGGATCTGACGTCGGCAGGAGGAGGAGAGTTCCCCAGCACAGAGGGAGCCCGGCGCTGGAGAAAAGTAAGTGGCTGAAGAGGTTTTAACCCCTTTAGCCTAGCGGGAGTGGGACCCTGAGGGTGGGGGGGGGGGGGGGGGGACCTAAAAACCTTTAGTGTCAGGAAAACTAGTTTGTTTTCCTGGCACTATAGTGGTCCTTTAATAAATCTCAGACCTCTTAGAGAAGCAATGGACTAGTTTGCAATAATGGTGAATTTGAGATAAAATGTTTCAGGATATATTACATTGGGTTCATGCTCACACTGTTTTTTGTGCAGGTGTTTTGGTGGGCCAGATTCTGAAGAATATGTCAGCTATACTACACAACCCTTCTAATGAACTGAAACTCATCGCATATTCAGCAGTAGGTGTCTCCACAAGCGGGTGCATGAACTGACCCAGCTCAATGACTAGACAATCTCCTTTACATTATGCCCTCACTCATTGAGTATTATTCATGTGATTGTCACTGCTTTAATAGAAATGGGAAAAAAAAACACACATAGGGGTATTCAATATATTGTTGGACATTTATCAGGGTATTGGAAATTTAAGGCCAAAATAGCTGATTTTGTAAAAAAAATCTCCCCTATGTATCTAGCACAGCTATTGTGGCCTTAAATTCCCAATTCCTTGGTAAGTTCACAGTTTAATAAGTAACCTAGACAGATACCAGTTTATAAATGCACGTTGGGGGCAAACCTGCATTTAGCCCTACGTTTAAGGGACATCAAGTAATCAAAGCTACAGGTAAAGACAGCAGAAACACAGGAATTCAGTCATTTTATTTGGATTTCCTTTTTTTTTTTTATTTCAAGTTTACTTTGATGTAATTATAGGAGAATACAAAGGGACAGAGGTAAGCAAACCAATTTCGAATTGGATAAAAGTTAAGCCTTGAGGTTCCAAGCATGCGAAAATGGTTACAAATTATAACATGGCGAGCTTGCTTCCAAAATAGGGTCTCATCAGAGACGTGTTTGGATTGGCTATTTGGTTGGTTGTTTGTTTCCAGCCAATCAGAATACAGTTAAAATGCAAGTTATGGCCAATAACCAGACAATGCAAGGACAAGTATAAACCAATATAAGCCCCTTTCTATGGAATTGTATGTACTTTATCACTGGAATACAATATAGCATGTTTCCTGTTGTTATTTTCGATGGGTCAGTACCTCTTTAGTGCTTTAGTGCTTTGGCTGAAACTGTGACCGAGTAATGTTCATGTTGCTTCTTCTCCCCTGTCCATTTCCCTAGCATGACACCACTCTCGGAGCGTTGCATATGGCTCTGAATGTCTACAATGGAAAGCAGTCTCCATACGCTGCCTGCCATATCATTGAACTGTATGAGGAAAGCCCTGGGTATGGATCTATTAGGTTGCTGTTTCCGTTTCCCAAGGTCCTGCTGTAGTTTCTTGTCTCCTTCCCTCCACCTTTCTCGTGGTCCTTTTTGGTCACATCTTTCCTTATTCCGGTTTTCCTTCATCTTATATTCATAAATACAATGTGACACTTATTGCTAAATATTCTTCTCTTTTCAGTCTTTACACTTCCTCTAATCCCTGGTTCCTCTATTACATAGTTACATAGCTGAAAAGAGACTTGCATCCATCAAGTTCAGCCTTCCTCACATATGCTTTTGCTGTTTATCCAAAAGAAGGCAAAAAACCCAGTATGAAGCGCTTCCAATTTTGCAACAAACTAGGAAAAAATTCCTTCTTGACCCCAAAGTAGCAGTCAGATGTCTCCTTGGATCAAGCAGCTATTACCCCACTAATTAAAAATTATATCCCTGTATGTTGTGTTTTTGCAAGTATTTATCCAATTGCAGTTTAAACATCTGTATAGACTCTGACAAAACCACCTCTTCAGTCAAAGAATTCCATATCATTATTGCTCTTACTGTAAAAAAACCTTTTCTTTGCCTTAGATGAAATCTCCTTTCTTCAAGCCTAAATGTGTGACCTCGTGTCCTATGTACAGCCCTGTTTATGAATAGATTTCCAGATAATGGTTTGTACTGGCCCCGAATATATTTGTATAATGTTATCATATCCCCTCTCAGGCACCGTTTTTCCAAACTGAAGAGATTTACATTTTTTAACCTTTCTTCATAATTAAATTGCTCCATTCCTTTTATCAATTTTGTAGCTCATCTCTGCACTTTTTCTAGTGCCATGATATCTTTCTTTAGAACAGGTGCCCAAAATTGCACAGCGTATTCAATGTGTGGTCTTACCAGCGATTTATAAAGAGGCAAAATTATATTTTCATCTCGAGAATTTATGCCCCTATCTATACATGACAAAACCTTACTGGCCTTAGCAACGGCAGATTGACATTGCATATTGCTACCCAATTTGTTGTCTATAACAATTCCCAAATCCTTCTCGTGTGTGGTTATCCCTAGTTCACTACCATTTAGGGTGTAAATTGCTTGTGCATTCTTAGCCCCGAAGTGCATAACTTTACATTTTTCTACGTTAAATTCCATCTGCCATTTTAGTGCCCAGTCCCCCAATCTATCCAAATCCCTCTGCAGCAAGGCAATATCCTGCTCACATTTTATTACTTTACAAAGTTGTGTGTCATCTGCAAACACTGATACATGGCTTTCAATGCCCATTTCAAGATCATTTATAAATATGTTAAATAGAAGCGGTCCCAAAACAGAACCCTGAGGGACACTTTTGTCCAGCTTGAAAATGTACCACTTATGACAACTCGCTGTACTCTATCCTTAAGCCAATGTTCTACCCAAGAACATGAATATTCATCTAGACCAATTTCTTTGAGTTTGACCACTAACCTATTGTGAGGAACCGTATCAAATGCCTTGGCAAAATCCAAGTAGATCACATCCACTGCAACACCCTGATCTATACTTCTACTTACTTCCTCGTAGAATGCTATTAGGTTAGTTTGACATGACCTATGTTTCATAAAACCATGCTGATTATTGCTAATAACACAGTTCTTCCCAATGAATTCCTGAATATTATCCCTTAATAGCCCTTCACAAATATTTTCCCAGTCACAGAAGTTAAACTCACAGGTCTATAATTTCAAGGCAAGGATTTTGAACCCTTTTTAAGTATAGGAACAACATCTGCCTTCCTCCAATCCTCCGGTACAATACCTGAAATCGATCTAGCAGTGTGTAGTCAGCCGTTCTTTCTATATATTACTATCTGTGTTTATCTTGTGATCAGACTACCTCCTCCCATTGCCGCTCTCCTAGTAATACCCATTTACATTCTGCTGGTATCCTTGCTTCCCCTCCTTTTCATCCTGCTCTAATTCTGCCAGTTCTCTCATATGTTCATTTCAATTTCATGTCACAGTTCATCTAGCCACACTAAACTCACTTCTTTTTTCGTTCTTCCCAGGAACCTCACGGTGGAGATGTACTTTAGGAATGAAAGTGGAAAGGCACCTTACCCTTTGACGCTCCCTGGCTGTAACCAGACCTGTCCGTTCCAGGATTTCCAGCGATTGCTCCAGCAAGTCGTAACCGAAGATTGGTATCAAGAATGTCAGGTTGCCAGTACAACCCACGATACAAGTGAGTGTACAAAAACGAGTTGAGGAAGCAGCGCAGCTGGTCTCTTAAGGCAGCAAAACATTTGCTTATTTAATCATAAAGCAGCCTCATAAAGGATTAGCTACCTCCCTGTACCAGGTCTTTGCCCTTTCATTAATTATAGAACACTGAATATTTTGTGTCCAATTCTTTGACATCCAGTGAAACAGTACCGGTTTGGGATTCATGCTCTGTATTCCCTACTAAATGCTGCTTAGCACTATCTCCTGGAGGTGTGTGCTGACATCAACCAATCAGCAACAAGAGTCTTTAAATGGCATTAGTAATTAGGGCCTTGATAGGCTCTTCTTTTTATATTATTTATATTATCTATCTCAGCAGTAAATGAGTGTCGGTGACTGGAGCATCTGACATGTCCCGTGCTCAAGCGTAGAAGTCCCTTCATTGAAAAAAATATTTAAAAAATGAGCTATGAGGAGAGGATTTCATTAAGCAGGCCTCTAGAATAGACATTATGTATGCAGTCAACATTTTCTTCTGTATAATCTGCTACTGCATGCTTTATACAGTCACACCTTTTACCTGTCTGAAAATTTGGCAGAAAGAAAAAGGCACTTTTGTGGTTTTTTTTTTGTTTTTTTTTTATCTTTTGGAACCTGGTAAAAGCAACTTTTTGAATCAAAAAGAAAAAGAAATGTGATTTAAATGATAGAAGAGGCACAGTGAGTGATAATTTGATGCGAATAAGGAAATAAAGAGGTGTAAATTAGAAAATGCTGTGCAGATGGTTTCCATTTTTATACTCTGTTTTATGCTCTGTATACACCAGTGATGTCTATCCTGTGGCACTATACTTGTTTGAGATACTATACATTTCTTACAATGCTGTGCAAGTAAATGGCTGGCAGGGCATTGTGGGAATTGTTCTCAATTGTAATTTCAATGCTTAGAGTTAGCCCTCACTGGTATATAATGCCAGAGAGTTGGAAACAGAACCAACAGCATTTCAACCTCTTGTCAGAGATTGGTCTGAAGGGGGTGCTAATACAGTATCTCTGCAATGAAAGTTAAGGTGGAACCTTATATAGGGACACAACACAGTGAGATAAAGTGAAACATATATTAACGTTGAGAACACAAAAGCAAGCAAATGTCACTACCAAATTATAAATAAAACTTTTTTTTATCAAATGGAACAAAAATCAGAATGGAGACAAGCAGAAAGGTTCACGATATTGGTAGGTCTCAGGGAGCAGTCCTTGAGGAGACCATATACAAGGCAGGCATATAAAATCAGGGAGCAGGCTTCAAGGTGACAGGGTACAAGACAGTTCTCGAGGTGACAGGGTATGAGGCGGGCTTCAAGATGTCAGGATACAAGGCAGGCCCCGAGGTGATAGGATACGAGGCGGGCCTCAAGGTTTCAGGTTACAAGGCGGGCCTCGAGGTGACAGGTTACGAAGCAGGCCTCGAGGTTACAAGGATACGAGGCAGGCCCCGAGGTGATAGGATACGAGGTGGGCCTCAAGGTTTCAGGTTACGAGGCAGGCTTCGAAGTGCCAGGTTACAAGGCGGGCCTCGAGGTGACAGGTTACGAAGCAGGCCTCGAGGTTACAAGGATACGAGGCAGGCCCAAGAAATCAGGCCTCGAGGAGACAGGATAAGAGTCAGGCCTAAGGAATCAGGGAGCAGGCCTCAAGGATACAGGGTACTAGGCAGGCCTAAGTGATCAGGGAACAGGCCTTCAGGATACAGGATACAAGGCAGGCCTAAGGAATTAGGGAACAGGCCTCGAGGAAACAGGCCTCTGGCACAAAGGGAGAAAACAGCTAGACATTGAAACAATACCCAAACCATGAACCAGTGTTCTGGCAACTAATTAAGAGCTAGGCTGATTTTAAAGGAAGGTAAATTAACTGAGAGCAAAATCAGATCTCTTCAACCCGGCAGTGCAGCAATGACAGCAACGATGCAGCAAGTTAGAGGCACTGCGCCAGGCTGAAGAGATCTAATAAGAAAACATGGAATTTATATGGAAACCTGACACCTCTTTCTTGTCTTCTTCTGCAGAGGTTATCACCGGTCTGGTAGCCTGTGGATCAATCCTTCTTCTTCTCGTTGTTCTGCTCCTCGGGGTACTGTTACGGCAGAAGTCTCAGCCTGTGGGGTACCATCATGTCTCCGATATGGGGGAAGAACAGACCTAATTTCGTCCATGCCTTCACCCTCCCCAAACGCTCTCTCTAGAGATTCCGTTTTAAACAATGATTTTAGTATTTTTATTTTTTTAATTTGGGATCAACCAGAAACATGTGAAATTGAAACTTGCAGTCAGGAGTTTCCTTGGCAACACAACAATGCAATACTTACAAGACTGAAGCCATGCTCTCCTGGATGTAGCATAATGCAGTGTAAATCAAGATATCGGATGATCACAAGTCTGCAGTAACCTATTTCAATCTCTCTGAGTCTTTGCCTTCCAACACTAGTTTCTAGTTACCTGCCGGTGGACCCTGAGATACAAAATGAGTCAGAGCTTTCTTCCAAGGAAAAGGGTCAGATATCCATTGTTACCAATTAATCAGAACGAATCTTTATCTTGTTCTTTAAACTTTGCGCTGGTTTCAGAAAACTGACACCCACCAAGAATTCACTTAAAATGCTAGCAATCACCTTGACACAAGCAACAGCAGTGTTGTGGCCAGAGGACACAACTTCGGAAACATTTAGTCTGGTTGAACTGGAATGATAATATAATTGTGATTCTTTTAGGTGTCCAGTACTGCAGTAAGAGCAAAGCACCTCGGCTTGGGAGAATCCCTACAAAGTTTATGGATTCCTAAGATTACCTGTACATATTTTAGTACCTGCACTGGCTGACTTTTTATAGAGTAGGCTGTAGATTGTTAACCCTTTATCAATCGATGCCATAACCATCTGATGTTTGTAGACCCAATGCCTGCTTATTTAGCATCAGAAGCTATAGGTAGATCTGCTAACTTGAAATTAGGCTGTGCCTTCTGTGTTGGCATTTTGATTGTTTAACCCCTTAAGGACCAAACTTCTGGAATAAAAGGGAATCATGACGTGTCAGACACGTCATGTGTCCTTAAGGGGTTAAGGACCAAGTGATATGACTTCTAACGAGTCATAGGACTGTTAGAGGATAATATTATTAGTCCAGATTCTATTAAAATCCCAGGAATCTTTTTTTATGAAAGAAGGTCTTGAAACGGGAATCGGATTAGGCAGCGGCTTCAAATGTTGAAACAATGGGATTTATTTACTAAATACTACAACACAGCATTCACATCGAAAACCAAATAACGTCTATTGCAACAGCAGCCGTTTAGGTAGAAAATAAATGCTGCCGTATTAAATGCCATTACTGTCAGCAGAACTCTAGATTGAAGCTAAAACGTAGTTAAGAAGGGCAGCCCCGTTGCCGTGTTCACAAAAAGGAAGAAGGATGGTTGCTAATTAACCCTTACAATATTTCTCCAATCTGTTAGGCTATTTGAATGGGAAAAAAAACAAACCATTGAAGTTTAGTCATTAAAAAGTGAGCATATCGAGGCTTAGGAGGAGATTTATTAAGATGCTTTGATCAGAAAAGCAGTACAAATTCGTACAGGTGGAGTAATTGCCGTTGGAATTTACCTGCTGATTATATTGGTTTCCATGGTGATCGCTTCAAGTTTAGAACAGGACCGTTTGATAAATCCCCCCCCCTTTATTTCCTGAAGGTAACACATGCACTTTAAGCTGAAGCAGGACTGTAGCTGGTTCTATGTAGTTCAGCCCAAGTAGCTGTTTTTTAGTGAATAAATGCCTTTGCGAATTACCCACTCAGTCATTGTGCTACTGAGTTTTATTACATTTTACGTAAGTAGAACCATTTCCCCCACATATTGTTTTTCCTCTTTGGCCTCCCTATGATACTTTTAGGGAAGGGATTTGTAAACCTTTCCCCAAACACTTTACGTGCTCTTTGCACTTTTACAGAATATCACTACCATAGAAGATTCTCTTAACGCTAATTGAAGTGGTCTGGGTGCAGTGTCCCTATCGCACATAGTGCTGCACTGTTGAACATTGCAGTTCCAGAGAAACTGGAATAACTACAATGTTTGCATTACAGCACTAAGTCTGCCTCCAGTGGCTCTCTCACAGACAGCCACAGGAGGTGCTTCCACGATCGAAACGGACCTTTGGACCGGACATCCAGCGTCGGATTTTCCCCCATAGGAAAGCATTGATTTAATACTTTACTATGGGGAAGTCTAATGTGTGCGCATTAGCACCGACTCCACGGGACAGAGGGGCGGAGCATCCTAGCTGGGATAAGGTAAGTAAATAAATGGTTTACCCTTTTTTTTAAAGCAGGGGTGGGTGGTGCAAGGGAGGGGGGAGGGGGAGGCAGAGGGAGCAATAGTTGCAGGAATACAGCTTTGTATTCCTGGCACTGATCGTATCCCTTTAGCTCTGCACTGACCTCATATCGTATTAGAAAAATGTAGCTAGATTATGGAACAAGAAATGCCTATTTTACAGTTGTGTTTTGCTACTGTCAGTACAAACCTTTTGAAATACACTGTAGAGCAGGTATTGGAAATATGTCTAGTGTTCTTTGCCTCCTTTCTATGCTAGGAGGGTAATTGAAATCAAAGGCAGTCAGTTAGAACATTGTGTATGTGCACATCACATGCAGTAATATCAGAAGACGCTGCAAGTTTTATAAAGGTAAGCTTGACTTTTTCTTTTTTTCTTTTTCTGTCAAAAAAAAGGCCAAACACACATTACCCCTTTAAGTGCCAGTGAAAGTCTATGCCTTCATTACAATCTAGTCTTCAGGTTTCCAATTCTGAAACTGAAAATCCCACTGATTTATTGACAGAGTTGGTGATGCCAAAAAGCTAGAAATCCCATAGTGGAATAAAGTTTTAGGAGCCAGGTTGTGGTGACGCTAAAGAATGTTATTGGCCTTTAAGGGATAAAGCCATCGGACTGTTATTTGCACAATGATTTTAGCATTATGTTTTGATTATGTATGTTTTTATTTCCTGTTTGTTAGTTCGTTTGTTTGATTGAAATTAATCTGTTACCAAATTAAAGATGACGAGAAAGACTTGATTTTTACTGGCTACATTACAGATTTCACAACAGACCTTGAATTGGCAAGTACTGTGAGCTCTTGGAAGTCAAACTGGCTTCTGTTTACATAATTTGATCTTGGTGTAGGCTTCTCTCATACGAAGCATGGAATTTTTATTCAGGACAAATACATTTATTTTATTTGTATTTAAAGTTGGTAAACATCAGAGGTTGACAACACTTGACAATAGGTGGAGCTTCCTCTGTTCCGTTTTGACAGCTATAACTAGAGGCTGCTGTGGGACTCCGGCTTTGCCTCTCGTAATTGTGAGACTTGATCTCTTGCGGGAACCTCCATAGACCTCAGTGCACCTTTGCAGGAACCTTTGTGCACCCTGGCCCACCTCACCGGAAGCGGTGATGTCACCATCAGGGGTGTTTGCAAAATATGCAAAGATCCCCAAAAGTGACAGAACTGCTTTAAGGATGACTAACGAGATGATGTTTTACTGAGAGAGACTGTCAGGATTTTGCAGCACTTAGAAAGAGTAATGTGTGACTGGGCTAATGTGTAAACCAGAAGTGGAATGGCCACAAGACAAGCAGAGTTCAAGGAACTACAAAATAACAGAGAGCATGAACCAGCCGAGGTCAGTGTTGGAAAAGTCCTAATATTCGGAATACAAGCCAAAGTCGACAACCAGAATAATCAAGACACTAACAAATGCACATTTGAGCTACTAGAGACCACAACTGTGTGCAGTTCTCATGTTGGAGTGAGTATATAAAGCTCTAGTATTTTGCATCATCAGAGTGATGTTAATGCCATGCCTGCGTCATATTGGGTACAAGAAAAGTGGTCATGTGAATCTTGAGGCCAGAATGATGCACAACGTAATTTTCACATCGGAAAAAGAGTGGAAAGTCCTACGTCAAAGATGTCACCAGATATAAATGTGCAGTATTCTCGACATGCACCATAAATATCTGTCGATGCACCATTTATGTTTGTGATGATATGTCTCAACCCGCAAGGATTGCTCTGATTGCACTGTAAAAAAAAAAAGATGTGGCCAGCAGGACACACTGGGTCACATTTTGTAGCAAAATGATGCCATGATGAGGTGGGTAATCTGAGAGATGATGGGGAGAAAAAATAGGGGTGATAGGAAAATGTAATTGGCGTTATAAACGTGATTATAGAGGGATAGGATAGATAGAGAGTGGGGTGACTAGGGTGGGGGAATCGGGGCCTAGTGAGAAATAATTGGGGAGAGAGAACTTAGATTGCACACACACACACACACACACACACACACGGATATACATACACTGAAATTGCATAAACATTTGGAGAAAGCATTAGGTACTTTGGTATTCTTACACACATCTTTATTGTCATGTAGCATTTGCACAATTCAGGAAAATGATTTATGTTTGCATACGTTACACTATAGACTATATGAACCGCCCCTCCCCCCCCTCGCTAAGTATTCTACATATCCAGGCCACTTTCTATGATCTAACTTCACCGGTCGTTCAATTTACAGCTCCAGTTGTCGGCAGACCATAGTATTGGAGCTTTTTGATTCCCGAAAAAACTTGAAATGGTTAATTTAGAAGTCAAGGTTATACACTAACGCGAGAATTCAAAGTGAATATCAAATTTAAGGTTCACATAGCTGAACTGGAAAAGAAAAATCTGTTAGTTGGTTATGCTTTCAGATTGGCTACTCTGGCCTCAAATTTTACATTTATTTTGAATTCTCTTTTGGTAAACAACACTATGAATTGTAATGAATTTACTATTTTAGGACAAAAGAGGTCATTTGGAAAAATTCTCTAAATTTGCTTGGCCACATTAGCCTAAATTTTGCAATTCAATTTTCATTTTGCTACAGTTCAGTAGCCACTGTGGTACTTGTCACTTTGAAGAAACTGCAGGCCACCTTTCCTTGGGTTTCTCCTGTTTCCTTCTGATTAGGATTTTCTTTCGCCTTTATCCTCTTCTTCATTTGCTGCTCGGTGGCATGGTTGGGTTTTAGTGCATTTACTGCAGTGCAGTCGGAAGTAAACTTTTTTGGGGTAATTCTTTTATGGTATATTTTTGCCCTGAAACCAGAGGTGATATGCTGATTCAGCCCATCAAACCTGTATTTACTATTATCCTGTAACAAAAAGGGATTAGTCATTAAAGGGTTACTGCAATCTCTTTTGAGAAGGGGTCACAGTAGTAGGAGTCTGTATGTACAGTGGTTCTGCTTGAAGCTCTGTACAGCCAGATAGATTCACTTTTCTTCTGGACACAAGTTGCACTCCCAGCACAAGTTACTAGGCAGCCCAGAACCCTCTTCGCAGCCAAAATACAGGTCATCAGCGCGCACTGCGTGCTAGCAACAGCCATATTAAGATTCTCCCTTGCAGGAAGCTGGTTCGCACCTTGTTTCCCCCAGCCTCCCTCTATTGCCAGTTCTTTATTTTCTACCCCACTCTCTCACTCCCTTCCCTCGCTACCTGCATGCGCTCTGGGCCAGTGAAATTGTCCAAATCATATGCTTCATTTTGAGAAGTATTTTATTGGACCTCCCGAAGGCAGGGATGACAGTGGATGGATGCATTGAGAGCAGCGCCGGGAACTTCGCCCAGCCCTGGATTAAAGGGAATTATTGCTTTTCTTTGCAGGTTTTAAATGGGGGGAGAGCATAGTGAATAATGCCAGAGAACGCTTTTTAAAGAAACAAACAAAAAATATCTCCACTAATATACATATTGCTTCGGTTTCTCTCCCCCCAAAAAGGATCTTCAGTGTGTCTTTATCTCGTACTTAATTGTGTTCATTTTCACAGCATGACAACTGACTGTATGTAAGATGTGCCTTTGTTAACTAGGTCTTAAAGGGACACTGCAAGCACCCAGACCACTTCAGCTCATTGAAGTGGTCTGAGTGCAAACTCCCAGTTCTTCTAAACTGCAATAATTACCTTCCAGGGTTAACTCCACCTCTAGTGGCTGTCTACCGAACAGCCACTAGAGGGACTTCTGGGTTAATAAGCAACTTTTCCTATGGGGAAATCCTAATGTGAGCACGGCCATGCGCATTAGTTCTCCCCCGCCGGCTGATGTCACCAGGGGTGGAGCAGAGGTGGAGCTGGACCCAGGTAAGTGACCACGGGGTAAAGGACCGGGGGGGGGGGGGGAGGGTAAGGGGGTGAGGGGCCTTGACAGAGGGTGTAGCTATAGTGCCAGGAAAACTAGTGTTTTCTCCACTGTTTAGCCTCAAACAAAAGCTCATTTGCTCTACGTATCCACTGCTTCCATAGACGGTCCAAACAATAGTGATTAATATTACCTTCACTAGACTCGCTTTAAGAAAAAAGATGAATGGTTTGATAGATTATGTGTGATTGCTCTTCATGAATTCCTCTTCTAGAAAAAGCCTCCTATTCCCAGAGCTTCGATAAGAAAACAGAAACCGCTTTGGTGGCTTGAAATCTGAGAATCCTCAAGAGTCCCTATTTTAACATGTTTTATCTGGTGTAACTGGGTTTCGTAGGACATACAATGATCCAATCAGCAGACTTGTCAATTACATCCCAGGCTTCTCCTACATCACAAGCAGGTTATTCACTAAAGGGAGAATTCAAAGTCAATACCATTTGAATTTCAAATTTAAGGGCAAAATAGCAGAACTGGAAATTTTCTATAATTCAGCTTTGCTTCCAGTTCGGCTTCTCTCACTTTAGAACCCTGTGGGTTTTGGAGTTAGTGAATACATATATGTACCAGGTGATGCCACATTTATGTTTCAATATAACGGAAATAGCAATGCTTAAGGTCTTGATCCACTAGTGCAGGGGTAGGCAACCTTCGGCACCCAGTTATTGTGGACTACGTCTCCCATGATGCTTTGCTAGCATCGTTGCTGTAAGAGCATTGTTGGAGATCTAGTCCACAACATCTGTAGTGATGAATGTTTCCTACCTCTGCATGGACCACAATAAATACACTGAACCAAAAGCTGTCCAATCCCTCGATATACTGCTATAGGCAGACAACTTCCTAATACACCGGGTCAGGAGCTTCCCAATCCTACCCAAACTGCTACTTTGCAACCATTCTCTGATACTGTAGCTACAGGACATCTACTTTTCTGGTTAGTGTGAATCAATGAGACAGTTGGACTATCTTTACAAATGTAAAGAACCCTAGCGTAATCATGGGCAATAATCTCTCATTAAAACCCCAATCTGCAGCAAAAACAAATAGACTAGCAGAAAATACTACAAGTACACAAAATAATACAGCGTCCAGGTAAAACGGACTCAAAGAGCAGTCACTGAACCAGTACCATTGATCTGGTCTACTGTCTACAACATAGGTTTATATGTGAGCATAACGGGTTACAGTCTATTCAGAACAACACAGCTACAATAATCTAGGAAACGTGCACAAATCCCTTTCAAACAACTGTACACAAGGAACAAAACCAGACTGATACACTATCTAAACGTACAGAAGATACTTGGCTCTTTGACATTTCTTGCTATCATTCACCAACATCCCTTGTTAATTTCCACCACATCCCGTTTTCTTTCTGACCACTGCCTCCAATTAAGCAGATCTGAGTATGCTCCCCAAATAAGGTTTGAGACGAGCACTCTTCAGACTATAATCTCTCTTTGTTATATGCTTCACGTTTGCTGCTTACACAGCATGTCCACAACTATATTAAATTATAAACAATAATAAAACAAAACTGTGATGGATGGCCGGATTTGTTTGGCGCAAGCCATAAACTTGCGGCGCCATTTTTGTGACTGTTTTCCACGTATCTAGATATCGCTGTATTGTGTATCTATACCAGGGCCGGCCTTAGGCCTTTAGGCGCCCTTTGTAAAACATCTTCGCAGCGCCCCCCTCTCCCCTGTCATCCATGTATAGCGTGTGTATAGAAGTGAAGTGATTGTATAGGGGATTTAGTAAATTAATAATGATTTAAAAATAAATATTCATTATACACACACACAGTTACAGGCAGACAATTACAAACACACACAACTATAGATAGAGTCACGTACAGAGAGCCACATATACTGTGTCCCACACACACACCGTTACATGCAGACAGTCACACACATACAGGTAGACAGCTGCAGACTGCCACACACACACACAGGCAGAGAGCCGCACACAGGCAGACAGCCAGTCACACACACACAGACAGGCAGACAGTCACACACACACACACACACACACACACAATCACACATAGTTACCTCTATTCATTATGGAGGTGGAAGTAGTGCAGCTCCTGAATTCTGTTTGTTGGGGAAGCAGGGTCTCCTTCCTGCTTCCCATGCAGCAATTACCCGGCACTTCTGGCCCCGCCCCCACCATCATTGAGTCCCGCCCTGCCGCACAAAACTTTTTTTTTTATATCCCAGGTGGAGAATAATGAAATCCTCCACCCGTGTAGCCGGCAATGTGTGAGCTATGTCGGTCACAGGGAGCCCTGTGCAGCCACACAGCTCGCACACCCCTAACCTATATTATACATAAAGCAGTGTGTGGAGGAGCAGCTCTATAAACTATAGTTAGGTGTGAAATTTAATATTGTAATAAGCGATACGGAATATGTTGGCGCTATATACCGTAAATGGCGATAATAATAAATGTATTCTGTGGGCTATTCAAGTTAAATGCTACACTGTGAGTGACCACCTGCTGTGGGAGCCAGCAAGTCTATCTACTACAGCAAAGAGCTGTGTTGATGTAACCAGAGATTGTTCTGGAGGGACAGTGGGTCCAATCAAGATAACCTTTTGTTGTCAGGGTGTATTGGTACAGGGGGAGGTGGTAACTAGTGTAAGGAATCACTTTGTTGCTTTGTAGTTCTTTTCCTTTGATCTGTTCTGTATTCCCATTGTTGAAAGTTTTGTGTAATGTTAATTGTACTGTATGCTGTGATCTTTGTAACCTGGATCTGGATACAATAAACAGTCAGAGTGAGTCTGAGCTCGGAGGAGTTGCCAAGAAAGAAGCTGGTGTTGTCTCTTCCTTGAGGTCTAACAAGATATGGCTATTCATTGTCGTTTATAGAGTAATTACTAATAAGGGTATTGCCAGAAGACTGGATGGATAGAATCTCATATAGTAACCAGATATCCGCTCAGTATATCCTGCGGACGCTACCAAAGACGAGTCCTAGCATTTAGTGGAGCAGTTTAGTGCTGCAAGTTATGTTAAAAGACCCATGGATGATATATTAAGGCCGTATCGTCACAAAAACCTATATGTAAAGTCCAACAAATATTTGGGAAAATTCTGAGAACGGAGAAAATAAAATACACCAATATAATCACTGTGTGGGCAGCTTTAGGTGTAGATGGGATTGCTATGTGTGACCATTAATAGATGAAATAAACGGGTGTATAGCATCTTCGCTAGATATGAGACACACATGGCAGGGTCTGGGATTGTATCCAAAAAGACGATTGGGGACCTCATCTGCTTTACACACAGGTATTGGAGTGGCAGGTTAGGTTACAGTTATACTGGGTGCTTTTTTTGGCTAAATAATGCTTCCTTGCCTTTATGCCTCTTACTACCAACCCTCAGTGTGTCCCCTGTGGCTCCATTTATGATGCCGTACATGACGAAATGATGCAGGTTTCTGGAAGGTACAGTCGAGCCGGTCGTTTTATACATCAGAAAGCGGTCACGTTAAAACTCTCACAAATCCTTGCTGTAGCCATAAAGTACTGATTATAGGATAATCCTGACAGTGCTACAGAACTTTGAGTAGCAGCCACTTGCTGGTATGAGAGCTCATTGTAGATTCTGCAATGCAGGGGGATTTGCAGGAACCTCAAATATGAAGATTTGTTCCCCCCCCCCCCCCCCATACTTTTTATAGATCATGCAATAATACGAATGAATCACATACATACTCGGGAATTCAAAGCAAATTGTGACATGAACACCAAACTAGCCACTAGGAAATATTTTCCCGTTCATATAGGCTTTTCATTTGCCTATGAATGTGAAACTCCTTTTTGAATTCTGGACAATGTACATTTTAATGAATATAACAGAAAATTACCTAAGGATAGGAAAAACCTATCCTCAGGAAATGGAAAAGGTTACAGAGGTAAGAGAGGGCATAACCCTTGAAACCAAATAATGAAAAGAACTAATGTTTAGCTTCAGACTAGGAAAGCCAGCCAGCCCCACAGAAATGGCCTCTTGTGTAGAGATCAATATAAGGTAATAAACTTCATGGAGAGAAGACATATGATAAAAAACACAAAAGAGTAGTATTCGTGCAACAAACAAGTGATCAAACTAAATGTGTAGAAGATAGTAGTTAAAAGACTGCTAGAATTGTACCATAAGTCTACACTGTATAACTAAGAGCTCCACGAGATATAAATGTAGCAACTCCGTGTAAATGATTAGGATGTTTCCTTCTTTGGGTACTTACTGGGAAAGCCATTGGTTATTTTCTTATATTGCTCTCATTCCCCCATTTTTCTCAGGCGTTTAGACTTTATAAGCTATCACTGTACGACATGTACATACATTTCAACTGTGTCCTCAGTCTAATCCGCCTGTATATTGTGATTTCAGATCGATCTGAAAAACACTATTTTTCTACTGAGCTCCCTGTATAATTATCCCATGTGAAGTACACAACTTACTCCGGGTATTACAGAAACCAGTCTGTCAGTCTAATCATTTACACCGAGTGTGACGAAAGCACCTTCGTCACTGGGATTTGGAGAGGCCTGCTTGCCACCCTCTTGCCCCAGGACTATGGCCCATGTATTAGACCTGGATGCAGGACTGGGGAAAGGCTTTGGTTCATGCCTTTTTCCTTCTACAGTCAGTATATGAGACTACCGAATGGATTGTGCCTATGGTGTTCATTTATATGAACACACTACCGAACAGCCGGACCACACACAAGTGGAGTGTGCAGCCAATTTACCTCCAGGCTGGGAGCTAAACTGCAGCCAAATTGACGAACGGCTGGGTGGCCGTATAGTCGAACACGTGGCGGCGGCCATCTTGATTAGGTGAACGCGGTCAGCGGTGTTTTGCCGTTAAGTGCATGGAACTAAAATCGACACTTGACGACACAAACACCGCTGGGACTTCCATCCAATTTCGTCAAAAGGCACACGAACAGAGCGCCGTTCGGTAGAAGTAATCTACCGCACGCCATTCACCACTACCTTACCGCACGAACGGCTCGGTTCGTATTTTCAACCTCTATTTTGATCGGGGAAATAGACCAACCACACAGCCCAATTATGTGGAACTATTTTGGGCATGAAAGCCAGGCTTGCGGTCGGTCAAAAGAGACTTCCATAAAACTTTTGAACCCCTGCTCTGATCTGGGTGATGTTTGGATATGTTGTTCACCCAGATCAGGGCTATCCAGGGATAATATTTATGGGGGTATCTTATGTTTTAGGGTGTTTTCTGGACTTTGGGGGAAATGTGTGTTTTTCTACCTGTGGATAATTAGGTTACTGTATTAGCTCCTTTAATTATATCACAGGCAGAGGGGGGGGGACTTGTGTGCTGTATGTGGGAGTGTTGGACATTGTTGTATTGTTCTGATTGGTTTGTGTCTCTTATGTACCTGTGTTACATCAGGTCCAGGGGGTGTGCCTCTGGCCTGACGAATTGTATAAATTGTGAGTACTGGCTTGCATTAAACAGTCCTGCTTACCTCTTCATGAAGTCTTGGCTCATGTTTGGGGGATTGGAGAACCACACTCTGGGGATTGCTATAATCACTATACTCCCAAGAGTATAATCACTAGCTCTTGTAAGAGCTTGTTCCTGTTCCTGTTTCACTCTCTGGATTTAAGGAGAGATTCACCCACTGGAAGCTGAAGCCTTGGGTCCAGGGTGGGTGGAGGATGGCGAAACCCCAACCAAGCTGTGGCGGTTCGTGGGGTTTGCGGTGGTTATGGTGTCGTGTGCGGTGCTGATGATCCTTGGCGAGCACTAGGAGCATCGTTTGATGGAGGCACCCAGTAGGGGTGGCAGGCGTTCCATAACACCGAGTTGCTACATTTGTATCTCGTGGAGCTTTTAGTTATATAGTGTAGACTTATGGTACAATTCTAGCAGTCTTTTAACTACTATTATCTTCTACACATTTAGTTTGATCACTCTTTTGTGTTTATTTTTTTTATCATATCTTCTCTCAAAGTTTATTACCTTACATTGATCTCTACACAAGAGGTCATTTTGGTGGGGCTGGCTGGCTTTCCATTTTAATGAATAACCCTAAAACAAAACCAAAAATTAAATTTAAAAAAAAGTGATGGATATTTACAGTTATAAAAGGCTACAGAGAGGCCACAGTATACTCCACTCTGTAAAGGAGCAAACTGCTCTATATCATCATTACCAATCATAACCTGAGCTTTGGATATCCTACTCATTTAGCAGATGGTAAATAAGTAACCGCTGGTAATTCTATGCTGGCTCTGGGTCTCTAGAAACTATAATATGATAGTGGCATGATATCATATGAATGTTCGTTAATGGTTCAAATAGGGGTTGGATAGAATTATTATTATTACACTGACTAGGGATCGACCGATATTGATGTTTTTAGAGCCGATACCGATAATCTGTGAACTTTCAGGCCGATAGATAGCTTACCGATATTCTGTACATTTACCTTATTTTTTGGGGGAAATTATTGGGTGCCAGGTCTCTCTAGTTTTAACCCTGCATCTGAAAACATAGCAGTTTCAGAGATACTGCTATGTTTCATGGAGGGTTAATCCAGCCTCTAGTGTTCTTCACACCCCTCCCCCCCCCCTATTCCCTGTCCCATAATGTTATTCACCCCCACCCCCCTTCCCTGTCCCATAATGTTATTCACCCCCACCCCCCTTCCCTGTCCCATAGTGTTATTCACCCCCTCTTCCCTGTCCCATAGTGTTCCTTACCACTCCCCCTTACATAGTGTTCCTTACCAACCCCACCCCCTGTCCCTTAGTGTTCTACCACTCCCGTCCCACAGTGATCCTTAACACCCTCCCGTCCCTTAGTGCCCCCCCCTCTTTCTCTCCCCTCCTTGGTCCCTGCTCCCCGGTGTGTCTCCTGGTAGCGTGGCAGAGCGGAGCAGTGCGCACCGTGGTACAGAAGATTCAGCCTCCGGTACCCGGCCGGACTGACCGGAAGTGCTCTCTCCATGAGCACTTACTTTCAGTCCGGCCGGGTACAAGAAACATAAGTTCCTGTACCGCGGTGCGCACTGCTCTGCTCGGCCACGCTACCCAGAGTGCCTGGCAGGAGGGAGTGCTGTGCCTCTTGTGTTGCCTTATGGACGCGCTGGACCACTCATTCATTATCGGTATTGCCGGTGATTGTCGACCGATACCGATACTTACACAAAAATATGAATATTGGCCGATAATATCGGAAAAAACGATAATCGGTCGATCCCGAATACTTACTGGACATACAATTAAGAATAATTATTCTTAAATCACATGCCTACATAAGATAAGTGCAAAATGTGATACATAATAAAATCTTAAAAGTAATAGATTAGTCTCGCCTTTTATAAAAAATAAGATTAAACTTACGTGGAATCTAACCCTCTGCAGAGCTCCTGGGCTGGTCTCCACACCCCTTCGACGTCACTGCCACCCGTGCAATGTCCTATCAAATGCCTCTCCTACAGAACTATTTGATTGGACCTATCTCCCTGGTACAGAGTGCATGCATGCATGCACCTTGTGGAAATCCGTGCAGCCACACTGCTGGTAGTTCCGTTTCTGCTATGCTCCCTGGGACTTGGAGTATACCCAGGTGCGACTTGCGACCCCAGGTTTACTGCCTTTGCACCCCTCCATAGATAATGTCCCTGCGGTCTCACTGCTATATTCTCTGCCATTTAGGAGTTAAATAAAAAAATGTTTTGGTCCATGCAGACCTAGCCACACCTCCCCTGGGGCTGTGGGCATAATCTATACACAAAATCTGCTTCATTAAGCTAAAGTTGTTTTGTTGCCTATACAGTGGGATCTCGGTTTACGAATTTAATGCGTTCTCCAGGACGTTTCGTATTGCGAAAAATTCGTAAACCGAAACACGGTTTCCCATAGGAATGCATTGAAAACCAATGAATGCGTTCCGGAGGTGAGAACAAAGTAAAAAAAAAAAAAAAAAAAAATATTTTATCTGTTCAAAACTCTTTATAAAGTGCACTTTAAAGGCATAAATACTGTACAGGGACATAATTAAATCAAGCAAATACATTTCAAACATCCAACTTTATGTTTTAAAACATCACACACATCAACTTTTAAAACATGGCAGACTGTTGGTAACATGGTACAGTACACTTCAACTCTACATAAATCACACGTCAAAAGGGAAAACATGGAAAATTTCAAGACAATTTCAACACTTTTTGGAAGATGATGAGGACGAGGGCAATTGGGCAGCACAAGCAGGTTCTTGTCATGTCTAGGCTGATTTTGTAGGAACCTTTCCATTGTCTGCAGCCTCTGGCGCCTTTTAAGCATCCCTCGGAAAGGGGACATGATGTCTGTGTCAAAACTGCTCACAAGTCTCTGGGCTAAAGCCTTATCTGGGTGGTTCTGCTGTACGAAAGTCTGTAGGTTTACTCACATTTGGCATTCCTCCTTGAGTTCCATGGAAGAGAGCTGTTCCTAACTCATTTCCTCCTCCTTCTCAAATGCAATCTGCTCCTCCATCGCCTCCTTCTGCAATTCCACCAGCCCCTCTGTGGTTAGGTCACGGTCGTGTTCCTCCACCAGCTTGCAGACATCCTCCTCAGTCACCTCCAGGCCCATAGTCCTCCCCAAGGAAACAATTTCCTCCAACACTGTTGACTCTGGTGCAGGTGCAGAAGCACCGGAGGCAGGTTTCACAATACAGTCTGGCCACAGGTTGCGCCAAGCAGAATTTAGGTTTGTCTGGCTGACCCCGGCTCAGGCAATGGTGATAATCTGCAGACAGCTTACAATGTCAAAATGCTCTCTCCAAAATTCATGGAGGGTGAGGCTTGAGCAATCTGTCATCTCAAAGCATCGCCGGAAAAGCTCCCTTGTGTAGAGTTTTTTCAAATTGGTGATGACCCGCTGGTCCATTGGCTTGAGTAGTAGGATGGTGTTAGGCGGAAGGAACATGACCTTGATGAAAATTAAAGTCCTCCAGCAAGTATTCCTCAAGGCATGGAGGATGGGCAGGAGCATTGTCCATGAGCAGCATGGCCTTGAGTGGCAGGTTATTGTCCACAAGATACTACTTCACAGCAGGACCAAAAACTGCATTGACCCACTTCACAAACAAGAGACGTGTGACCCAAGCCTTTGGGTTAAACTGCCACAAAACGCTCAACTGCTCCTTGTTCACCTTGTGTTTCTTAAAAGCCCGTGGGTTCTCTGAATGGTAGACAAGCAGGGGCTTGATCTTAAGGTCCCCACTGGCGTTGGCGCAGAACAGGAGGGTGAGACGGTCCTTCATCGGCTTGTGGCCAGGCAATGAGGTCTCCTCTTCTGTGATGAAGGTACGCTTTGGCATCCTCTTCCAGAAGAGTCCAGTCTCATCACAGTTGAAGACCTGCTGAGGAAGGTAGCCCTCTGAAACCATGACCTCCAGGAACTCCGTAGCAAATTCCTCAGCTGCAGCAACATCGGAACTTGCAGCCTCTCCACGCCTGACCACACTGTGGATGCCAGATCTGGTCTTGAACCTTTTGAACCACCACCTGCTGGCCTTGAAGCCTTCTGTATCTACTGACGTTCCGGGCTGTTTGAGGAGGTCAGCATGCAAGGCCTTGGCTTTTTAGCAGATGATCGCCTTGGTCACCGAGTCCCCTGCACGCTGCTTCTGTTCAATCCAGAGCAGGAGCAACTTCTCGACCTCCTCCAGAACAGGTGGCAGTTTGCTTGGAGACCCTGGTGACTCCCTTGGCTGCATCTCTCCCAGTTATCTTCTCTTACATCTTTAGGATTGTACCGATTGTGGATGCACTCCTTCCATACTCTTTGGCGAGGTCAGTCAATCGCATTCCTCCTTCCTGATGATTTCTTTCTTGTCCTCAAGCAGAATCATCTCCTTCATCTTCTTCCCAGCTTCCGCTGCTTTCTTGGGTGCCATGACACCACCGTCACTAAGTATGCAAAAAAAAAATGCTTTACACCCACATGAGCTGGCATGGAAAACAACCCCACAATGCAAAACACACAGCACATGAGCTTATGAAAACCATAGTAAAAGCCATGCACAGCACATAAACTGGCATGGAAAATAACCCCACAATGCAAAACACACAGTAACAGGCATGCACAGCACTTGAGCTGGCATGGAAATCACCCCCAGAATGCAGAACACACAGTAAAAGGCATGCAAACAACAAAGCTCAGCTCCCTACCTTTCCAACTCTTGAGATGCACCAAAAAGGCTCCAAAACCTGCTGCAAATGGCTCCAAAACCTCTTCAACACTCCACAATCACGTGCTACCCAGACTCCAGTATGCAGGGGGGGGGGGGGGGCAGAGCTATAAACCGGGACATTTGTTTCGTATTGCGAAAAAAAATCGTAAACCGAGGCATTTTTTTTATGGATTCTCATTGGTAAACCAAATTTTTCGTTTTCCGAGGCGTTCATTAACCGAGGTTCCACTGTAGTCCCTTAAACAACCACAAGAATTTTGCACACATATTCCAGTAATTAAACGTGAGATAAAAACACAATAAAGTCACATCTTGGGCTCACCATATGTCTCTGTCATCTCACCAGTGCTCCTGCACAACAGAAAAATCTTGAGTCCAGGGTAGAGTAATATCACATTTGACCGCAAGCCTCCCTGTGCCTTTTGTGAGCTGACTGGTATGAGTCGTTTACAGCGATTTGCAGAACTACACTAATAATCATCACGAGCGTAATACTAAGCAATGCAGCATTATAACAAGTTGATATTTTGGATTGACCTTTGCTCTTAAAGCAGTAATCAATGATCCCCAATGGTGCATGTATTGATAATATGCATATTGGTAATCCCTAAATCAGGTTGGTGGTAGGGGTTATGATTAACAGATACTATCGAGAGGGGGAGGGTATTTTTTAATTTTGTCTAGATTATCAAGCTTACAATATTTACAGAGCTAGACAAAGACATTAGGTAGCAAAATATTCCCCATGTTCAGATCACCACTAGAGTCCAAACTTCGTAAATATGCCCATGGGTGCTGTTAGAGGAGACATGCAACAGGGCGTATAAAAAAATAAATTAAAAAAGCTGAAAATAATGGAAAGTCAAATTCACTGTACACGGATATTTCACTGCTATGATACTCATTCTTAAAAGAAAACATTTAAACACTAGTAATGATTTTCTATGCCAGGATGTACTGAAACACGTTTGTTTCTGGTCTGCCATAAGTTTTTAGAAGACGTCATAGAAAGATGCTTGAAGCGCACCTTGATAGGATAATGAATTCTGATGCATACGCCAGTGCAATAAGGCTGTCTTAGAGTTTTGGTGACAGCAGCCAGAGGTGATGTAGAACGTAAATGGTTGTTTACTGAAGTGAGAATTCACATCAAACTTGAAATTTAAGGTCAAATTAGCAGAGCTGGAAAAATTCTTTAACCCCTTAAGGACACATGACATGTCTGACACGTCATAATTCCATTTTATTCCAGAAGTTTGGTCCTTAAGGGGTTAAGTCAGCTATGCATTTAGATCGGCTTCTCTGGCCTTAAATTTCAAGGTTACCTTCAATTCTAACTTTAGTAAATATTAGTGCTGTTCTGACTGATGGAGCCTGGAGACCGCCAAGTTTATTTGCCTTTATCTTTCATTTTTCCACGATGTGTTTTAGTCTCTTCCTTTAAGACAGTCCTGATTCTGACTGCCTCTTTTTTCTCAAGCTTAGTTCCTTGTTTATCCTTGTTACTGTTCGTGTGCGATGTCCGCGTTTCCTTTCTTCCTACGAAAAGACCTTTATCGCGCAACGCCTTCATCATTTGCTGCTGCTTCATCATTAATAAAATCTCACGGCTCCAGATTAAAATGTTAAAACCTGAAATTAAAAAAAAATGGAAAAATGTCAACCGCAGTCGTTCTGAGGTACAGTTATCCTAAATGTGCAAGAAATATGGGTCTGACCATATAGAAAAAAAATGCCCCAAGGAGTCTGTCACCAACAGGAAAGCTAGAGGACAGGTGTGACAGTGCAAACATTATAGATTATGGATCACTATTCAACGGGACAATCCTAAAAAAAGATTTACAAAGTGTAACAGTAAAATTCACAGGATAAGCATGGGCCCAGTTCTATTTTATACTATATAATTTATAGTATGAACAGGTTCATAATAACCTGTAGTTTGCAAGGAGATCGTCACTCCATGTGAAAGATGAACCCACACACATCCCCCCTCCAGATCTTCATAATTCATGCACAAGCCCAAAATTCTTAGCATGTAGAGCGCCACACAACTAACACCACTGCAATGGCCGTATTTAGGGATTTAGCAACATGGCATCAGTTCATATTGGGAAAAAATATTTTAACAACAACACTTAAAAGTACACATTTGCCAGCATGTTTGATAGCACAATGTATAAATGAAATTCGGTTATCTTTAAAGTGATACCATGTTATTTTTGCATGAGAAGTGCACGTTAATCTGAGCCTAATTGATAACGTTGAGTGAACTAAAGCCTGTTGAGCTACTAATAAATCAAAGTACATTATGAAATGTTTATGACTTTTACTATAACAGGAAACAATTTCCTTTATCATTCCATTGTGAGATAAAAGAGGAATAGTCAGCTCTCTTAAAGGGACAGTCCGTCATTCCATCACTCAGGGCAATTTTTACTATGGTGTGTAATGTAAAGCACACTGATCGCAACAGCAGTTTTAAGTACCGGGCGTCATCATCACCTCAAAATGTCGATGGAACTCCAAAGTGCTGTATGCGTGCATATACCTTTAAGGTGCCCGTACACACATTCAACCAAGGGGGATACATTACTTTGCATAGTATGCTCTGGCTGTGCCAGGACAACCTGATATAAAATGAGAATTCGCCATTAGGCAAGTCCTATAATACTTCAATATGTACTCACCCATGCCCGATGCCAACAGGTCTCCCATAGGATTAAACTTATTGACCTGATAAAAAGAAGAAGAGAAAACATTCAAGTTATAAATCTGGAGAGACACCGAACCTGCTGCTCTTTCCCCAATGCCTACATTCTGGCATTTAAAGTAAGATTAAAGGACCACTATAGGCACCCAGACCACTTCAGCTTAATGAAGTGGTCTGGGTGCCAGGTCCATCTAGGATTAACCCTTTCTGCTGTAAACATGTTTACAATAGTGTTAATCCAGCCTCTAATGGCTGTCTCGTTGACAGCTGCTAGAGGCACTTCCACGCTTCTCACTGTGATTTTCAGTGAGAAGAGGCCAGCGTCCATAGGAAAGCATTGAGAATGCTTTCCTATGGACTGACTGAATGCGGGCGGTTCTTGCCATGCATGCGCTTTCAGCCCATGACGGGAAAGGAGGCGGAGAGTCCCCACCGCCGAGGGAGCCCGGCGGTGGAGAAAAGGTGAGTGTTTAACCCCTTCCTCACCCTAGAGCCCGGCGGGAGAGGGACCCTAAAGGTGGGGGGGGGGGGCCTAGAAACCCGATAGTGCCAGGAAAACGAGTATGTTTTCCTGACACTATAGTGGTCCTTTAATGTCAACTACACCACTTAAATACCTTTATTTACCAACAGCAGCTACCTTTTTGAACTAAGACCCTAAAATACAGTCATGGGTCCCCAAGTAATTTGGTAGCCATTTACACAATAATACCTTAACACTTTTCATCATTTCTATTATAAAAATCTATTATTGCAGCTTGAATACATGTTTCTAAATACCAATAGAACAAAGAGATCCAGGACATTCAGTAAGTACAAATTGTGCAATGGTGAGAGAATGTATTTTATTGAACAAATACATACAATAGGTGGAATGGATCTGATGATTCTCAGTAGAAGGTGGGTTGCAGTATGCAGCCCCAAACACCAAATCCTCTAGCGGTAAACTTGTTGGATCTGTCCCCAAATCTTGACTACTTTTCCTAACCAGGATCTTTTAATGAGCAAAGATTAGGAGCGGTTGATGTAAGGCTATCAATGAAGCATGGACTGTCACGGAAATCACTGACAAGTGGAAATAGTCGAACATGACAGGAACATGATGGTGTAAACCTCTTCTTGGGTGAAAATGGAGACACAAAGTACGGCTGCTTATCATGGGTACTCCGGAAATGTCCTTAAGCTGTTGTTCACTGTCAGTAACATGAAGATCTAACTTTAACTGAAAATCTACTTCGCTCAGTGAGTCTTCAATTTGGGGGGGGAGGGGGGGGGGGAGAATTTTTAGAATTTTTTTAGATCTTAGATCTTCATTTTAGAGTTAGATCTTCATTTTACCGCCAGCTTAAGGACATTTCCGGAGTACCCATGATAAGCAGCCGTACTTTGTGTCTCCATTTTCACCCAAGAAGAGGTTTACACCATCATGTTCCTGTCATGTTCGACTATTTCCACTTGTCAGTGATTTCCGTGACAGTCCATGCTTCATTGATAGCCTTACATCAACCGCTCCTAAGCTTTGCTCGGCCCATTAAAGGATCCTGGTTAGGAAAAAGTAGTCAAGATTTGGGGACAGATCCAACAAGTTTACCGCTAGAGAATTTGGTGTTTGGGGCTGCATACTGCAACCCACCTTCTACTGAGAATCATCAGATCCATTCCACCTATTGTATGTATTTGTTTTATATTGTTTAGAGTGGTATAAGGGGTTCCCACTCAGGTGGTTTATAGCATTTATTGCCAACACATTTGTTCCCACATATTGTGTATTGTATTTTCTATGTTATAGAATGTATTTTATTAACTCTTTATCATTATCTGAAGTCCTCCATTCAATCAACCTAAAATATGAACTAATAATAGAGTGAAGAAAATGTCAACAAAAAAATTCCATTAAATGAGTGATGTCAATTCAGTGAGGTCAACAGAAACATTATAACAAATTTAGATCTGATCTGATCGACGTATCTGGCCTATGTGTGTGCTCATTAGTCCCCCGTAAGCAAAAAATACTATCTGGTGTTGTACATGGAAATACTATTATTACTATTGTGACTTGCCTAAAAAAACACAACCCTGTTAGAGTAAATGAACTTGGGAACACATAATTCTGCACCCCCTTCCCCATTGCAAGTCTGCATCACAGTCTGCATGCCACTTGCACATACAAGAAGTCCTGAGCTGCTTGGCAATGCCTTGAGTCAACATTTGGTAGCTTGGCTTCTTACCGATACAATGCCAGATGCATAAGGATCATAAAGTTGGCAAACGATGTTCCCATTCTGACCATCCAACACGTCCACTGTACGCAATTCGTCAGCCGTGTACCCTGGGAAGTGTGGATCTGGGTATCGCCCAGCAACTATCAAGTCATACCGTGGGTGCCACGAAGCCTGTAAAATGTTTAAAGAGATTAATATTACATAACATTTCAAACTGATAACACCAGGGTTTCATTAGTAAAATGAGAATTGTCATGAATTCAAAGTAAATTTCAAACCGAGAGCAAAAATTCATAATTGTTTGTGGGCGTCTCTCTTGCAGGGGAGAGCATAAAAGCAGAGTGTGTGTCATTAAAAATCAGTCTTGTTCCAGCATTAAGCCTTGGCTCATGTGTGGATTATTTCGTGTTACCAGAGATATTTATTCCTGTGGATTATTGGGAATATTATTGTATGGGAAGAAGGGAATGCTTGACGGAGTAAAGGATTGTACCGTCACAGGAACATTTTGTTCTGAGCACAATCCAAAAGATATGTACACCTGACTCAACCCTGATCCGTCTAATATTTCATAAAAACTATTGTAAGGGAGGGGCTTAACAGAATGTGAAATGCGTCTCCTGTCCATTCCCAAAGAACGTCATATAACGCATGTAGCTGGAAGTCCAGAGTTTAGCGATCCTCTCAATTTCCAATGCAAGAGAGGAATAAAACGGTAAATATCGTATAAGTTCACATTCCAAGGTAAGTACATGATCAACTGGTAATAGTATAGAAAGGAGATGCAGTTAGAGAACAACTAGGCTTTCAGCTGCATGACGGAGAATTTACTCCTCGAGAAACATAGGGAGCGGTTTATCACATTAAAGTTATAACTGTGATGAAATAAGCATGCATTAAGCAGAAGCACTTCGATATGCTTTTACATTTGTAAACAAAGAAACTGGCACTGATGGCTCCCTACCCATGTTTACATTAACTGTGAAAGTTACACATCCTGACTGTCAAGTTTAAAGGGACATTATAGTCACCTGGACAACTACAGCTTAATGTATTTGTTCTGGTGAGCATAGTCAGTCTCTGCAGGCTTTTTTTTTTTTGCAGTAAGAACTGCCTATTAGAGAAGGCAGGGTTTACATTACAAGAACTAAAGAAAATGTAAGGATCAATGGCGCAGTAATTAAAACCCAGTGCATTCAATAAATCACCCAAGTGTTTACATTACATTACAGCCTGTGGATACCTCAACTGGCCACACCTCAGATGGCTACTCGAGGTGCTTCCTGGGGCAGTGCTGCACAAGACATGGAGACACTGTACTTTCCTAACACAGATGCATTGGTTTGATGCATCTCCATAAGGAGATGCGGATTGGCCAGGTCAGCGTTTGAGTCTGCCCCTGGTGCACCTCCTTGGCAATCTCAACCAATCCAATGCTTTCCTTTGGGGAAGCATTGTGATTGGCTGAGATCAAGGAAAGGTTAAAGGATCTTAACATGTATAGCTTGGAGGAAAGACGACACGGGGGGATATGATAGAAACATTTATATACATAAAGGGAATCAACACAGTAAAGGAGGAGACTTTATTTAAAAGAAGAAAAACTACCACAACAAGAGGACAGTCTTAAATTAGAGGGACAAAGGTTTAAAAATAATATCCGGAAGTATTACTTTACTGAGAGGGTAGCGGATGCATGGAAAAGCCTTCCAGCTGAAGTGGTAGAGGTTAACACAGTTAAGGAGTTTAAGCATGTGTGGGATATGCATAAGGCTATCCTAACTATAAGATAAGGCCAGGGACTAATGAAAGTAGTTAGAAAATTGGGCAGACTAGATGGGCCGAATGGTTCTTATCTGCCGTCACATTTTATGTTTCTATCATCACTTCTGATGATATCAGCCAAGGAGGCAGATCTGAGGAAAAGCCAGGAGCAGCAGACTGGAATAAAGGTAAGATTTTACTATATTTAGGGGGGGAAGTAGAGCCAAGGGGCTAGACAGTGATTTTAACACTACAAGGTCAGGAATACATGTTTGTGTTCCTGACCCTATAGTGTTTCTTCAATACTTCTGAATATCCAGCACATTTATACAACACGTACTACAAATGAAAAATAGATCATTGAAAACGTTAAATAAATTGAAGAGCTTATTCAAAATATGAAATCAGAGCCTACATTGTTTACATGCGCGACCATGTAACTTAAAATAAAAAAATATATATAATCGGCTTACAATTTATTTTACTGAATCCAAAAGATTGTGTTATTGAAATATAGCATTCTCTATGGTTTTACGGTTTCATAAATTAAAAGAGCCCATGCTATTTTACGGTACACAACACATAAAACAAACTAACCTTTATGGCAGTCAAATGCTGGAACTGTCTGTGTGGATGTGGAATAATGCATTGCGGTTTGCACCAATCACTCGCAGAATATACTCTAATTTCACTATGCTGGTCAGTGGTAAGAAGCTTTGCACCATCCCAGGGGCTAAAACACGCTGCATCAGAAATAAAAAGACATGATCAAACCTGTCAATAGACGCAGAGAGGGGAAGACATCCCTCTTCCTGTTAAGTTTCATGTACTCCGGTAGTAGTAAGTGCATCCAAGAGACCGTACATTAATCAAAGACAACCATTGAACTTAAATTTTGCCTAGATATATTTATTATTCATTTTGCAGAATAGAACTCTTGTCCTATATCTGTCTGTATTTTGTATGTTGTTCTCTCTGCTTCCAGCATTGATTTAGGGATTATTTTACCTTATGGGTTTCTCTTCCTGGTTGACGTATTGGAATATCAATTAGCTTTCAGTACTTTATTTCTCTCAGTCTACACTATGCTTAACTTGATTGATGGCTGAAATCAGTCAACATATTAAAAAAAAAATAAAAAGAGAGAGAGAGAATGTAAGCATGGGTAAGCCAATTGTACTTCTTATATGTCTGATGAATCAATCAAGGAAGAAAAGTATAGAAAATTGTTCCTCCCAACAACACCCTAGATATAGGACAGAGTCAGATAAGGAACAAGAAAAAAAACACAACAACAAAAAACAAACAAACCGGTGGTGACGGTTACAATTTGTAAAACGTTTTTGTTTTGTTTTTTTAAAGAACTTGGTATTATCTGCTGCAATGTCATTTAAATAGTGAAGAAATATATGTGATGCCATTAGGGCCACTATTTTAATGATAATTCATGATAACCAGATACCAGAAATGTTTATTTAAAGAGGAAATTCACTTCTCAAGTGTCCTCCAGCAGTCCTCGCAAGAGCAATATAAATTGTGTTTATGAACTGCTCAAAAAGATTGTCTGTGAAAACCTGTCAGAAATCGGTGTTTTTGTCAAGTCTGAGTTCAATTCTTGTGACAAAAAGCACTCTACTTTGTTTGGTTTGTGAGCTACCAGTAGAGACAAGATACTGAATATTGCAAATCATTTGTGTATATATGTTCCCTGACTAGGTATTGTGTGCTACTATATGGTAATTAACTGAAACATGCTGTAACAAAATAGTGTCATAGAAAATTGAAATTAAACAAGTTCAAAATGAAAAAAAAGAAAAAAAAGATGATGTAACGCACAGAAAAGACTTAAAAATCTGACAATACAAAATAATACTGGGAAGTGGCAACCTGTTGGTGGAATAGGCAACTCAAAATATTACGTGTATCTGGGATTCCCTGTACTGGACTACTGTAGCAGTGACAGCAGCCTAGCTCCATAGCACCGAGTGTAAGATTGAAACTTGATTGTTACACATTACAGGGCACATATTAACACAGACATTTACCAGAGTTCACTCCTCGAACATGTGGGAGGGTATTTAAGCAGCTAGACTTGTCTTTAAGGTTTCTCAAGTCCCAGAGCTTGACAGTTTGGTCCACAGAGGCAGTAGCAAACAGGAAGTCGCAACGTGGATTAAACTCTACGTGTGTCACCTTCTTCTTGTGTAGCCGTAACTTCCAGATCTAAAGACAGATGTGATCAGTCACTTGTGAATACAGTCCTGGAGGCCTTTCAACATGAAAGGATTAAACATAGGTTACAAAGCAGCACAAATATCTAGAATACTCCAAGTCAGATAGATTTAAAAAAACACCCACCTCCTTCCCACAGGTCTCCAGCAACACAACTTTGCCCACATTATCTCCCGTCAGAACACACTGCTGGCTGGCAGATACATCCAGACTGCAGTACCACATTCTAGAACAGAACAGTCAGTCAGTCAGACGCATATTGACACACAACACTGCAAAACACATTTTAATATGATTTTGTTAACTTTATATGGAAAACATGCACCATAACCACTACAGACTGTTTAATAAGGGCTGCTCTCCACCTCCACCATCTCTGGAATGGAGAGCCTGAAGTAGGCATGCAATGCAGCGTCAGCTTATTGGCTGAGAGCATTAGCTGATCTCTCTTAACCAGTGAGCTAAATCCTGCTCTGCTGGGCTTCACTCAGTATCAAATGGTTTGTGCAGAGAGGAGGTATGAAGCAGCGCCCAGGTGACAAGGTTAGAAGTCAGTCACTAAATTATTATTATTTGCCACATTTTCACGACAAATTTAGATTTTACAGTTCCCATAATGAACACCCTCTCTTACGCCCAGTCCTCTGTGTTAGTGAACATTTGTATAGTTCGGCCTGTTAGATCCTGTAAGACAGTACTGCCAGCCACTGACGATGTATAGATTTGATTTGCATTGAAAGGATCAAATTTCATTCCTGTAATGCACCCTCCAGCCCCAATCTGGAAAGAGAAATGAATCCTTCAGATAAGGAAGAGAATTTGGAGAGGTAACACCTGCTACATCAGACAGTGGATTGTACGTACCCCTGGAATAAGTGTATTGTTGAGCTCCTCGTAGTCCCACAGGATGATGTCACCACCCTTTGAACCCACAGCTACAGTGTTCGGATGAGTGGGATGCCATTCGAGGGTGGTAACTCTTCTGTCAAAGGGACTATTGGTACGATACAGAATGTAAGATGCCAGAGAACGCAGGAATCGAGTCTGTAGGCACTGAGAATAGATATGTACGGCTGCTAATTAGCAAGCACTCAATATGTAGCTCCCCATTCACAAAATGGAGTAAGAAATTTACATATCTTTAGATCACATCATTTTTCTATAGTTTGCTGGCATTACATGTTTAAGGCCTCGATTTAATATTTTTTTGTAAACTTTTCAAATGATTTCATTTTTTGGGGGGGGGGAAATTGAAATTATTTAATATTTTGAAATTTTTACAAAAGTTTTTCCAAATATATTAAAACATTTAAAAAAAACTTTGGATTTGGTTTAGAGGTCATGCCCCTGCAGTCTCACTGCTCAATTTCCTGTCATTCAGGAATTAAATCACTTTGTTTATGCAGCCCTAGTCACGCCTCCCCTAAATGTGACTTGCACAGCCTTTCTAAACACTTCCTGTAAAGAGGGATCTAAAGCTTAAACTTCCTTTATTGCATATTCAGTTTAATTTAGAATTTCCTAACTCCCACTCACAGCGCTGCCTGCAATTGAAGCTACAGACGACTGATGTAATATTTGCACAGTACCAACATAAGGCATTCTAGAACAAAGTTCTTGTCTGCTTAAGTCAAGTGACCAAGGGGTGCAACTTGACACAGTCTTAAACCGGTTCTTCACTTGCAGGCAGAGCTGTGAGTGCACCTGCAAATAAGAGCCCTTTGAACAATACGTACATTATCTAGTGATGTTCCGCAATATCAATATTTCACCTCCCTCCCAAATGACAGCCTAAAGCATACATTATACATGTCCCTTCCACCCTAATTCCCCTCTCCTTGTCCACCTCCTGGCAGCCCACCCTCCCTGGCTCTGATTGATGCAATTGCGTCACTTGCCACGCATACACCATAAGATCCATCAATGCGTCAATGAGAAGCATTTGATTGGACCACAAGTTAGATGAAGATGACGCTGCCTGACAACAAAGAAAGTGGAAACGACTGGAGAGAACATAGCACAGCACTGGGTTCCAGGTAATTTGTCAAGTCTTTTTAAAGTTTATTCTGGCTAAAATTCAGGGGAGGACCTAAAGAAATATACAGCATAGAAATATAAAAACAAGACTAAGGGGCCTAAAAAAGTAACCAGAGCAACCCTTTAATGTCTATAAAGGAACTGGCCAAAGTCACACAAGTTTAGAGAACACATTATTATATCATAGGAAAGGGTCATACGCAGGAATTCTTTATTAGTAACTTACCTTTGCTCGAACATTTCCCCCTAACGTACTCCGGTACAGATAATGGACGATGCTTTTCTTTCTGTCTCCATGCGTAGTCTGTATGCTTCCATTATGTCCATCTGTGTGATAAATCGCCAAATCACTACACAGACAGAATACCATAGAAAGGCATGCTAACATACTTGCAGACTTTTCTAGACAAGCAATTGACACTTTGAAAACTGTTAAATGAAGGGCTGTTGTAGAGGAGGAGGAGGTAGTGAAGAAAAGATAAAGCAATGTTAGGAAATTTCAGCATAGAAAGGCAAAACTCAAACAATAAAAATCAGACTTTTTTAGGGATGTGAATAAAATGGAAGCTTGTCTACTTAGTTTAGTGTTACAAAAAAATGACTTTAAGCTGGGAAATGAAATGTAAGAAAGCTACATTTCAACGATGGCTCGTTAAAAAAAACAATAGTGTTGGATACCACGTTGTTAGTGGGTAGTGAGTGATATGTTTATTCCCATAATTCATTACGGATAGAAGAGCATATCGGTACCATTCATCAAAGTACTGACATGATTGAGCAAGTACCGCAGGCATTAGATTGGACCTTTGACCTTTCAAGATGGCTTGGTGGTTTAGGCAGTATGATTGTGAATGGGTTCATGTTTGGCGGTGCGCTTGGTCTTTATTCTCTGTATTCTGTATTCTAGTGTTCTGTTTCAAACTCTTGTTTAGAAGCTGTGTGCACAAGATGAACTTGGCAGTGTCATGTCTCTGGAAAAAAAATCAAACCTCTTCTCACACAGGAGACATGGAATTCTCAAGTTTGTCTGCTATCCGACTCATTGATCTGGATTTAAAAGGGACACTTCACTGCCAAAATACAAAATAAAATCAATGTTTAGTGGATATACTCCAAAGGAAAAACACATGTATTCAATTAGGCATTTTTTCATTGGGGGTATATCTAAAAATGGCTTGTAAAAGCTAGAGATCTCGTCTGCTGCCTTTGCAAGCCCTCCCCTTCAAACCTTTCTTTTCCAAGCCAGTTTTGTGAATGGGGTGTCATGGATTGGCAGAGAGTGCCAGATGACTGCTCTCAGCCAATCAGTGCTTCCTATAAGTTGGATAACAGAAGCCGGAAGCTGCCAGGGAAGGAGCTGAGACCAGCGTTGGAAGCAACTAAGGAGTTAAACCATTTGAAAACAGTTCAACCCTTAAGGTAAGAGTGCCTCCAGGTGCCTCATAGCACCGTAACAACATCCCTTAGATTAAGTTGTTTTGGTGCCTGGAGTGTTACTTTAATTTACAGGGTCAATACCTATTTTGTGCCTATATACACATTGTTTAGCATTACCTCCTGCCATCTCTTCTGACCTGGATACATTATGCAACATTTCTATTCCATATTATATGAGGGTCATGTTTTACGATTTTTCAGTCCCGCCGGAAACCGGAACCTGAAATTGAAGTTCCAGTACCGCGGTGCGCGCTGTGAAGCCGGCCCACGCTTCAAGACAGGTAAGTAATTATGGGATATCGGCGTATAACACGCACCCACGATTTCCCCCCTATTTTCAGGGAGAAAAGGTGCGTGTTATACGCCGATAAATACGGTATTTGTATAATGTTATCATATCCCCTCTCAGGCACCGTTTTTCCAAACTAAAGATAATTAAATGTTTTAACCTTTCTTCATAACTAAAATGCTCTATTCCTTATATCAATTTTGTAGCTCGTCTCTGCACTTTTTCTAGTGCCATGATATCTTTCTTTAGAACAGGTGCCCAAAATTGCACAGCATATTCAAGGTGTGGTCTTAGCAGCGATTTATAAAGAGGCATAACCTATATTATTTTTTCTAGTTTTTGTAGCCCTTTCCCAACACACCTGCTTAATTAGTGCTATGTACAGATGTTTTTTTTTACCTTTTAACCCCTTAAGGACTGGACTTTTTTTGCGATGTTGTACATTTGCGACCAGGCATCTTTTTACACTTTTGTGGTGTTTGTGTTTAGCTGTAATTTTCCGCTCTCTCATTTACTGTTCATATACAAATTATATATTGTTTTTTTCAGGACAAAAGGGGCTTTCTTTACATACCATTATTTATATAATCTCATGTAATTTAATTTTTAAAAAATGAAAAAATATGATGAAAAATTGAAAAAAAATACATGTTTTTTGACTTTTATGTGAAAAATCTTTTATTCATCTACAAAAGCGAATGAAAAAAACTGCTAAATAGATTCAAAATTTTGTCCTGAGTTTAAAAATACCCAGTGTTTACATGCTTTTTGCTATTTTTTTGCATGTTATAGGGCTATAAGTACAAGTAGGATATTGCGGTTTCAAAACATATATTTTTAAAATTTATCAATAGTGACATTGTAACACTATTATCTGTCATAAATCGCTGAATAACACCCCACATGTACATATTTTTTTTAAAGTAGACAACCCAGGGTATTCAATATGGGGTATGTCCAGACTTTTTTAGTAGCCACTTAGTCGCAAACACTGGCCAAAGTTAGCGTTCATATTTGTTTGTGTGTGAAAAAAGTAAAAAACTAAATTGAACGCTAATTTTGGCCAGTGTTTGTGACCAAGTGGTTACTAAAAAAGACTGGTCATACCCCATTTGCAATACCTTGGGTTGTCTTCTTTCGCAAATGGTATGCCATCATGGGGGTAATTCTCATTCCTGGGCTACCATACGCTCTCAAAGGCAACGTAACCAACCTGGTCATTTTCAATGTAAAAATATTTGACCCATATATTTGACCCTGTAACTTTCAAAAACGCTATAAAACCTGTACATGGGGGGTACTGTTATACTCAGGAGACTTTGCTGAACACAAATATTAGTGTTTCAAAACTGGAAAATGTATCACAACAATTATATCATCAGTAAACGTGCTGTTTATGTGTGAAAAATGCAAAAAAAGTCACTTTCACTGACAATATCATCGCTGTGATACGTTTTACTGTTTTGAATCACTAATATTTGTGTTCAGCAAAGTCTCCCGAGTAAAACAGTACCCCCCATGTACAGGTTTTAGGGTGTCGTAGAACGTTACAGGGTAAAATACGGTGCTAGCAAATTAAATTCTCTAGACTTTTGGCCTGGGTTGGCAGGCAGGTCCCTTAAATTGCAATCAATAAAATAACTTAATTATGTAAAAATATTACATAAATATGCACGTAGAATTTAAATATATATGCATATTTATATATTTGAAGTCTACGTGTATATTTATATAATTAATTATGTCATTTTGTATATGGACATATGAATAGTTTGTATTCTTTTTATTTATTTATATATACATAGATATATATACAATTTCATTCTAAGTGTATTTTGATATAAATATATATATATTAATATCAAAATACAGTTAGAATAACATTTCGTATAGATATATATTTTTTTTTTAATTTTTATTATTATTTTTAATTTTTTAAATTTAATTTAAATTATTTATTATTCGTATTTTATAATATATATATACAATATATATATAGTTATTATATATATTATATATATACGTGTGTAAATTAATTATAAGTGTATTTTTATATTAATATATGTACATATTAATATAAAAATACACTTAGCATGACATTATATATATGATATATAGACATATATTATATAGGTATAATATATGTCTATATATCATATATATACACATATATAATAATATTTTTTTTTTTATTCACTATAACTTTAATTTTTTTTTGATTTTACACTGGCAGGGAGACTGCTTGTCAGCACAGACAGTCCCCCTGCAGGCAGAGTCTAGGACACCTATTGTGACCATGTGGTCGCCCTGTTGGGCGATCACATGGCCACAGGGGTCCTAATCCGCCATGGGGAGACTGTCTGGGCTGCAGGCAGTCTCCCCACAACGGGAGCAACGCCGATCGCCGCCGGGGGAACGACGGCGATCGGGTAAGTACCTCTTAAATTTAGGACGGTTCAGGACCGTCGTCGGTCGGCAACGCAAAAATGCCGATGACGGTCCTGAACCGTCCCGCGTCCTTAAGGGGTTAAATCTTCTCCTTAAAGGGGACATAGCTTTTTATTTACTATCTCCCTTTCCAGTGTGATTATTACTGCCTTCGCTCAAATAACCCCTTTATAAGATATATATACACGTACATATATTGATTGAGTCAAACACGGAGTCTATAGGTAGGTCCCCTCTCAGCTAGTCCATTGCAATTTGATATGCACTTGGCTCCTTTTGAAAGCGTTCAATAAAATTTTAGGTGGAATCATGATATTTTATATATTGATGGACATTATAAATGTTACGTTTTATTGTATCTATTGGGTTGGATAACTTGTGCGTTCCTTTTTGGAGATTTTGCTCTGATTAATTGCTGCCTCTTGAGTTTAGGTCCACTGAGCTAAACAACCAGCAAGCAACAGGAACGGTTGTTTGACAGCTGGGGGAGGGGGACTATAAAAAGTTAATTTATAAAAGTGTCAATTACTTACTTGAATCTGCACTTTTTTGCCAAATGAAGGGTGGAAAGAAAGGAAACACTCTTCACACATAAAGCACCCTGGGGTCATGAGTGTGACTTTAATCATATTGCAATGTGACTACACAGCCTAAGTCTGGTATGGATTTTTACTTTCTTTAGTATGGATTTCAGGAATGACACGACCCTTGCGTGGGCTAACATAATGTCAGAAGAGGGACTGTGAGGAAAAGGGAGGTTTGTCTGATTACTAGGAGAGGGTGTGAATCCTGAGAGAATATAGTTAGAGGTGTCCTCCTCGTCCTTGGTTGGCCAAAGAACCAGAAAGATTTGTTTTTACCTGCTACAAATGGGTATAATCAATCATGTGCATCATTGTTAGTTGTTTATGTAGAAACTTTATTATTCATAACATTTTAACCATTTTGTAACAAATATAAACACTGTGGTTTGGACCGCCTCAAAACTGCCAAAATCTGCTGCCTGGTCACAGTATAAGCCTGTCAATAAACAATCTCCAAAAAACCTAAAGTGGTGCGGTCTGACTTTCTATTAAGCCCAACAATCACCAACACTGATAGACAAGAATTAGTACATCTCACATGTAATATTCAAGTGCTAAGATTCCGAGACATGTTATAGAAGTAATGGCCAAACGATTTTATATTGTGCCAACGACTGCATAATATATTGGAAGGACATACGTTTGCTGCACTCTGGGGTATCTTGCAGAACATTTTTCTTCTTGTATTTTTTAGGATCTTGGATAGTATTTTCCAGCTCTCGTTTTCGTTTTCCAGTCACATTGCCTTTTTTTTCTTCCTCATTGACAGGCAGCTCTAGGGTTCTCCTGCCTCGTGCCACCTTTTTGGGGGGCATCTATGAGTGAAAAAAGGCATAAAAATCAATGTGTCAGAACCTGTAAAGATGCAATGATGAGATATAGCATTAGAATATTAGTGTACATTCATTTAAAAAAGCTGGACAGCCCATCCCCCTTTTTCGCACAAGGTATCTACTGCAACAGTGCATGCAAAACGTACAATATGCATGTGTCAGATGCAAAAAAACAAACTATCTAGCACAGGAAGAGGATGAGGGAGACCCGTGACGTGTCTGATTGATGAATTGTAAAATACTATCTACAATGTTAGAAATGTTCCTCTCTGTAAGAGAGCTAAGTATAACAGCTCAGGAGTCACTTTGAATGACACTTTCTATAAAAGTATTACAAATTCTGGATTAAAACTCACAAAACGCACCGTGAGGATATACATATAGAGGACTCAACCTTCCAGTGAAAAGACACCTCTTATGCTTGCAAGAGATACACTTTATGACAGGGACCCACCCAGACATACTGCAACAGGACTATCCGTTCCAATTCCACGCAACCTCCCCCAACAAAACTAGGGGCACCTCGATATTGATCAGCAAGAAGGTGGCTTTTCTCCTACACTCCCAACACATAGACCCAGACGGCAGGTACACTATAATTGTGGGCACGCTTAACGACATGCAATATACTACAGATACGCACCAAACACAAATCAGCGGAATTTTCTCCACAGAATCATATTAAAACTACAATCTATCCAACAAGGCACCACAATTATATGTGGAAACTTTAACCATGTGTTCGACTCCGCAATAGACACGACTCTGGCCTCAGCTAGAACTCACAATGCTCCACTCAAAAAACAAGGCAAAGCACTGAGAAAGCTCATTCGAGATTACCGCCTGTATGACTTGTGGAGGGCAAGCAATGTGGGGGAGAGTGGGTAACACCTTCTCCTCAGTCCATAATACCTACTCTCGTATTGATGGCTTTCTTGTCTCTGGTCCGGGCATGAACCAAAAAAAACCAATGCGAGATAGGACAGATCCCTTGTCCGACCATGCCTCTGTTGTTCTGACGCTTAAGGACCTCTATGACCCTACCCATAGGAGCCCGTGGTGACTAAACAGCACTTATGAGGGACAGACGCTTTACTAAAGACCTAGAAGCGGCAATAACGCAATATTTAAAAGATAATGACAGCGCAGACGTTACCCGAAATATTCAATGGCAAGCCCACAAACCCGTGATTAGGGGGTTGTTAATACGACGAGCATCCTTTTAAAAAAAGAAATCTCAAACACAATTATTAAAATATCAAAACAGACCTACATCGCGTAACAAAATCAAATCACACCAAACGAGGCACTGAAAAACCAAATCACACAACGCAACGCATTCATCAATTGTCTCTGGATAAGGTAGGCTTTGACTAAAAAAGCCCTGAACTACACGCAAGGCAATAAAGCAGGCAAATTATTAGCCCAAATAACAAAATAGTAGCACCCAAGGACATTAGCAACGCATTTGCAAAATACGAGTCACTTTATAATCTCAGGGATGACCCAGCAACCTCAACCCCAGTAATCCAAAATAGCCGCCTTCCTAGACAAAGTCCACTTGCCCAAATTCACCCCCATGCAACAAGCGTACCTCTCGGCCCCAATTACGGAATTGGAGGTGTTGAAAGCTATTGCCTTCCTGCCTGCAGAGAAGGCTCCAGGTCCGGACGGCTTTGCTAATTGTTACTATAAACACTTTCAACAGGCCCTTACCCCGTACCTCACAAGTGCCTTCAACAAAGCGGTTCTACGTCAACAACTACCCCCAGAAGCACTGAGGGCGCATATAATCACGTTACCCAAGCCAGATAAACCACCCACCTATCCCCACAATTTTCGCCCCATATCGTTACTAAATACGGATACAAAACATTTTGCGAAAATCTACGCTACTAGGATGGGGGAAATACTTCCACGCATAATTAAAAATGACCAGGTTTGTTTTGTGGACGCCAAGGAGGGGACAACGCAAGGAAAGTCCTAGACACCATACACAGCGTTCACAGGCACAATATAGAGTTTATGACACTCTCAGACGCAGAGAAGGCCTTTGTCTGAGCTGGAAGTTTCTGGAGGCAGTTCTCCACAAATTCGTGAATGCCGGATGCCTTCCACTCGGTGGTCAGAGCCTTATATTGCAACCCGTCCGCACAAGTGGTGACGGCGGGCTTCACCTCAGATCCTTTCAACATAACAAATGGGACACGTCAGGGATGCCCGTTATCCACCCTACTATATGTAATGGCTCTAGGGCCATCAATGGAGTAGTTATTGGAGACAGAGAATTCAAAATAAATGTATTTGCAGACGATGTGCTACTAGCACTAACTCAACCCCACGTATCACTACCAAACCTCATGGATATAATTAAAGAATACGGCCTTAACTCTTACTATAAATTGAACGTCACCAAATCCCGTGCAATGGGCATACGAGTCCGAAAGGACCACTTGAAACACCTCAGCGAAACATTTTCATTTGACTGGAGACGAAACCACATTACATTTCTAGACATCCACATACCTCCCCACCTGCCCTTTCTGTTTAAATTAAATGTTGTTAAACTAATCAAGAAATTCACAGACACGCTCCAGACATGGGAGGGCAAGTATCTCTCATGGTTGGGTAGACTAGCCGCGGTCAAAATGACGCTGCTATCCAAACTTCAGTATGAACTATCCCCATTAGAATACCCGGATCCTACTTAGACACAATCCCGAGACTATTTGTTCGTTTTATATGGGCAAACCGCAAAGTGAGGGTGGCCACCAGACTCCTACAACGACCAATAAAAGAAGGGGCACTGATTCTACCCAATATCAAAACATACCATAGAGCAGCATTGTTGGCAGCAATAGCGGTGTCCAGTTCAGTCGAGGAACCCCCTCAATGGGTGTAAATGCAATCACAATGGGCATGCAAACAAGGTTTAAAGTACCTATACCGTACATTGAATCACAATGGGCATTCAAACAAGGAGTAAAGTACCTAAACTGGTTGCCGAAATCATTGAGACCACGGTATCTTGACATACTGCCAACAACAGCGTTGATGCTAATAACGTGGGAGACGGTCAGGGCTTCAATGGGCATGGTCGGACCGACAGTAGGGGATATGTCACCAAAGAGCGTTACGGTGGGCATCCCAACATCTGACCATACCCCCTGGGTAGTGGGAGGCTGCACAAACCTCTGGCACGTGTGTGAGGGGGTAAGATAATTCCATTCCCAGAGTTACAAACCAAATTTACATTATCCCTCAGACAAATCTTCTCATACCTCCAACTGAAGTCCTTTGTATCTACCTTAAATATGACCATGAGTCCCACGCCATCACATATCTCCCTAGAACAGATGTGCCTCTCAGACCGAATACCTATGAAAATCATGTCCCGGCTTTATGCCCTCCTGATGACACCAACCTCTGACACCCCTGAAGAATTTAGAGAGGCCTGGCAGAATGACATGGGTAACACTATCGAAGAGCAGGCCTGGAAACAAGCTTTTCTTTTTTTTTTTATTCTTATTTTTTCCATCTTGGCAGACACCGTGAAATATCATCCACATTTTGGCTTGTGCAAAAGCCAGAAATCTCATTATACAATTGTACAGTGGTTAGCTAACTGCTAGTCCATGACATTGCTTGGGCGTCAAGTGCGGTTCCTTCATCACCATCCGCCAAGGAGTTTTTTTATTTTTGTGTAAGAACAAAACTAAGAAAGTTCGGTTCAGGAACTTGAAACCTTGTGGTAGGATTGTCTTTGGCCCCAGGGAGTGGGCAGAGGGGGGAGGCAAGAGACAGAAGGACAGTGTAAAGAGTAGTGTTAATTGAAGGCTTCCGGTGACATCGGTGGGGGTTAGTGCCCCGGTCTATTACTCTAGGCCTGGTTGAACCGCGGGTAGAGTGCTATTACGGGGGTGGTTTCCTTCCCCTGGTTTCCTTGGTATGGGAATACCGGCTTGCTGCCTATCATTTCTGCCGGCTGTCTCTCTCTCGTGGGGATGTGTCGAGAGTATTAAGGGAGTTATTTTGTTTATTTTTATTATTATTTTTTATATATATATATATATATATATATATATATATATATATATATATATATATATATATATATATATATATATATATATATATATAAAATCCCCCCTCCCCCCGAGAAGTGCCTTGGCATTGCTTGGAATCGGACAATCTAAGGGAAAAGAAGAAAAGTAAAAAAAGGTTGTCCCAGCCGTTTCCTGCTTGGTAGTGAAGTGCGATGTGGTGTGTTGGGGAGTGGGGGCGTACCCTGGTACCCATGTCCCAGTCGTCCACCCACCGGTCGAGCCGCCCCACCCCCCAGCCCTACAGGGAACTCAGCCCATCATGGCTTCCCATGGCGCCCACACCCTTTCGAAGGTTTTAGTGGTGTTGTGTACTAGAGCGGTGAGCTTGTCCATGAGGTAGTTATCTTTGATAAGCTGTGTCACTGCCGATATGTCTGGGGGCCTGGGCTCCACCCATTTTTTGGCTATAGCCCTCCTTGCTGCCAGGACGACCTTGTTTATTAGCTTGTTGTGCCTGTACGGCATGCCGTCTATTGGTCTGCCCAGGAGGAAAGCCCACGGGTCTACAGCAATGGGTGTCTCTAGTAGGTCTGTTAGCAGGTCTCCCACCCCTCGCCAGAGTGTTTGTATTTTCGTGCATGTCCACCACATGTGCACATAGGTGCCCCACTCACCGCAGCCCCGCCAGCAGAGATCGGTAGCCCCCTGTGTCCATGTGGTATAATGTGGTGGGTGTGGTGTACCAGCGCATCATTGTTTTGATCGCTTGCTCCTGGAGCCCAACACTGATGGAAACTTTGGAGACCGCTTCTCATATGTCCTGCCACACCACACTCTTCTGCACTTTCCCGAGGTCCGCCTCTCACCGGTCCGTGTAGGTCAAATTGCCCCATTCTGCGGATTCAGACCTTATCTTGTTGTATATGGTGGTTATGAGGCCTTTGCTTCCTGGTTCCTGGTCACAGAGCCTTTCAAAGAATGTTGGGGATCGCTCTGCCGCCACTCTTACATTGCTTTATGCCCCCAGCGGGGGCCTGCAGGAGCTGGGGAGGTGCAGGAGAAAGAGACTGCAGGACTGTTCGCGTCCATGAGTGCCCACAGCACTGTGGAACTTTCTGCTGCACGACAGGGGCATGCCCTGGGGGGAAGGAGGGGGATTTGTCACATAGGGGGCGCTGGAAGGGCCTAGTAGTGAACAACCTGCTCAGCATATATAGGCATACCTGGTACAAGTCTGTACAGAAGTCACAGCAGAGGGAAGCTAAACCAGATACCACCCAGGAAGGTATCAGCCCCGCGCTGGATGGTCCCCTCGCGTTGAGCGCTACAATGCCCCCTCCAAAGAAGGGACTCACTTTCCTATGTTCTATGGACCCAGTATTACAGAGTCCTCTGCCACGAACATGTTGATTCTTAATCTCCTCAATCTCTCCATCCCCTCTCAATTTTCTATTTTACAAGGTACCACTGCTTGATGAGTATTAAGCCAGCACCCAACCGCTGAGATTCTAGAAGATGCACTGCAGTGCAAAATATGTGGACTGGTGACGACATTCTTGCATGCATAAACCTTTATAATCAATAATGTGCGATGAATATTACATTTATATAAATCAGTTTAAAAACGAATATGCTGTTTAGGCTACAGAGCCCTCATGAGCTAAAGTTTAATATCGATTATTATTGCTCACTTCATAGTTACAGCCATAGGATACTCAAGAAAAGAAAATGTTACTTGCGCTTTCTCCTTAATCCCTATGTATATTTAGACAAATGGAGGTCATTTAGTTGCTCCAATGGCCATTGGAGGGATGCCCGCCTGCCAACGTCAAGGCAGACCCCCCTAAGCGGGTCCTAACACTGACCCTTCAGCCTGCTTCCTTGAGCTTCTGGCAAAGATATCTCTAATGAGACAGAAAGGGGTATTTTTTATATACACCCCTTTACTTATTAACCCTTAATAGGGAACACATGGGATGGGTAGCAGCATTGTAACCAGGCTGTGTGATACAAAGTAAATACAAATACAAAAAGAGAAGTCCTGCGCTTAAGCAGCAAGGACTACAACACACATCAGCCCCAATATATAGTAAAAACCAAAGAAAAGAAAATGTTACTTGCGCTTTCTCCTTAATCCCTATGTATATTTAGACAAATGGAGGTCATTTAGTTGCTCCAATGGCCATTGGAGGGATGCCCGCCTAGGATACTCAATACTTGTGAAAAGCTAATAAATGTTATTCCTATGTAAAACCAAATTAGGCCCCTGCGCAGACCTAGGCTAAAGATAAACAATACGCATAGATATATTACCGGGCTGTTGACACAACATATATACATGAGTATGTACCTATTAAACACCTACCCCATTCCTTAGCCCTCCATAGATCACACTTTCCCTAGGTACCACACGCAGCCCTCTGCTTTGCTCTTAAAGATGTAACGCGATATACACGATGATAACTAAGACGTAAGCATACTAACTGTATTAGACTCCACTATGCCTATAGTACCTGACGTTTATGATCCTGAGCGGACGCTGGTCTAGGTCACAATAACTGAGCACGATAGGTTTATGTGATTAGAAAAGCACGCCTGTCATACAATGCCTCTCCACGACTAAGCTAAGCCTCTGCGCAGGCAATTTCAACTCCAGTCATTAATGTACCTGACTTTCAGTTCTGCTTAAAGTTTCATTTGTATGATTCCCCACGTTAGTGTACATACCGTATGCCGCTATCATCAAATGTGCCTCTGCGTAGGCAAACTTGCCTTTTCCTATTATATCCACAATGTTGCAACATATTCTGCACTATTTAAAAAAAAAAAGTAGAACACTATAGATAACAGAACTGTATAGGACCAGTTAAATATAATAAATAATGTGAGATGTCGCACAATCCTCACCCCTTTCTCCTTGACAGCATTAATACATTATCAAGCAATTAAAGGACCACTAGAGGCACCCAGACCACTTCAGCTTAATGAAGTGGCCTGGGTGCCTGGTCCATCAAGGATTAACCCTTTCTGCTGTAAACTCCTATGTTTACCTATGGGTTAATCCAGCCTCTAGTGGCTGTATCATTGACAGCCACTAGAGGCGCTTCCGCGCTTCTCACTGTGATTTTCACAGTGAGAAGACGCCAGCGTCCATAAGAAAGCATTGAGAATGCTTTCCTATGGACTGGCTGAATGTGAGCGCGGCTCTTGCCATGCATGCGCATTCAGCCGATGACGGGGAAAGCAGGCAGAGATTCCCCAGCACAGAGGGAGCCAGGCGGGGGAAATAAGGTAAAGGATTAACCCCTTCCTCACCCTAGAGGCCGGCGGGAGGGGGACGCTGAGGGTGAGGGGGACCCAAGGACCCTATAGAGCCAGGAAAACGGGTATGTTTTCCTGGCACTATAGTGGTCCTTTAATACATTATCAATTAATGCTTTAGGAATACAATCTGCATCACACTATAAAAGGATAAATAAAATGACAGCACATCTCTAGGATCACACAGCAACAAAATCTAATGCAATGTGCAGCCGGCATTGTGTGTCATGGCAGATACCAGCATTGTGTACCATGGCAGATACCAGCATTGTGATACCGGCATTGTGTGTCATGGCAGATACCGGCATTGTGTGTCATGGCAGATACCGGCATTGTGATACCGGCATTGTGTGTCATGGCAGATACCGGCATTGTGATACCGGCATTGTGATACCAGCATTGTGATACCAGCATTGTGATACCAGCATTGTGATACCAGCATTGTGTGTCATGGCAGATACCGTCATTGTGATACCGGCATTGTGTGTCATTGTGTTTTATACCGGCATTGTGTGATATACCGGCATTGTGTGTAATTGTGTGATATACCGTCATTGTGTGATATACCGGCATTGTGTGTCATTGTGTGATATACCGGCATTGTGTGTCATTGTGTGATATACCGGCATTGTGTGTCATTGTGTTATACCGGCATTGTGTGTCATTGTGTTACCGGCACTGTGTATCATTGTGTTATACCGGCAGTGTGTATCATTGTGTTATACCGGCAGTGTGTGATATACCGGCATTGTGTGTCATTGTGTGATATACCGGCATTGTGTGTCATTGTGTGATATACCGGCATTGTGTGTCATTGTGTGATATACCGGCATTGTGTGTCATTGTGTGATATACCGGCATTCTGTGTCATTGTGTGATATACCGGCATTGTGTGTCATTGTGTTATAACGGCATTGTGTGTCATTGTGTTATACCGGCACTGTGTATCATTGTGTTATACCGGCAGTGTGTATCATTGTGTTATACCGGCAGTGTGTATCATTGTGTTATACCGGCAGTGTGTATCATTGTGTTATACCGGCAGTGTGTGTCATTGTGTTATACCGGCAGTGTGTGTCATTGTGTTACCGGCACTGTGTGTGTGTGTGTTACCCGCATTGTGTGTGTGTGTTACCGGCACTGTGTGTGTTACCCGCATTGTGTGTGTGTGTGTGTGTTACCGGCATTGTGTGTGTGTGTGTGTGTTACCGGCATTGTGTGTGTGTTACCGGCATTGTGTGTGTTACCCGCATTGTGTGTGTGTGTTACCGGCACTGTGTGTGTTACCCGCATTGTGTGTGTGTGTGTGTGTTACCGGCATTGTGTGTGTGTGTGTGTGTTACCCGCATTGTGTGTGTGTTACCGGCAGTGTGTGTGTGTGTTACCGGCAGTGTGTGTATGTGTTACCCGCATTGTGTGTGTTACCGGCATTGTTTGTGTGTTACCCGCATTGTGTGTGTGTGTTACCCGCATTGTGTGTGTGTGTTACCCGCATTGTGTGTGTGTGTTACCGGCATTGTGTGTGTGTGTTACCGGCATTGTGTGGGTTACCGGCATTGTGTGGGTTACCGCCATTGTGTGTATGTGTTACCCGCATTGTGTGTCATTGTGTTACCGGCACTGTGTGTCATTGTGATATACCCGCAGTGTGTGTCATTGTGATATACCCGCAGTGTGTGTCATTGTGATATACCCGCAGTGTGTGTCATTGTGTGTTATGCCCGCAGTGTGTGTCATTGTGTGTTATATCCGCAGTGTGTGTCATTGTGATATACCGGCATTGTGTATCATTGTGTTACCGGCACTGTGTGTCATTGTGTTACCGTCATTGTGTGTCAGTGTGTTATACCCACAGTGTGTGTCATTGTGTGTTATACCCGCAGTGTGTGTCATTGTGTGTTATACCCGCAGTGTGTGTCATTGTGATATACCCGCAGTGTGTATCATTGTGTTACCGGCACTGTGTGTCATTGTGTTACCGGCATTGTGTGTCATTGTGATATACCCGCAGTGTGTGTCATTGTGTGTTATACCCGCAGTGTGTGTCATTGTGATATACCGGCATTGTGTGTCATTGTGATATACCGGCATTGTGTGTCATTGTGATATACCAGCATTGTGTGTCATTGTGTGATATACCGGCATTGTGTGTCATTGTGTGATATACCGGCATTGTGTGTCATTGTGTGATATACCGGCATTGTGTGTCATTGTGTGATATACCGGCATTGTGTGTCATTGCGTTATACCGGCATTATGTGTGTCATTGCGTTATACCGGCATTATGTGTGTCATTGTGTGTTATCCCGGCATTATGTGTTATACCGGCATTGTGTGTCATTGTGTTATACCGGCATTGTGTGTCATTGGCTTATACTGGCATTGTGTGTTACACCGGCATTGTGTGTTATACCGCCATTGTGTGTCATTGTGTTATACCGCCATTGTGTGTCGTTGTGTGTTATACCCGCAGTGTGTGTCATTGTGTGTTATACCCGCAGTGTGTGTCATTGTGTGTTATACCCGCAGTGTGTGTCATTGTGTGATATACCGGCATTGTGTGAAATTGTGTGATATACCGGCATTGTGTGTCATTGTGTGATATACCGGCATTGTGTGTCATTGTGTGATATACCGGCATTGTGTGTCATTGTGTGATATACCGGCATTGTGTGTCATTGTGTGATATACCGGCATTGTGTGTCATTGTGTGATATACCGGCATTGTGTGTCATTGTGTGATATACCGGCATTGTGTGTCATTGTGTGATATACCGGCATTGTGTGTCATTGTGTGATATACCGGCATTGTGTGTCATTGTGTGATATACCGGCATTGTGTGTCATTGTGTTTTATACCGGCACTGTGTGTCATTGTGTTATACCGGCATTGTGTGTCATTGTGTGATATACCGGCATTGTGTGTCATTGTGTTATAACGGCATTATGTGTTGTAGCGGAGGGCAGTATTAGAGACCACGATCTCCGCTGGTTCCACAGGTAAATCCACAGTCAGCGCTGAAAAGTAAGGCAAGTCCCCAAATCCTCCCAATAACCGGACGAAACACAGTTTGGGAGTCAACTCACTCGCTTTATTCACAAGCTGGCATATTTAAGCAGTTCCCCATGCAAGGGGTTTCCATACAGATAATTCAGGGGATTTCTCCCAACATGCATTGTTCTTCTCCCAACAGGCATTGCTGCACGAGAGGGATACTCCCACTAAAATGGACGATTAAGTGGATTATCCCCTCGTGCAGCAGAATCGACAATTTACTTTAAAATATATATTTTACACAATATTCGGTACATTGTGATGACCGAACGTTCGGTAGATAGCTGGGGTCTGAGCGCACCTTTTGTGAGAATACCGCTCAGATCCCAGCTGAAATGACCGAACGCCGCACAAATACAGTTTTGCATAGAAGTTCCCCTCAATCTGTCGAATGTATTTAGGGGAATGATTCTACCGAAAACCGGGCTCCCGAATGGCCTGGAAGTGCAGCGGTGTTCGCATCATCGAGTAGCCGTTTTTAGTTCCAGGCACTCGACGACCAAACACCGCTGCGAAATAGACGAATCCAAGATGGCCAACCGCCGCATGGTCGGTAGTCGAACGACGGCCACCCAGGATAGTCTATAATAACCGATTGCAACAGTGTTGCAATCGGTTAACAAGTGCCACACGACCCTAAATGTGTGATCTACCAGGGGGGCCCGTATTCGTTCGGCGAACGGCTTAGATCGCCGCTGTTCGCCGAACGAAGTACTTGTATGCTGGTAGCTTACGGCTGCCAGCATGCGAATCACTATAGCATAACATACACACAGCAAGTATACACGGCCCACAGTACAGCCTACAGACAACCTTCCCATATTATAGTTCAGAAGTGGCTAGGTTTGCCACATGTGTCATTGTGTTATAACGGCATTGTGTGTCATTGTGTTTTATACCGGCATTGTGTGTCATTGTGTTACCGGCACTGTGTATCATTGTGTTATACCGCAGTGTGTGTCATTGTGTGATATACCAGCATTGTGTGTCATTGTGTGATATACCGGCATTCTGTGTCATTGTGTTATACCGGCATTGTGTGTCATTGTGTTATACCGGCAGTGTGTGTCATTGTGTTATACCGGCAGTGTGTGTCATTGTGTTATACCGGCAGTGTGTGTCATTGTGTTATACCGGCAGTGTGTTTGTGTTACCCGCACTGTGTGTGTGTTACCCGCATTGTGTGTGTGTTACCCGCATTGTGTGTGTGTGTGTGTGTTACCGGCACTGTGTGTGTGTTACCGGCATTGTGTGTGTGTGTGTTACCGGCATTGTGTGTGTGTGTGTTACCGGCATTGTGTGTGTGTGTGTTACCGGCATTGTGTGTGTGTGTGTTACCGGCATTGTGTGTGTGTTACCGGCATTGTGTGTGTGTTACCGGCATTGTGTGTGTGTTACCGGCATTGTGTGTGTGTTACCCGCATTGTGTGTGTGTGTTACCCGCATTGTGTGTGTGTGTTACCCGCATTGTGTGTGTGTGTTACCCACATTGTGTGTGTGTGTTACCCACATTGTGTGTGTGTGTTACCGGCAGTGTGTGTGTGTTACCGGCAGTGTGTGTGTGTGTGTGTTACCGGCAGTGTGTGTGTATGTGTGTGTGTTACCGGCATTGTGTGTGTGTGTGTGTGTTACCGGCATTGTGTGTGTGTGTGTGTGTTACCGGCATTGTGTGTGTGTGTGTTACAGGCATTGTGTGTGTGTGTGTTACAGGCATTGTGTGTGTGTGTGTTACAGGCATTGTGTGTGTTACAGGCATTGTTTGTGTGTGTGTTACAGGCATTGTGTGTGTGTGTGTGTGTGTGTGTTACAGGCATTGTGTGTGTGTGTGTGTTACAGGCATTGTGTGTGTGTGTGTGTTACAGGCATTGTGTGTGTGTGTGTGTGTGTTACAGGCATTGTGTGTGTGTGTGTGTGTGTTACAGGCATTGTGTGTGTGTGTGTGTTACAGGCATTGTGTGTGTGTGTTTTACAGGCATTGTGTGTGTGTGTTACAGGCATTGTGTGTGTGTGTGTTACAGGCATTGTGTGTGTGTGTGTTACAGGCATTGTGTGTGTGTGTTACCGGCATTGTGTGTGTGTGTTACCGGCATTGTGTGTGTGTGTTACCGGCATTGTGTGTGTGTGTTACCGGCATTGTGTGTGTGTGTTACCGGCATTGTGTGTGTGTGTGTGTTACAGGCATTGTGTGTGTGTGTGTGTGTGTTACAGGCATTGTGTGTGTGTGTGTGTGTGTTACAGGCATTGTGTGTGTGTGTGTGTGTTACAGGCATTGTGTGTGTGTGTTACAGGCATTGTGTGTGTGTGTGTTACAGGCATTGTGTGTGTGTGTGTGTTACAGGCATTGTGTGTGTGTGTGTGTTACAGGCATTGTGTGTGTGTGTGTGTTACAGGCATTGTGTGTGTGTGTGTGTTACAGGCATTGTGTGTGTGTGTTACAGGCATTGTGTGTGTGTGTGTGTGTGTTACAGGCATTGTGTGTGTGTGTGTGTTACAGGCATTGTGTGTGTGTGTGTGTTACAGGCATTGTGTGTGTGTGTGTGTTACAGGCATTGTGTGTGTGTGTTTTACAGGCATTGTGTGTGTGTGTTTTACAGGCATTGTGTGTGTGTGTTTTACAGGCATTGTGTGTGTGTGTTACAGGCATTGTGTGTGTGTGTTACAGGCATTGTGTGTGTGTGTGTTACAGGCATTGTGTGTGTGTGTGTTACCGGCATTGTGTGTGTGTGTTACCGGCATTGTGTGTGTGTGTTACCGGCATTGTGTGTGTGTGTTACCGGCATTGTGTGTGTGTGTTACCGGCATTGTGTGTGTGTGTGTGTTACAGGCATTGTGTGTGTGTGTGTGTTACAGGCATTGTGTGTGTGTGTGTGTGTTACAGGCATTGTGTGTGTGTGTTACAGGCATTGTGTGTGTGTGTGTTACAGGCATTGTGTGTGTGTGTGTGTTACAGGCATTGTGTGTGTGTGTGTGTTACAGGCATTGTGTGTGTGTGTTACAGGCATTGTGTGTGTGTGTGTGTTACAGGCATTGTGTGTGTGTGTGTGTTACAGGCATTGTGTGTGTGTGTTACAGGCATTGTGTGTGTGTGTTACAGGCATTGTGTGTGTGTGTGTGTGTGTTACAGGCATTGTGTGTGTGTGTGTTACAGGCATTGTGTGTGTGTGTTACAGGCATTGTGTGTGTGTGTGTTACCGGCATTGTGTGTGTGTGTGTTACCGGCATTGTGTGTGTGTGTTACAGGCATTGTGTGTGTGTGTGTGTTACAGGCATTGTGTGTGTGTGTTACAGGCATTGTGTGTGTGTGTTACAGGCATTGTGTGTGTGTGTTACAGGCATTGTGTGCGTGTTACAGGCATTGTGTGTGTGTGTGTTACAGGCATTGTGTGTGTGTGTGTTACAGGCATTGTGTGTGTGTGTGTTACAGGCATTGTGTGTGTGTGTTACAGGCATTGTGTGTGTGTGTGTTACAGGCATTGTGTGCGTGTTACAGGCATTGTGTGTGTGTGTGCGCGTGTTACAGGCATTGTGTGTGTGTGCGTGTTACAGGCATTGTGTGTGTGTGCGTGTTACAGGCATTGTGCGTGTGTGTGTGTTACAGGCATTGTGTGCGTGTTACAGGCATTGTGTGTGTGTGCGTGTTACAGGCATTGTGTGTGTGTGTGTGTTACAGGCATTGTGTGTGTGTGTGTGTTACAGGCATTGTGTGTGTTACAGGCATTGTGTGTGTGTGTGTGTTACAGGCATTGTGTGTGTTACAGGCATTGTGTGTGTGTTACAGGCATTGTGTGTGTTACAGGCATTGTGTGTGTGTTACAGGCATTGTGTGTGTGTTACAGGCATTGTGTGTGTGTTACAGGCATTGTGTGTGTGTGTGTGTGTGTTTGTTTGTGTCCGTTCCGCCGGCCATGTCTCGCGATGTGCTGTGGTAGCGGACAGCCAGCTGTTCCCGGGGGAATCCCCGGGTGTTTCTCTCTGTGCGCCGCACTCAGGGCTGGGGGACTGGGTGTGAAGGCTGACTTACCGGTCCGGCAACTAAGACTTCAGCTTCCGGTTTCCGGGTGCGCGCACTTCCTCTCAGTCCGGCCGGAAACCGGAAACTGACATCGAAGTTCCTGTACCGCGGTGCGCGCTGTGCGGCCGGCCCACCATAGCCGTAACACCCCCCCCGCAATACGGGTACAGCAACTAACTATAGAGGGACCCTATGGGACAGGGGGAGGGGGGAGAACACTATGGGACAAGGGGAGGGGGGAGAACACTATGGGACAAGGGGAGGGGGGAGAACACTATGGGACAGGGGAGGGGGAAGAACACTATGGGACAAGGGGAGGGGGGAGAACACTATGGGACAAGGGGAGGGGGGAGAACACTATGGGACAAGGAGAGGGGGGAGAACACTATGGGACAAGGGGAGGGGGGGAGAACACTATGGGACAAGGGGAGGGGGGAGAACACTATGGGACAAGGGGAGGGGGGAGAACACTATGGGACAAGGGGAGGGGGGAGAACACTATGGGACAGGGGAGGGGGGAGAACACTATGGGACAAGGGGAGGGGGGAGAACACTATGGGACAGGGAAGGGGGAGAACGCTATGGGACAAGGGGAGGGGGGAGAACACTATGGGACAAGGGGAGGGGGGAGAACACTATGGGACGGGGAGGGGGGAGAACACTATGGGACAGGGAAGGGGGAGAACACTATGAGACAAGGGGAGGGGGGAGAACACTATGGGAGAAGGGGAGGGGGGGAGAACACTATGGGACAAGGGATGGGGGGAGAACACTATGGGACAAGGGGAGGGGGGGAGAACACTATGGGACAAGGGGAGGGGGGAGAACACTATGGGACAAGGGGAGGGGGGAGAACACTATGGGACAGGGAAGGGGGAGAACACTATGAGACAAGGGGAGGGGGGAGAACACTATGGGATGAGGGGAGGGGGGAGAACACGAGGGGAGGGGGGAGAACACGAGGGGAGGGGGGAGAACACTATGGGACTAGGGGAGGGGGGAGAACACTATGGGACTAGGGGAGGGGGGAGAACACTATGGGACTAGGGGAGGGGGGAGAACACTATGGGACAGGGGGAGGGTGGAGAACACTGTGGGACTAGGGGAGGGGGGAGAACACTATGGGAGGAGGGGAGGGGGGAGAACACTATGGGAGGAGGGGAGGGGGGAGAACACTATGGGACTAGGGGAGGGGGAGAACACTATGGGACAAGGGGAGGGGGGAGAACACTGTGGGACAAGGGGAGGGGGGAGAACACTATGGGACAAGGGAAGGGGGAGAACACTATGGGACAAGGGGAGGGGGGAGAACACTGGGACTAGGGGAGGGGGGAGAACACTATGGGACTAGGGGAGGGGGGAGAACACTATGGGACTAGGGGAGGGGGGAGAACACTATGGGGAGGGGGGAGAACACTATGGGGAGGGGGGAGAACACTATGGGACAGGGGGAGGGGGGAGAACACTATGGGACAGGGGAGGGGGGAGAACACTATGGGACAAGGGGAGGGGGGAGAACACTATGGGACAAGGGGAGGGGGGAGAACACTATGGGACAAGGGGAGGGGGGAGAACACTATGGGACAAGGGGAGGGGGGAGAACACTATGGGACAAGGGGAGGGGGGAGAACACTATGGGACAAGGGGAGGGGGGAGAACACTATGGGACAAGGGGAGGGGGGAGAACACTATGGGACAAGGGGAGGGGGGAGAACACCATGGGACAAGGGGAGGGGGGAGAACACTATGGGACAAGGGGAGGGGGGAGAACACTATGGGACAAGGGGAGGGGGAGAACACTATGGGACATGGGGAGGGGGGAGAACACTATGGGACAAGGGGAGGGGGAGAACACTATGGGACTAGGGGAGGGGGGAGAACACTATGGGACTAGGGGAGGGGGGGAGAACACTATGGGACTAGGGGAGGGGGGGGAGAACACTATGGGACAGGGGGAGGGGGGAGAACACTATGGGACAGGGGGAGGGGGGAGAACACTATGGGACAGGGGGAGGGGGGAGAACACTATTGGACAGGGGGAGGGGGGAGAACACTATTGGACAGGGGGAGGGGGAGAACACTATGGGACAGGGGGAGGGGGGAGAACACTATGGGACAGGGGAGGGGGGAGAACACTATGGCACTTCCTCTCAGTCTGGCCGGAAACCGGAAACTGACATCGAAGTTCCTGTACCGCGGTGCGCGCTGTGCGGCCGGCCCACCATAGCCATAACACCCCCCTGTAATACGGGTACAGCAACTAACTATGGCGTGACCCTATGGGACAGGGGGAGGGGGGAGAACACTATGGGACAAGGGGAGGGGGGAGAACACTATGGGACAAGGGGAGGGGGGAGAACACTATGGGACAGGGGAGGGGGGAGAACACTATGGGACAAGGGGAGGGGGGAGAACACTATGGGAGGAGGGGAGGGGGGAGAACACTATGGGACAAGGGGAGGGGGGAGAACACTATGGGACAGGGGAGGGGGGAGAACACTATGGGACAAGGGGAGGGGGAGAACACTATGGGACAAGGGGAGGGGGGAGAACACTATGGGACAGTAAAGGGGGAGAACACTATGGGACTAGGGGAGGGGGGAGAACACTATGGGACTAGGGGAGGGGGGAGAACACTATGGGACAGGGGGAGGGGGGAGAACACTATGGGACAGGGGGAGGGGGGAGAACACTATGGGACTAGGGGAGGGGGGAGAACACTATGGGAGGAGGGGAGGGGGTAGAATACTATGGGACAAAGGGAGGGGGGAGAACACTATGGGACAAGGGAAGGGGGAGAACACTATGGGAGGGGGGAGAACACTATGGGACAAGGGGAGGGGGGAGAACACTATGGGACAAGGGGAGGGGGGAGAACACTATGGGACAAGGGGAGGGGGGAGAACACTATGGGACAAGGGGAGGGGGAGAACACTATGGGACTAGGGGAGGGGGGAGAACACTATGGGACTAGGGGAGGGGGGAGAACACTATGGGACATGGGGAGGGGGGAGAACACTATGGGACAGGGGGAGGGGGGAGAACACTATGGGACAGGGGGAGGGGGGAGAACACTATGGGACAGGGGGAGGGGGGAGAACACTATGGGACAGGGGGAGGGGGGAGAACACTATGGGACAAGGGGAGGGTGGAGAACACTATGGGACAAGGGGAGGGGGGAGAACACTATGGGACAAGGGGGGGAGAACACGAGGGGAGGGGGGAGAACACTATGGGACAAGGGGAGGGGGGAGAACACTATGGGAGGAGGGGAGGGGGGAGAACACTATGGGAGGAGGGGAGGGGGGAGAACACGAGGGGAGGAGGGGAGGGGGAGAACACGAGGGGAGGGGGGAGAACACTATGGGACAGGGGAGTGGGGAGAACACTATGGGACAGGGGAGGGGGGAGAACACTATGGGAGGAGGGGAGGGGGGAGAACACTATGGGACTAGGGGAGGGGGGAGAACACTATGGGACTAGGGGAGGGGGGAGAACACTATGGGACTAGGGGAGGGGGGAGAACACTATGGGACTAGGGGAGGGGGGGAGAGCACTATGGGACAGGGGGAGGGGGAGAACACTATGGGACAGGGGGAGGGGGGAGAACACTATGGGACAGGGGAGGGGGGAGAACACTATGGGACAAGGGGAGGGGGGAGAACACTATGGGACAAGGGGAGGGGGGAGAACAGGAGGGGAGGGGGGAGAACACTATGGGACAAGGGGAGGGGGGAGAACACTATGGGAGGAGGGGAGGGGGGAGAACACTATGGGAGGAGGGGAGGGGGGAGAACACGAGGGGAGGGGGAGAACACGAGGGGAGGAGGGGAGGGGGGAGAACACGAGGGGAGGGGGGAGGGGGGAGAACACTATGGGACAGGGGAGGGGGGAGAACACTATGGGACAGGGGAGGGGGGAGAACACTATGGGACAGGGGAGGGGGGAGAACACTATGGGACAAGGGGAGGGGGGAGAACACTATGGGACAGGGGGAGGGGGTGTTAAGAAACACTGGGACAGTTTGTTCAGAATATTTTTTTTTCCTGGGTTTCCTCCTCTAAAAACTAGGTGCTTCTTATGGTGAGGTGCGTCTTCTGGAGCGAAAAATGCGGTTACCATTTATCTACCCATGTGATTTACAAATATTAACAATGCACTGTGTGGCAAGCAGGTAATTCTCTCCTGGGTGAGGAGAGATCATGTTTCGGCTGCAGTTGATGCACTGGCAATTTCTATCCATTATCAGAGGAGATGCACTGCGTAAGCTCCAGGTAGTTTTTCTCGCTTGGGAGTGACGATGCACGGTGTATGCATCAGTAGTTCATCTCCCAGGTTAGAGAAAATGCAGAATGTATGCACCAGGTAGGTTCAACCCCAGGAGAGAGTGTATGCACCAGGTAGATTCAATGTCAGGTGAGAGACTTGCCGCCTAGCTTTCAGGTGAGAGACACGCCGTGTAGCCGTCATGTGAGAGAGATAGGTACCGGTAAGTCCCCCAAGGTAGGAGATATATTATGTGAATATCAGTATTATCTGCCCCAGGTAGGTGATGACTGATCCCCCCTGGGATTACATTCCCTGCAACCTGTGAGCTCTATCCCGGGTTACATTCCCTGCAGCCTGTGGGTTACATTCCCTGTTAGCTCTATTCCGGGTTACATTCCCTGCAGCCTGTGAGCTCTATCCCGGGTTGCATTCCCTGTGAGCTCTATCCCGGATTGCATTCCCTGTGAGCTCTATCCCGGGTTACATTCCCTGTGAGCGCTATCCCGGGTTACATTCCCTGTGAGCTCTATCCTGAGTTACATTCCCTGCAGCCTGTGAGCTCTATCCTGGGTTAAATTCCCTGTGAGCTCTATCCCGGGTTAAATTCCCTGTGAGCTCTATCCCGGGTTAAATTCCCTGTGAGCTCTATCCCGGGTTGCAATCCGTGTGAGCTCTATCCCAGGTTACATTCCCTGTGAGCTCTATCCCAGGTTACATTTTTGTGAGCTCTATCCCGGGTTAAATTCCCTGTGAGCGCTATCCCGGGTTACATTCCCTGTTACATTCCCTGTGAGCTCTATCCCGGGTTATATTCCCTGTGAGCTCTATCCCGGGTTGCATTCCCTGTAAGCTCTATCCCGGGTTGCATTTCCTGCAGCCTGTGAGCGCTATCCCAGGTTACATTTCCTGCAGCCTGTGAGCGCTATCCCGGGTTACATTCCCTGTGAGCTCTATCCCAGGTTACATTCCCTGTTACATTCCCTGTGTGCTCTATCCCGGGTTACATTCCCTGTAAGCTCTATCCCGGGTTACATTTCCTGCAGCCTGTGAACGCTATCCCGGGTTACATTCCCTGTGAGCTCTATCCCGGGTTACATTTCCTGCAGCCTGTGAGCGCCATCCCGGGTTACATTCCCTCTTACATTCCCTGTGAGCTCTATCCCGGCTTACATTCCCTGTAAGCTCTATCCCGGGTTACATTCCCTGTAAGCTCTATCCCGGGTTACATTTCCTGCAGCCTGTGAGCGCTATCCCGGGTTACATTCCCTGTTACATTCCCTGTGAGCTCTATCCCGGGTTACATTCCCTGTGAGCTCTATCCCGGGATACTTCAGAAGGATATGAACATACGGATCTGCACCCTACCTCTACCTTCTACCCACAGCACGTTAAGAGTGATCCAATCCGAGTATTTGAGAAAATGGTGGAAGCTGATTTCAGGAAACTGAAGAAGAACAATAAAGAACTGAAGGGCGATAACCTTACCCGGAAAGAGAGATTAGCTTTGAAGAAATTGATGAAAGAAAACCAGATAACTATCAAATTGGCTGATAAGGGTGGCGGGCTGGTTATTCTTAACTCAGAAGACTATGAAAAAGAAAATAGATTACTTGAAGACACCTCCATGTATCAGAAGTTGGATAATGAACCCACCATATCTTTTATTGTAAGAGTTAGTAGATTATGGTAAGCAAAGATGTATTTTAAACGAAAGGGAATACAAATATTTATATACTCTCCATCCCAAGATTCCCATCTTTTACCATTTGCCCAAAATACATAAGAGACTGCAGAATCCCCCTGGAAGGCCGATTATATCAAGGATAGGTTCCCTGACTTCAAACCTATCTGAATATGTGGATCAGTATCTACAAAACCTAGTCTAACACTGAGTCAATGCTTTCCTAAGGGGAGGTCCAAACCCGCCTGTCGCACACGCGCATTAGGTCCCTGTAACGGATCGACGGGCACCCTGACTGGGTACCTCCATTGAAGGATGCTCCTAGCACTTCTTGAGGACTCCAAGCACTGCAGCAGACACCACAACCACCGAACCGGAGAAGCATACAAATGCTCTCAAACATAGGAATGCTGTAAACCGCTGAACAGGAAAAGCATACAATCAGCTTACACTCCTGGCAATCAGCATACAATCCAATTCCCCCAATAACGAGACAACACTTTGTTTTGAGGTCAAGCAGAACTGACTGTACTGGCACATACAGCCTCTTTTATTCACAATCCACAAACAAAGTACTGCCCGAAGGGTTTTGAAATACAACCAATCAATCCGTACAATACACAGACACTCCCACACAAAATCCTCACCTCTGCCTGTGATATGATTACTGAACACAATGGGTAATATAATTATCACAGGCAGAGAAATAGTTTTATAAAACATATCACAGGGACCCCAAAACATGCAATAACCCCATACAAAAACCCATACTGCACGATGTCTTTGTGCACCAAATACCGGCGAGATGGCACCGTGTAGAAAAGTCCAAACAGTGTCTGTGAGTTAAAATGGCCGCCATCCATTGTTCTCACCATGTGCTTCATCCATTGTTCTCACCATGTGCCTCTGATACATGAAATGGTGGCCACCCAGTAACTCCACAGTATGTCCCCAGATGGTTCTTAAAGGGCCAGCAGCAGGATATTAAAATACAATATGTCCAAATCAGTTCCTAGAAGGGCAATACATCCCTGGGCCATAGTTGCAGGGCAAGAGGCTGGCAAGCAGTCCTCTCCAGGCACAAGTGGCGGGGCTGGTTCCGCCACAGTCCCCTCCCATTGGATAACATCTGCACTGGATTCAAGTGGGTAAATACCTTATTAGCTGGGGGGAGGTGGGGTGCGTGAGGAGGGCGGGGGGGGGGGGGCAAGAGGACACTATAGTGTTAGGAATACAGCTTTGTATTGCTAACACTATATTATAAATTCCTTTAAGCATTGTAGTTATATTCTAGGAAATTGCCCTGATTGAAGGAATAATTTTTCTGTCTAGTACCTGATATATCCATCATTAATGAGGCCTTTGAAATACACCATTTTAAGGCGTCACTTCTTGCCATGGGATAGTAATACCTACAGAGTGAAAATTGGTTTATTTATTTCCTGCTGAGCACGCCTTTACACCTCATTTTTCTTTTTTCCACTTCCTTGGACTAATGTTTGGTCCAGACATGGTGATCACGCCATGACCTCCTTGACCTCTCTCCTTTGACTCGCTCTGCCCACCACCAAATAGTGATTGATGTAGCACCTAGACAACATACGGCTGATTACATTGGAAGCTATATATCTATGATTTATGGACTCTGTTCATTTCTTGTTTTTTTTTTTTTTTCACTTACAATGGGCTGCACACTTTAAACACAGTATATGCTTTTGTTTAGTTAGTGGATTTGTCGTATACAGAGCACTTTGGCAATGTAGGAATCCTGATTTTAGATCAGGTACATTTCAGAAATGTTTTAGATAACCAGATTTAGGCCTTTTTTTTTTTTTTTTTTTTTTTTTTAGCTTTTTATTAGTCTTTAGTGGCAAATACAAGTAACAGGGTCTTAAACGGAGACTCCACTGGCCCAATTAAATCACCATTTAGTCGATAAATATATCCCAAATGAAAACATTAATTTAATTATGCAATTGTTTTGCATTGTGGGTATATCTAAAAACAACTTGCAAAAGCTGCAGATTTCTTGTAACCCTTCTAACCCCTCCCACACTTTCTGTGGCTGTTAAGTCACAGCTCAATGAGAAGTCTTTGCAAGGCAGGGGCTCTGGGCAAATGCTGCCTCTCGAGCAGTGGTGTATTCTGGTTTTGTGCTGCTCTGGCATGACACAACTCAGGCACCCCTCCCCCCCCCCCCCCCTTCTAAATTTCACTTCCTTTTAAAAACCAACACGCTCTTGGCCTGACAGACACACACCTTCACTGATGCATACACTCACTGACGCAGTCATTGCCACACACACTGTTTAACCAACACACACTTTCATTGACACATACACACTCACTGACACACATTCACTGACAGATTCACATGCACACTCACTGACAGACACACATACGCATTGATACACATGCACACTCACTCAGTGTCAGACACACACACACTGTGACACACATATACTCACTGACAGAAACACACACACACACTTACTGACAGACACATATACACTCAGTGTCTGACACACACATTTTCAAACAGACATACACATTGGCTGACAGATACACACTCTCAGTGACAGACACGCATACACACACTGACAGACATACACATTTACTAACAGACATACACACTCTCACTGACACACACTCTTTGACATACACACACTCTCTCTAACAGAAACACAAACACACTCGCCAAACTACACACACTCTCTCACCGACAGACACAGACATACTAACACACTCATCAACACACACTAACACCAACCGACACACACACACTCTCACTGACACACACTAAAACACTCACTAAAAGACACACACCCTCACTGGCACACACTAACACATTTACTAACAACCACAGATACACTAACACACTCCCCAACAGAGATGGATACACTGAAACACACTTTAACAATTTTGTTTTTTTAAATTGCAATCCACCCAGCCCCATACCTTTGCTGGAGTGGATTTCTCTGGGATCCAGTGGGGATACTTTAGTTGCCGGAGGGACATGTGTGCAGTTAATGCAGGCACGTAAAGGAGCTCTGATCTCCCTGGCGCGCCTCTTAGTGATGCCGGAGCCGGATTGAGGAGAGCTCAGCGGACAGTGCTCCCTCGCGCTTCCCGCAACATCAGCGCATGCTTTCTAGGGACCTTAGGTGGCCAGCCGGCCAGCTACTGCCCCCCCCCCCAGAACAAGAGACTGACAAGGCATTTGCCAGGGCTTTTTTTACCGCCCCCCTGAAAGTGCCACCCAAGGCAAATGCCTTGTCAGCCTCGCGGTAAATAAACCGCTGCTCTTGAGTTTAGCTTCACTGAGCTAACCAGACCAGGCAGTAACAGGACCGGTTGTCTGACAGCCAGGGAGTGTAACAAGGTTAATTTATAGAATTGTCAATTTCTATGGAAATCTTAACTTTTTGTGAAGTGGGAAAAAAAAAAAAAACACTGTTCACACATAAAGCACTTCAGCAAGTTTTGCGAAGACTTTGTTCAGCAAACTATGTACAGTACTGTACAGTGATCTGGTATGAATGACAATAGCTCCCTTTAGTGGGCAAAGTCTGGTTATTTTTCTAGCTTGATGACTTATCTAAAAGATACCTACAGAGTGTCGTCTGTACATCCATACAATCACAACAGGAGCCTCAAGATTATATTGCTCTGTTGTGTGCATGATATGTTTTCACATTGTGTACGTGTGATCTGTTTGCATTCTGTGTCTGATCTGTTTTGTGTATATGTGTATGATCTGTTTGCACTGTGTGTATGCCCTTTCTTTAAAAAAAAAAAATTCTTTATTTCAAAGATTTTGTTCTTTGGGAAGCTGTACAGAAATAAGCGTCGGGGGATAAAATTTGTATAACACATATATTGCATAACATTCTTTTGTTACAACATGACAGTCAGTCTTACAGATTATACAAATATACAGAAGTGACAACAGCGGTTTATGCAGAATTTAACCTGTGAACATTTTGAGTAAAGCTTCTACTGTAGTGAGGTCGTCTGCCTTTGTTATGGTCGGTCATAGGTGGAGAGGGCCCAAAAGAGGGAACTAATGTACTACTTTCGACAACTATGCTTGTTCGGGGGTCCATCAATACCGGTAAGTTATAGGGTTCATAACCGTTTGTGACTCTGGTGTTAATGTCTATGGCTATTACAGCGTCACTGTAGTCTATGGTGGGTCAATGTACATTACATCGGTCGTCGCTGTGATGTAAGGGGGGTAGGAGAAGGGGGTTTGTCTTGTTCTGGTTCCTCCCGGTAGGCTCTGTTGTGCAAGCCCTGGGGGTGGCCTCTTGCTTGCGCGGTGTGGGAAATGCATATTGGGCCCTTGTCGTGGAGGAGTTTGCATGTCATGGAGGAGTTTGCAGTAATACGGTATGGTAGGTACATTTTCTGTAACAGTGGAGGGGTAATGTAGGATCAATGGGGAGGGGATATTGAAAGGTGTCGAGGATACGTGCTGAACTAGTAGGCTAGTATAGAGATGGTTTGTGTTCCTCAATGGCCTAATCTTGTGCCATAGTAATCTGATCATGTGGGGAGGGGGAGTTTGGAGAGCCAGGGATCCCAGATTTTATGAAAAGTTTTGGTGGTATCATGGATGAGTGATGGAAGGCTGTCCTTTTTCCTAGCTTTGTTTATCTTCTGCTTTAACATGTCTAGGGAGGGGGTTTCTGGGCTACCCCATTTGTCTGCTATGGTTCTCCTAGTGGCTAGTGCGATTTTAGCGATGAGTTTGTTTTGAGCTCTCGGCACGTCCCCACAGGGTTTGGTCAATAGCCAGGTCCATGGAGTGTGTCTGCCCTTTTAATGTAGCTAAACTTACCGCACAATGTGCAGCACTGACATTCAGCATCTCCACGCCCTGCATGGAGGCGCTGAACATTCCTCATAGAGATGCATTCATTCAATAAATCTCTATGAGGAGATCCTGATTGGTGGAGCATGGCGTTTTGCCGCGCATGTGCAATAACCTCCCAATGCTTTTGTAATGGAAAGCATTGAACTAGCTGAGATTATCAATTTTAATTATCTCAGCTAAGGAGGCGGAGCGGGGGGTGGAGTCAGTCGCAATGAACCTGCCTGGCTCTGGAATAAAGGTATGTAAAATCCCTTTTTAAATTGCTCATGGGTCTAAACAGTGCGAGATCTCTTACCAATGTGAGTATGTAATTGATGATTTCACTAGGTTGTCAAACATGGGCACCCCAACTGATGTAAGGTTTCAGCTCCCAAAATGTTCTGCAAACATATGGCAAATACAGCGATTATCCACAATATTAAAACCACTGACAGGTGAAGTGAGTAACATTGATTATATCATTATATCATCACAATGGCACCTATCAAGGGGTGGGATATATTAGGCAGCAAGTAAACAGTCAGTTCTTGAATTTCATGTGTTGGAAAGCAGGATAAATGGGCAAGAAAAAAGATCTGGGTGACTTTGGGCCAAATGTTGATGGCTAGAGGACTGGGTCAGAGCATCTCCAATGGCAAGTCTTGTGGGGTGTTCCTAGTATGCAGTTATTAGTACCTATAAAGGACAACTGGCGAATCTGTGTCATGGTCAAGGGTTGCCAAGGCTCATTGATGCATGTGAGGAGCGAAGGCTAGTCCATCTGGTCCAATCACACAGAAGAGCTTCTGTAGCTCAAATTTCTGAAAAACTTTATGCTGGCCATGATAGAAAGGTGTAAGAACATACAGGGCATTACCTCTACACCACAGCAGTGGATCCTAATGCTTCCTGTGAATCTGTTACCAGCAAATCCTCTCAAAAGCGGAAACAGGCCTGCTGACAAAAGGGAAAAGGAGCAGACCTCTGGACGATGCAGAAGGCTTCAGAAACCATCACCATTGTTCCATGTGAGAGCAGAATAGTCATGTAGTCACCACCGTGGGACCAGTGGGGTGAGGTCTTATGTCAACCTGGCGACTGGTGATTTTTCTATGCAGCGACCACCGCATCTCGTGAGTCTCACCCAACACTTGTGTATATAGACAGCAACTTTCACCTAGGCCTGTGATTATTATTGTGTGCCTTTGGAGGTAATTGGTTAACCATGGGACTGTGCCAAGGATTAAATTTTGGGCACATAGCACTGGACCACTTAGCAGTAGCCATGTTGCACAGATTTTCTTATGCTTCAAGTTGTTATATTTTATATTCTGTACTCAAAGCAATCAATACTTTCTTTATTATTTTAGAATGTGCAGTGTACTAAATTCATGTTACTCTGACAGACTTAACATGTTACCTCTCAAATTAAAAAAAAAAAGAAGTCAGAGTTGGCCAAACAGAATTGGTCAACCAGGCACGTTCATAACATTTGGTAATATCTGATCAATGAGACACAATAGTTGTCCACATTTATAAAAATAAAAGGTGTCAAACAATCGATATACAGGTTGACCTCAGTAATTGTTGCTTAATAAAAACATTACCCTAGTTATTTTTTAATGTAAGATTAGTGGCAAGGGACATGCACAGATTAAGCACTGCGCCTCTGCATGTCTGATCTGCAAGAATACAGTAAGTGTTTGTGCAAATTGCATGTGTATACACAATCCACAGCTTGTGAAGAGTCCTCATGTTATAAAAACTGTTACCAGCAATCTTTGTCTTTTCAACATAGGCAGTTAAAAAGTTAACACGTGGCACATGTCCGCTATGTACAGGTTAAGCTAGTTTCCAGATCTTTATCATTCTGCGTGATGCTCTTGTTTCCCACATTCAGTTATCTGATATGTGAATTTCTATTTTGTTTTTTTCGAGAGTGTGTATTGTAACATTCTTGATCCTTGACTTCATTGTTCGGATCTTGGAGATATGTTGTGTTATTTTACCATAGTATTTTTAAAACTGAAATATTAGGACAGTTCTGTGTTCTTGTTTCATAACATGCCTTGCGGCGGTCTGTTCGGTAAACACTTCCTGTAGTCTCAGAATGAACAGGTCCACCTCTCTGAGTATCCTGCTCCCATGCCTGCCCACCATCACCTAGATGGTGAGTGGGCAATGATGGTAGGACTCGTTTTACAGTCTGAGCTTGGTCAGGACATTGACACAGGACATGGACATTGTCCATTATATCTGATTCTTTTATTTTTAACATTTTATTAAATATTTGTATCTACTTTGCATTAAAGAAAACATTGATTAATTCTAGCCTCAAGTGTCTCATTAATTAAAAACAAATTGTGATTTTATCTAATTCTATTGTTACATCACTATAATGCTTATTGTAATGCTAGAGGAAAATAAAAATCTGTATACCTCTATTATTTTGTAAATAACACTGGGATCATTTGCTCAACCTGCGCCATTTATAATGACCAGGAATTCACTTGCACAAATTCCATACATTATTTTCAACGATGAGCAGGTAAATTCTCAAGATTCCAACAGGTTCTTACACCTGTGGTTAAGTGGGGTGCTAATTCTTTGTATGACGTTCTTAGCATCGAGAAGATCTGTCTGCAGGGAAAACCATTTTTGGAGCTAATATTGAAACTGTAGAAGTGAGTGGTACACGATGGAGGTTAAACGTTCAAAAGATTGTCACATCAGTTGTTTTACCACTGTAGAAGGGTAAAATTAGCTTTAACAACCCAGGTTCCCCCAAAAGTAGGGGCAACTTAGAAGCACAGATTGCAAAGCCAAGAAAGCGATGACTATGTTTTGAGAACATGCTTTAGGAGCCAATTGATGATGTCAGATCATTTCCCGCCCTCTGAAAGCAATTGTTTAAGCAAAGAATTGTAGCCTTGATTTGTCAAAAAAAAAATTGTGGCTTTGATGCATATTCAGTGCTCTCTCAATCTCTGGTGTGCGAACTTGGCAAGTACTCAATGATTTTTTATGTACACTAATATATTATGAAGATACACCATGACTTGAGACAATAACTTGTCCTCTAAACCATTATTCACAAAAGTCAGATTTACGCAACGTAGAAACATTGGAGAGGCCGGATGGAATCACGGCAATTAAGGTCGAAATAATTGAATCTTCATTTTCTCCGGTTATGCTGTTTTGGCCTAAGAATTGCAATTGCCCTTTCATTTCTCCAGAATAGCCAGTTAATAAAATAAACCTCATATTGTTTTGTGTTTGAAGGGAATTATAATCCTTCAAATACCTTTACTTTCACAACATATTAATGTCAAGTAGTGTTACAACAAATCAAAGAATCCGATTTTGTTTCTTTTTGAGAATCTGTATTCTTTTGCAATAACCTCGTGTTAGGACTTGTCACATTTAGAACAACCCCTCTGCCTATCCCTCATGTAAGTGACACATCTAATTGATGCCTGATGGCTTTTCTAGTTTAAGATGAAGATATTCACATTTTCATACATTCATTTGTAATTTAAGAAGCTTCTAATTTTTTTTAAATACACATACTAAGGCCTCATTGTAGTGTGGATTCCACATGATTCCATGCTATTGTAGTGGCTTGGGTGATCAGGATTTCACGCTATTGTAGGGGCTTGGATGATCAGGATTCCATGCTATTGTACTGGCTTGGGTGATCAGGATTCCATGCTATTGTAGTGGCTTGGGTGATCAGGATTCCACGCTATTGTAGTGGCTTGGGTGATCAGGATTCCACGCTATTGTAGTGGCTTGGATGATCAGGATACCACGCTATTGTACTGGCTTGGGTGATCAGGATTCCATGCTATTGTAGTGGCTTGGGTGATCAGGATTCCACGCTATTGTAGTGGCTTGGGTGATCAGGATTCCACGCTATTGTAGTGGCTTGGGTGATCAGGATTCCACGCTATTGTAGTGGCTTGGGTGATCAGGATTCCACGCTATTGTAGTGGCTTGGGTGATCAGGATTCCACCCTATTGTAGGGGCTTGGATGATCAGGATTCCACGCTATTGTAGTGGCTTGGGTGATCAGGATTCCATGCTATTGTAGGGGCTTGGATGATCAGGATTCCACGCTATTGTAGTGGCTTGGGTGATCAGGATTCCACGCTATTGTAGGGGCTTGGATGATCAGGATTCCACGCTATTGTAGTGGCTTGGATGATCAGGATTCCACGCTATTGTAGTGGCTTGGATGATCAGGATTCCACCCTATTGTAGGGGCTTGGATGATCAGGATTCCACGCTATTGTAGTGGCTTGGATGATCAGGATTCCACCCAATTGTAGTGGCTTGGGTGATCAGGATTCCACGCTATTGTAGGGGTTTGGATGATCAGGATTCCACCCTATTGTAGGGGCTTGGATGATCAGGATTCCACGCTATTGTAGTAGTTTGGGTGATCAGGATTCCACACTATTGTAGTGGCTTGGATGATCAGGATTCAACGCTATTGTAGGGGCTTGGGTGATCAGGATTCCACGCTATTGTAGTGGCTTGGGTGGTCAGGATTACACGCTATTGTAGTGGCTTGGATGATCAGGATTTCATGCTATTGTAGTGGCTTGGGTGATCAGGATTCCACGCTATTGTAGTGGCTTGGATGATCAGGATTTCATGCTATTGTAGGGGCTTGGGTGATCAGGATTCCATGCTATTGTAGTGGCTTGGGTGATCAGGATTCCATGTTATTGTAGGGGCTTGAATGATCAGGATTCCACGCTATTGTAGGGGCTTGGGTGATCAGGATTCCATGCTATTGTAGTGGCTTGGGTGATCAGGATTCCATGCTATTGTAGGGGCTTGGATGATCAGGATTCCATGCTATTGTAGTGGCTTGGGTGATCAGGATTCCACGCTATTGTAGGGGCTTGGGTGATCAGGATTCCACGCTATTGTAGGGGCTTGGGTGATCAGGATTCCACGCTATTGTAGTGGCTTGGGTGGTCAGGATTCCACGCTATTGTAGGGGCTTGGATGATCAGGATTCCACCCTATTGTAGTGGCTTGGATGATCAGGATTTCATGCTATTGTAGGGGCTTGGGTGATCAGGATACGCCAACATCCTTTATGAAAATATGACCAAGGGTTTATGCACATGAAAGGTGCTCTACCCTGTGTGTCTTGGGGTTGATCATCCCAACCACAGCATGCACACCTCTAATGGGTTGGAAAAGATCTATGCTATTGTCTATTTGATCTGTGAGGTAAAGAGATCTGTATTCTGTGCAGTCCAATCTGTTTTGCACTGGTTTGTGATGTCGGATTGCTGCTCACAGTAGTCCTTAAATGGTTACACCAACCAAAAAAATTGTGTTTTAAGAAAACTGCGGTTTTAGTTAGAGTACCTCTTCCATTACCTGTATTCCAGCGCCGAGGCCAAGTTCTTCTTACAGCCCGATCTTTCAAAGCGAAACACTGTGTATACAGACTCCAGGCACCATATCAAACCAGTAAAGTGGTCATGGTTCTTGCTCTAACCCTCTAATAGAGCCTGTTATGGGTAATGCAGAGAAGAGAGATCCAGTGGTAGCATCACTGCCTTAGAACTGGAAAACCCAGAGTTTAATCTCAAATCCTCACAAATTGTAAGATCGTTTGAGCAGGGCCTTCTGCACAGTTAAATATCCACTTTGTATAAATTGTGCAGCGCTGCAGAATGTGTGTGTGCTATATGATTACGAATAGTCATAGTGACGATGGGAAAGGCGCATGCATGTCCTGTTCCCCCTTTTGATCACCAGACATGCACTGATCACTGATCACTGATCACCAGACATGCACGGAGTTACGAATAATCATTCCAACCCTGCATTTCATATTATTACACCAATGTCATCCTGCAGTCAAAAAAATGGGCAACCTCAGAACCATAGCCTAGCAAAAGTAATGTTATAACTCTGCATAAGGAAAAATGGCATTCCAGGCACCTACACATGTTAGATGCAGTTCAGATTAATTTACAGTTAGTTATTCTGAGAGTTTTTATATTAAGGCAATACTTTGCATTGTCTATTAGCCTACCATTTCTTCCCATCTTTTCTCCTCTTTCCCAACCATCAGTTTTTCCTTTTTTTGCTTCCCAATTACTTCAGTGTATGGGACACCAGGGCTGGGAGTTGTAAATAAAATGTTCATCAAATCTTTGTTTTCTACCGAAAGCTAATAATCGAACTACAACTCCCCAAACCTCTTAATGTGCCTATGAAGAACAGTTGGAGGTTAAAGCTCTAGAAAGGTAAGGGATCATCCTTATTGGCCGAGTCACGTCCTAGTTTAGCGAGTGCTTAATGCAGAAGCTGCACAGTCTAACAAATTGTGCCAAATTAAAGGATCACTATAGGGTCAGGAACACAAACATGTATTCCTGACCCTATAGTGTTAAAACCACCATTTAGACCCCCTGGGCCCTCATGCCTCCATAAATATTGTAAAATCTTACTGTATTCAAGCTTGAAGCTGTAACTCTGCATGCTGTTAGACTCAGAAAAACAAGCAGTCTGCTGACATCATCAGAAGTGGTAGCCTGGTCCAATCACAATGCTTCCCCATAGGATTGGCTGGGACTGACAAAGAGGCAGATCAGGGGCAGAGCCAGCATGATTCAAACACAGCCCTGGCCAATCAGCATCTCCTCATAGAGATGAATTGAATCAATGAATCTCTATGAGGAAAGGTCAGTCAGTGTCTGCATGCAGAGGGAGGAGACACTGAATGTTTGGATGCATTTTAGGCAGCCATGACCCAGGAAGGATCTCTAACAGCCATCTGAGGAGTGGCCAGTGAAGTTATCACTAGGCTGTAATGTAAACACTGCCTGAAGGTAATGATTCTACTCACCAGAACAAATTCAGTAAGCTGTAGTTGCTCTGGTGACTATAGTGTCCCTTTAAGGAAATGTGATTATCATTTTTATTTTCCCTTGACTTTTTTTTTTTTAAGGTGTGAATGACTTTTATTTATTTATTACTCAGCTTAATGCAGGTTACACTTGCCTTGATTACTTTTTTTCCTTTTTTTTCTCTCCTCATTTACACCTTATAGAAAACATTTTTCACAAATACAAAAAAGAAAAACATACAACATTCAGACTATGTTACTATATAATTATCTGTAGAGCTGCCTTAGGCAGCACAGAACTAGAGCACCCCCCCCCCCCCTTTCCAAATTTCTCTTCCTGACAGACAAGCCCTCACTGATGCATGCACTGACATACACTCAATTACAGATACACAGTCATTGTCACACACACTATTTAACCAACGCACACTTTCACTGAAACATACACATTCACAGACATACGCACTCACTCATTCAGTTACACTCACTCACATTCACTGACAGACACGCATTCACCGACAGACACATACACACTCACTGACAAGACAAACATGCACACTCACTGTGAGAAATGCATACACACTCACTGACAAACACACATATACAACACTCACTGACAGACATATATACACTCAGTGTCAGACACACACATCAGACAGACAACAGACACACATGCACTAGCTGACAGACATGCATACACACTGACAAACATGGATACACATGCTGAAACACGCATACACACACTGACAGACCCACACACACACTCAGTGACAGATACACACTCACTGACAAACATATACACTCTCAGTGACAGACACATGCTCACTAACACACACGCTCACTAACAGACACACACACTAACAGACACAAACACTCACTAACAGACACACTAACACACTCACAGACACATGCTAACACTCACTAACAGACACATTAACACTCTCACTAACAGACACACACTAACACACTTCCTAACAGACACATTAACACTCTCGCTAACAGACACACACTAACACACTCACTAACAGACACACACAATCCATAACAGACACACTAATACACTCACAATTAAAAAAAAAAAAAATGTAAATTCAATCCTCCCAGCCTCCCTACCTTTGGGAGTGCTGGAGTGGATTCTTCTCTGGGGTCCAGTAGGGTTGCTGCTGGCTGGGCTGGCAGGCACGCAGGCAGGTGGTCGGGTTGGCAGTCAGGCAAGCTCACATTGGAGGCGGCGAGGGAGCTCTGACCTCCCTGTTCTGCTCCCTTGCGCGCTTCTTAGTGATGCCAGAGCCGGAGTGACGTTATATTTCGGGTCTGGCATCACTGTGGTGTGCGCAAGGCAGTTGAACGGGGAGCGCTCATGGCACAGTGTTACCTTGTGCGCCCGGCAACATCAGCGCATGCCAGCCTTCGGGGGGCCCTGACGTGGCCAGCACCCCCCCAAGACAAGCAATTGGGGCAGCAAATACCTTGTCAGCCTCACGGTAAATACACTGCTGACCATATACCATTTGCTGATGATTATCATTTTTATTATTTTTCATCTATTGTTTATGAATGTTTGTATAATGCATAAAAATGATGGACCTACACCTGCCTGCAGTATCGCTGGTTATCTTTCCACATTTTTTAATACAAATATTTGTATTAATTTTGTGTGTGTTGATTTTTATTTATTTTTGCAAATCTGTGTTTATTGAGTTTTCCACATTGTCAGACAGGAACAGTCAAAAGGTATGATAGAGAGAGCGTGCACGCCATTCAACATAAATTGTAAATATTAGAAGCAGGTGTAACCTTATATATATAATAAATCACAATCGTATATCTTACACATTGTATTATCGATCACTGTAGTCATAGTCGGCAACTTTTAACCAGGTATATAGAACCGTAAGCTGCCTCTGAATTATCCAAAAAGAAAGGAGTACATAGTCATCAGTGCGCTCGATGTCATCCCAGAACTTTGCCATCCAACAATCCCTAAGGGACTCAGGAGTGGGTCAGGGAGGAGATACTATAGGAGGAAAGTAAGTATAGAGAAGAGAATTAGATGAGAGATGGGAGCGGTCACCGTCCGAGGAGGCCGAGCATCCCCAGCGCACGCCCCACTACCCTGGAGATCGCCCCATCTCACAGATCCCGAGCCATGAACATGAACCATGGTTGCCATGTCTCCGCGCGCCTGGTCCCCCTTCACAGCAGCGAGGCATGAAGCACCTCCGCCGCCTGAATGTCCTCGACCCTGCGGATCCACTCTTCCCTCTTAGGAACCTCGGTCCGTTTCCAGTAAGCCGGAATAAGGGCCTTGGCCGTGTTTAGTAAATGGCGCAATATCGATATAAAGTGAGAAAGGTCTGGATGAAATATGCAGTAGGGCTAATTCAGTGGAACATTCGGCTGGTTCTCCCAATATTGCTGTCACATCAGCTTTTACCATCTCCCAATATGGGGTGATGATTCGGCATTCCCACCAAATGTGCATCATTGTCCCCCTTTCCACCTGGCATCTCCAGCATGTTGGGGGAACCGTGGGGAAAATTCTGTTGAGTAGGGTCGACATTTTATACCAGAGAGATATGAGTTTATAGTTAATCTCTTGGTATTGAGTACTGATGGAGCTCTTATGCTGACACAGTAACACCTTGTCCCATTGTGGTTGCGAGAATGTCTTGCCCAAGAGAGTTTCTCATTGCCTTTGGAAGGTGTTGTTGGCCGTCTGAGTTCATATCAATAGGTATTGATAGATCGTGGATACTGCTTTTTCAAACCAGGTGAAAAAGCCCTGTATGCAAAGGCCTTCAAACCAGGAGAATTCCCTATGCAACCAGTCTTTATGTGGGAGCGAGTTATAATAATAAGTCAGTTGCATCTATCGAAGGGCATCCAGGGATGTTCGTGGTCTGCCCTCCAACAGCGAGTAAGGTTGATGGTCCTCCAACTGTCCACCAGTCCCAGGTCTCCCAGCGATCTACGTATGCAGCGAATGCACCTTTGGGAGATGCAACTGTGTCCCGATGAGGAGTCTAGCAGTGGGTTGTGTGTGTTGATTTGTGTAAAATTACAGATTTGAATTCTTTCCTTTATATATTTACAATGTTTTATTTGCTGATTTTGTAAACCATGTGTTCTCAGTGCATAAATAATGAATTTATTGTGTAGCACAACGTGGTGTATCTGTAATTAGATTATATGTCTTGGTCTTATGAACTTTAGCAGAATAAGCACGGAATAATATTAATCACAGTATGACTCCATGGTCATTCAGAGAATAGAAGTCAAGAGTTCCTTTTATACAAGTAATTAATAAGAAAAAATAACTTGGGCTGTGCCAGAGTAAGATTACCTTATTCTGACTTATCTCGGGTAATTTGAACACACCCATAAGAAACGTCTCGTGAGTTGGAACAAACATTGGTGTAAAATGAAATTCTGGGTCTATATAACACACATTGTATTGCAGTATTTCAAAGCAAATCATCAAAATAAGGGAATTTGAAACATTTTTTTGTAATGCTGTTATTTTTGGTACCTGATGCCCTGACCATGGTGCTGTGGGCCTACAACCGTATTGTCAGAAGACACTCCTCGTCTGTTCTAAAGTACATGTTTAACCTGATACTATGTGAAATATAAAACAAATAAAGCACAAATAGATTGCATTTGAAGGAAAATTATAAGGTCAGGTATAGATCTTTTTATAATGATCTAATAGGCAGGGGCGGGCTGGGCCGGGGGGCAGGGAGGCAATTGCCCCCCAGGCCACCCTAAATCCAGGGCCGCCCACATCCAAATAGAAAAGAAAAATGTTCCCCCCAGTGGCTGAACTACCGGGCTCGGCTGCTCTGTAGACCTATGCTGGCAGGACTGGCTCCCCTTGCAAAACTGCTATTTAGTATATTGCTAATTCGGCAATATACTAAATAGCAATTATCCTAGCTCACTGATTGGCCGATCGGCCAGTAACCTCAGTAAAGGGCAGAGTGGGGTGCAGATGGAGGTCCCGCTGTATTCATTGTTTGGGTGTCCCGCGGAGGCACACCGGAACTCAATGCCTACCCTCACCTCTTCCTGGGCGGAGTTCTGGCAGAGCTGCCTCCATATCCTGCCTGCAGGCCCCTCCTTCTCTTCCCAGGATGCCAGCACTGGGACGGCACAGGGGAGCTCCGAGCAAGCCCAGCAGATCTCAGGCCCCCAAGAGATCCCTGTCCCAGCTGGCAGCAGTGGCACACAGGATCAAGGTGAGTGAAATACTCTACCTCACCTCTCCCTGCTCACATAGGAGGCTGTCTCTTCCTGGCTCTACTTCTTTCTGTGTGTCTCGCTTTCTTTCTGTCTCTCTCTAGTTTTTTAACTGTCCCAGTCTCTCCTTTCCTTGTGTCACTCTCTGTCTCTCTATAGCTTTCTAGCTGTCTCAGTCTCTCCTTTCCTTGTGTCATTCGTTGTCTCTTTCTAGCTGTCTCTGGCTCTCCTTTCCTTGTTTCACTCTTGGTCTCTCTAATTTTCTAGCAGTCTCAGTCTCTCCTTTCCTTGTGTCATTCGTTGTCTCTTTCTAGCTGTCTCTGGCTCTCCTTTCCTTGTTTCACTCTTGGTCTCTCTAATTTTCTAGCAGTCTCAGTCTCTACTTTCCTTGTGTCATTCGTTGTCTCTTTCTAGCTGTCTCTGGCTCTCCTTTCCTTGTGTCACTCTCTGCCTCTCCATATCTTTACATGTGTAGCTCTGTCTCCCTTTGGTTCTCTGTCTCTCCCTCCCTCTCTGTCTTCTCTGGCACTCTCTATCTCACTCTCTGTTTCTTTGTCTCCCTCTTAAACAGCCACAAATACAATCACACTCAGCCAGCTCTCACACACCCACACAATCACACTCATCCAACTACACAGATGCATGCAACACTCACTCAGCAACAGTACAATCACACAAAGAAACCACACACATTTCAACCATGTGTATTGCTTAGTGGGGAGTGACGAGGAGTGAGAATCTGCACAAGGTACAGTGACAAGGGGGCCCTACTTTCTTGCACAGGGGCCCAGCGGTTCCCAGTTACGCCCCATGTTCCCCCCCATGGGCCCGTGGTGCTGGTACTGCGGTTGCACTGGGGCCCACACACTAAGGGGGACCACCGGGTGGCCTATACACAGCAAGCAGAGCCAGACCCCAACTCCCAAGCACCCTAGCCAGCACACTAGACCTTAGGAAAGGTACCAGCAAAGGTAGGAAGCTGGCTTTAAAAGTGTAAAGTGTGTGTGTGTATGAGTATGTCTGTGTGTTTGTCTGTGTGTCAATATGTCTGTGTGTGTGTGTCAGTATGTCTGTCTATGTGTGTGCAAGTATGTCTCTGTGAGTGTGCCAGTTTGTCTGTGTGTGTGTGAGCCAGTATGCCGGTATCTTTGTGTGTGTCATTTTGTATGTCTGTGTGAGTCAGTATGCCTGTAACAGTGTGTCTGTCAGTGAGTGTGTGCATGTGCCAGTCAGTGAGTGTGTGTGTGTTTGTTAGTGTGTGTCAAATCAGCGAGTGTGTGCGCCTGTCAGTGAGTGTGTCTGTTTAGGTGACTGCCCCCCCCTTTCAATCACATGGGAAACGTGTTTTTACTCTCTTCTTGGTGCGATGGGCCACTTGACTGGATTTGCCCCCCAGGCCTAACGCTACCAGCCCTCCCCTGCTAATAGGGAAAACTGTGAAATAGTCTGCATCCCCTCTTTTAGGACCAAGTCTCCTGCTTACAATGGCCTCAAATTAAATCATTTCACCCAGAATCAAAAATGAGGGGGGGGGGGGCCTTTTCAAATTATTTAATTACAAAAATTACCATTAAAGTCTATAGGAACCTTTGTAGATAAATAGATAAATCACATTGAAAATAATTTTTCTATCAGAATGGAATATTTTTTTTTAATTCTGATTAACACTAATGAAATGGAGGCCATTATTTGATAATACAAATACAAAAAGAGAAGTCCTGCGCTAAAGCAGCATGGACTACAACACACATCAGCCCCAATATGTAGTAAAAACCAAAGAAAAGAAAATGTTACTTGCGCTTTTTCCTTAATCCCTATGTATATTTAGACAAATGGAGGTCATTTAGTTGCTCCAATGGCCATTGGAGGGATGCCCGCCTGCCAACGTCAAGGCAGACCCCCCCTAAGCGGGTCCTAACACTGACCCTTCAGCCTGCTTCCTTGAGCTTCTGGCAAAGATATCTCTAATGAGACAGAAAGGGGTATTTTTTATATACACCCCTTTACTTATTAACCCTTAATAGGGAACACATGGGATGGGTAGCAGCATTGTAACCAGGCTGTGTGATACAAAGTAAATACAAATACAAAAAGAGAAGTCCTGCGCTAAAGCAGCATGGACTACAACACACATCAGCCCCAATATGTAGTAAAAACCAAAGAAAAGAAAATGTTACTTGCGCTTTTTCCTTAATCCCTATGTATATTTAGACAAATGGAGGTCATTTAGTTGCTCCAATGGCCATTGGAGGGATGCCCGCCTGCCAACGTCAAGGCAGACCCCCCCTAAGCGGGTCCTAACACTGACCCTTCAGCCTGCTTCCTTGAGCTTCTGGCAAAGATATCTCTAATGAGACAGAAAGGGGTATTTTTTATATACACCCCTTTACTTATTAACCCTTAATAGGGAACACATGGGATGGGTAGCAGCATTGTAACCAGGCTGTGTGATACAAAGTAAATACAAATACAAAAAGAGAAGTCCTGCGCTAAAGCAGCATGGACTACAACACACATCAGCCCCAATATGTAGTAAAAACCAAAGAAAAGAAAATGTTACTTGCGCTTTTTCCTTAATCCCTATGTATATTTAGACAAATGGAGGTCATTTAGTTGCTCCAATGGCCATTGGAGGGATGCCCGCCTGCCAACGTCAAGGCAGACCCCCCCTAAGCGGGTCCTAACACTGACCCTTCAGCCTGCTTCCTTGAGCTTCTGGCAAAGATATCTCTAATGAGACAGAAAGGGGTATTTTTTATATACACCCCTTTACTTATTAACCCTTAATAGGGAACACATGGGATGGGTAGCAGCATTGTAACCAGGCTGTGTGATACAAAGTAAATACAAATACAAAAAGAGAAGTCCTGCGCTAAAGCAGCATGGACTACAACACACATTGGAGCAACTAAATGACCTCCATTTGTCTAAATATACATAGGGATTAAGGAAAAAGCGCAAGTAACATTTTCTTTTCTTTGGTTTTTACTACATTATTTGATAATGATGAGTGTATCACAGAGCTTCACAGCAATCAAACTGAAATAATTCTATTTGTATGAGTGCATCTTAGAGGTCTGCGACAATAGCAACAACAAAAGACTTGGATCAGATCACTAACTCTTTCAATGTGTGGGTTTTCGCTGCTTATCGTGAGAGATTGGGACTTCTTATTTTTTTTAATCTTAAAGAAATGGTGCCTTCACAAGGAACCCACTGCACTGAGGTAATGAGCTCTACTTGATAATCACAGTCACATATATATGATGATGTGTAAATTTCACTACTCTAGAGTTGAGCCAAATTTTGCTAGAACCACACCTAGTTTTTGTTTTTTAAGACTTTCCTCAAGCTGTTATAATCTATACCAGGGAGAGGAAACCTACGGCACTACAGATGTTGTGGACTACATCCCCCATAATGCTCTTACATAATTGCCCCCACCCCTGAGCAGAGGGCTCTGTGTCATTTTACACAGCGTGGGAAAGTGCTTTGGAATTTTCCCACGCTGTGTAATTTGACTCATAACTCTCTGATTGGTGGATTAAGTAACCAATCAGAGTGCTATGAGTCAAATTACACAGCGTGGGGAAATTCCAAAGAACTTTCCCACGCTGTGTAAAATGACACAGAGCACTCTGATTGGTGGATTTTAAACCAACCAATCAGAGTGCTGTGACAGGTAAATGTAGAGACTTACCTGTCAGTCTCTTCATTTACCTGTCAGAGCACTCTGATTGGATGGCTTAAACCCACCAATCAGAGTGCTCTGAGCCTAATTGCAGGGCGGGGCAAGACTTTATAAGCCTTCCCCCGCCCTGCAGAGCTTAGTCTGAGCGGAGCCCTCCATCGGTGAAGATAGATTTTTTTTTATATAATTGCGTCGGTTATTATGGTTTTTTATTTGGTCTTTTTTGGGGCTGAAAAAAAGAAGATTTTAGAAGAAAGAAAACATCAAATGGTATGTTTTATTTTTTATTGTTTTTAGGGTGAGGGGGCTAGGTAGGGGGATAATTTTTATTGGGGGGGAGGGGGTGACTAGGGGTTTGGGGACCCTTAGTCACCTGGGGGGGACATTTTTCTTAGGGCCCCCACCCGCCACTCAGGGGTGGGGGCCAGGGGGGAGGACATTAGGTACCCCCCTTATTCTTGTTTAGGGCCCCCACCCACCGCTCAGGGGTGGGGGCCAGGGGGGAGGACATTAGGTCCCCCCCTTATTCTTGTTTAGGGCCCCCACCCACCGCTCAGGGGTGGGGGCCAGGGGGGAGGACATTAGGTCCCCCCCATTAGTATTTAGGTCCCCCACCCGCCGCTCAGAGGTGGGGGCCAGGGGGGAGGACATTAGGTCACCCCCTTATTCTTGTTTAGGACCCCCACCCTAAACTACTCACTGTTTAATAGACATGCCCCTACTCGCGGTATAGCGAGTAGGGGCATCATTTACTAATACTAAGTAATCTTTACTTAGTATTAGTAAATTTGTCTGAAAGACCAATTTAGGTCTTTCAGCCTTTTAGTAGATAGCTCCCTAATACTGTGGGAATTAGGGAGTTATCTACTTATTCATTCCTGTCATTACACTGACTGGCCAAGTAACTTACATTTTATATGAATGTATGTTACTTGATTGTTGTAAGTGTTGCAAATGCTTACAGCTGAATCCTGACTATGTTTGTATACTTTTTATTTAAAATTGTTTACAATGTAACATTCTTCTTCTTTCACTGGGTAAGTATATTAGTACTTAGGCAATACTGTGCTTCGGAACTTCGGCACTTTGACACTTCGGAACTTCGACACTTCGGAACTTCGACACTTCGGAAATTCAGTAATTTTGGAACTTCGGGACCTCGGCAATTCAGACATTCGGAAGTACCCGAATGTCCGATATTCGTCCGAATTCATATACGGACCGAAACGAATTGCACATGTCTACCTGTCACTCAGCCACTGCCTTACCCATGCAACAATATTGGAATCCAAACTTAAAGATTGTAGTTTATTGATAAGCCTTCTATGTGCAACAGTGTCAAAAGCCTTACTGAAATCTAGGTAAGCAATGTCTACTGCACCACCCTGATCTATAATTTTAGTTACCCAATCAAAAAAATCAATAAGATTAGTTTGGCATGATCTCCCTGAAGTAAACCCATGTTGTCTCTGATCTTGAAATCCATGTGTTTTTAGATGTTCAACAATCCTATCCTTTAACATGGTTCCATCACTTTCCCCACTACTGAAGTAAGGCTTACTGGCCTATAGTTGCCCAACTCCTCCCTATTACCTTTCTTGTGAATGGGCACAACATTCGCTAACTTCCAATCTTCTTGGACTACTCGTGTTAACAATGATTGGTTAAATAAATATGTTAATGGTTTTGCTAGTACACCACTAAGCTCTTTTAATAGCTTTGGGTGTATTCCATCAGGTCCCATTGACTTATTTGTCTTTACTTTTGAAAGTTGAAATAGAACCTCTTCCTCTGTAAACTCACGTGTAATAAATAACTAATTTATCCTTTTTCTTAACTGAGGTCCCTTTCCTTCATTTTCATCTGTAAATACCGAACAAAAATATTCATGGAGGCAGTCAGCTAGACCTTTATCCTCTTCTACATACCTTCCTTCTTTTGTTTTTTTTTTTTGTTTTTTTTTTAATTCTTTATTTTTGTGTGCAAAGTGGTAACAACATTGTGAACGAAGCCACAACAGCTTTTTGTTCACAGACATCACATGCATTGTATAACAAACGTGGCTTTTTTTTATCCTTGCACTTTTTATAGTAATATGAGTTCTTTAAACAAAAGGAAAAACAAATGTGTTATAAAGATTTTAGGCCCTGTGAGGGATTAAGACTCGTGTAGCCTAACGGTTAAACAGTTAGCCCTATAGGGCTTCCCCCCATGTTCATATCCTATGTGTCCAGCTCTGTGTCGGCGGGAGGGTGGGGGGGGATGTCAGGTTATCACTCTACAATTCGGCTGTATTGTGCCTCTATGTGTTGTGTGTACGTGCCAGCATCTTTGTGCGAGTGTTTCGGGATCCAGCGGTTTGGTTGGGTGTGTGCTCTCTAATGTGGTTTGCTATCTCATAAACGGTGGCCCTCTTCGTGAGAGCAAAGCCCCCTTGTATTGCCCTCGTATGTCATAAGAAATAGGCTGTACCTACTATAGCTGAGGTGAATAAAAACCTAAACAAAAGTATAACTAATACGTCAAATTGTGATAACGTGTTATGTTAGTGTCCAGAGAGGAGTAGTGAGTCCGAGTATTATGAGTCTCTGACTATACGGACCGGTGCTTCGGCATGGTTGGTGGAGCGGGATGGTGAGGGTAATCCCTCTTTTGGTGGCTGGTCTCCGTTTTTTCAGGTGGGCGATCCGCCAGTAGAGAATCTAGGGGAGTCCCGTGGGACGAATTCTCGGATGCCGGCCGGGTTCAGCTGGGATAGGCTTCTACTGCTCTCTGGCGCCTTTGGCAGGATGCCGATGGTTTGCAGGTGGGTTTCCAGCTCCTGTTGGTTCTGTGCCTTGTAGTGGGTCTCGTTATGGGTGAACTGTACTGCCCGTGGAGTGCCCCATCTGTATGGAATGTCTCTGGTACGGAGGTGGTGCAGAAGGGGCTGTAATGTTTTCCGCCAGTTGATCGTATTTCTGGTTAAGTCTGGAAACACCGTGAGCGACGACCCCTCAAACATCAGGGGAGTTTTGCCCCGCAGTGCCGTGAGAAGATCTGTCTTGTCTGCCAGCGTTTGAAACCGCAAAATGAGATCCGCGGTCGCTGCCTTCGGTGCTCGAGGTGATTTCGGCAGCCGGAACATACCATCTAGTTTAACAGTTTTCACCCGTTTCGGTGGGAACAAGACTTCCAGGAGGCGCCTGATATAGTGGGGTAAGTCCGTAGGGGCTACCGACTCCGGTATCCCCCTTACTTTGAGGTTATAACGTCTCCTCTGATCCTCCATGGCGTCTAGGCGGTCAGTGGTCGCTGTTTGCCCGTTGATCAGGTCAGTTATTTTCTGTTCAACGTTTTGAAGCCTCTCCCCATGGGTGCTAGTGCAGGCCTCCAACTGCGTAATTTTTATTGTGGCTCCTTCTATGGCCTTACGGTAGCAAGCCATGTCTGCTGCCAAATCTTTGCGGAGTTCCGCCAACATAGCCTTGAGCTGGTCAGCCGTGACCGGGTCCCCGGTTGGTAGGCTTTTGGTTTTGCCTTCCGAAGGGTGTCTGTATGCGGCCCCCTCTGGGACTTCTGTGGTGAAATCCTCCGATGAGTACAAGGACATATCGTCAGGCAGCGCCATTTTGGACCATGCGGCCTGTTGCGTGGCCCGGAGCATTTCTCCGATATCCCTCCCGTGCGGGCTTTTGTCGGCTTTCGCCTTTTTAGATTTTCTGCCCATGGCCTTTCTGCTTTCTCTAGAGTTGATTGTGGGTGATATCTAGCCCGGTTTCCACCATATATTTCAACTTTGCGATAGTCAGAGACGGAGCTCCGAAAAATGCGACCTCTCTGCTGCACGGTTAGCTCCGCCCCCCTCCTTCTTTTGTTTTTAATCTAACTTATCCTTGTTTTACTTTTCTTTTCTCATTTATGTATCTAAAAAAAGTTTTGTCCCCCTTTTTTACTGACTGTGCTATTTTCTCTTCTGTGTGTGAGTTGGAAGCTCTTATAACTTGCTTAGCCTCTTTCTGCCTAATCTTATAGATCATTCTGTCTTCCTCACTCTGGAAATGGTGCTTTTTGGATTGTGTGAACAGGGGGTAAGGGCTGTTGTGTGTGTGTGTTGAGGAGGAAAAAGGGTCTGTAGTGTGGGGAATAGGGGCTATAGTGTGGGGATTGTGGCAATAGTAGGGGGATAGCAGCTATAGTAGGAGCTGTAGAAGTGGGTATGAGGGATATAGTGGGGTACAGAGGCTATAGTAGGAGGATCGGGGCTCTAGTGCAGATAGATTATATAGTGCAGGGATAGTGGCTAGGGGCTATAGAGAAAGCATAATGGCTGCAGTGGGTTGAATAGTGGCTACTTCCCACATATAGGGGCTGTAGTGGGGGAGTAGCTTTAGTAAGAGGATGAGGCAATAGTGAGGGATAGTGGCTGTAGTGGGGTATAGGGGAAAAGTGGGAGAGTAGTGGTTGTAGTAGGGATGGGGGATACTGGCTGGGGAGTTTTATTGGGGCAAAAAGACAAATAAATTTATGTTAAAAAACTAAACTGAAGTTTCTTCCCCCCTACCTAAGGCTTAACTTAATCCTGATCCCTATTGGGTCCATGGGAGATGTTGCTCTCTGCATCCCCTGGTTGGTGAAGACATCTCAATCCGCTGGATTGCACTCGCTCAACGCTTTCTAAGGACTGTCCCCTAGCCCTCGCTGGTCCACTCGTCTCCTTACCTTCTTACTAGTAGGCAGAATCTCCTGGTATACAGTCTGGGACAGATAAAAGCTGTACGTGGTGAGTGTAGAAGAAAGGGAACATGCCACAGTGTTAGAGAGACCAAAGTCAGCATTACCTTAACTAATTTTATTTTCAGCCAGTCCACACAAGTTTTGTTCCCATACATCCCTCTTAAGTTTCCATACTTAAGCAAGAGTATGTGAAAAGTAGTTAGGGTTGCCAACTTTCTTGGAAAAACATACCAGCCTTACTAATTTGCATAAATAATTATGTATGGGTGACATGATGTCAGGAGTGAAATAAGACAAAATGCTGTAAAAGCACCAAAAAAACTACTTAGTTTGATTCTGGGGACACTGAGTGAGACACCATGGACATTGGCTGGGACACATGGGGAGACTAGGGGACACTGGGAAACTAGGGGGCACTTGAAGACATGGGGACACTGAGAGACCAGGGACACAGACACTAGGGACACTGGCTGAAAGGCATGGGGACATTGAGACACTTGGGGCACTGGGAGACATGGGGACACAGACACTAGGGACACTGAGACACTAGGGACACTGGGAGACATGGAGATACTGAGACACTTGGAGCATATTCGTACCTTTTGGCAGGTTACGTGAATTGCGTCAGTGGCACACCCTTTTACCGCGCCCATTGACTTCCTGCTTCACTGGACACTGCTGCTAGGGGTTATGGATTTACTTGAAAGATGAAAGCATAAATTAGAGATAGAGATTAGCATAGGGTATGTGTTTTCTTATAGCTGCTGTTTTCTTTCCCTCCAGCATCATCTCCATCAGATACATGATACTTGGGAGTGTTTTTGTGTTTTTGGTTGATAATATTCTGTAATTAGGCCCATCATAATTATCAGCACCAGGCCCACTGGGTGTCAGGGTGGCGGTCCGGTGCCCGGAACCCAGACACAGTGTCCAGGCGGCGGTGCGTGGACTGGGACCCAATATGCCTGATGTTAAGTGGGAGTCTTCAGCGTGGAGGTGGATTAGCAGGGTCTGGTGCAGGGTAACCGTACGCCCCCTGGTGTTGAGCACCAGCGTTTGTGCAGCCACATACCAAGACCCTGAATCAGCTTCAGCGGATACCAGGAACTAGGAGCTTGGAAATTAAGCAGACCTCCCAGGCTGAATAGGGAGGCTCTGCAGCAAGATTGTATCCAGTACTAGAAACAAGGCAAGACTAGAGATAGGCACCAAGCATGAAAACAAGACAGAACTAATAGAACCCAGAACCAGAGAAGGATAGTAAGCTAAACCCAGAACATATACACAAGACATGAGGAAAATATTAACATAACATGGGCATGACTGGACAGGACTATACATGGACTGGGTATACAAACTAAAACAAGACAAGATAACATAGGCAAAACAAGAGGAGAAATAACTAAGTACTACATATGGAAATCATGGGGATTTAGTCACACTATATGATCATACATTGCATAAGCCTGCCAACAACGCCAATGTACCCCATATCTGGCAGGTCCTACACTGCCTAATGTATGCTAAAACATCCTAAGTAGACATATATAGCACTTACCTGCAAGAAAGGGCAGAAGCTTTGAGCAGCTGCCTATAGGACTCTGAAACAGAAAGGAATGATGGAAAACAAATGGGTCATAAATAAAACCAGACATAGACTAGAAAACCAAAAACCAAGGAAAACTAAGCAAGAATAGCAAAAAGAGTACTGGATACCAGAAGCCAAGTCCAGAAATCCGAACAGAGCAGAGCAGATCATGACACCGGGCTCTTAATCTGGCCCTGCCTGGGCCATAGACCGACAAGTAGTCGCTTTATGGTTTATCCTGCTCTGTACTCCCCAAATGTGAGACATACAAATACTTGTACAGGCAAGGCAGGGGTAAACATAGTATCCCTTAGTGCGGTCATAAAGCCGAAGAGTGTCTGAGTTGTTCTTCATAATAATACGTTAGACACATAATCTACATCAAACAGATAAATGCTCTAAATTGTAAACACATTGCACTGACAATACGTTACATAATCTGCTTTACATAATATTACAATACAGTTACACCTTAAGAATTGAAAATGTCAATGGTAAAAAAAAATCTCACTACACCCACACACCCTATGGGATAATAGCTCGACTTTAGTACACTATGTAACTGGGCAATGTGTAACCATACATAATGCTCTCTAATACTATTATCCAGTGACACATAATAGTATTTAACTCTCTGAATACCTGTTCATTTCAATTATTTTTTTTGGCAATAAGATAAACCGTATAACTGTGAGTTATACACATGTAGCAACACAATATGACAGTTTCCAATCATTAAAAAAAAAAAAAAAAAAGGTTATGAATTTTGTTTGCGAAAAAAAGATATAGTTTTACTTTTTCCTTTAAAGAAAACTTTGAGCACAGAGCAATCGGGACCCCTGCAGCATTTAGGAACAGTCACTGCAACTTTAAGACCACCCACTCATTTAAATACGTCACAGGGGGGAAAAATTGGCTTATACAAGTGCTCGTACCATCCTAAGAGGTTTCAGTGGGACTGTAGCTTATGGCTTTCTAGAGTAGAAAATGAACATTTCTCAAATTCCAGAGAGTCCCATGGTGCCTACTAACCACTTTTAATCCAAACTACCAAAGGTCCAGGCATTCAGGGGTGCAATAAGGCAGTTTTAATGAAACTTAGTGCATATTACAAGCAGCTACGTTTTGACTTTGTAGAGAGGTCTTTATCAAGCTAGCACCTCAGTGAACAAGTGCAGCATGTATAGGCCACAGCAAATGTTACGGACTGACCTGGACACTTTAACAACTGTCGCAGGACCCCAGGCCAACTTCACCATAAGGAACTTAAGTCAATGTTTGTCACGACCTGTTGCCATGGAGACTGAGGTATTTATTTATTTTTTTGTCTTTAGCATTTATGTCTCACGTCATTACGTGATGATGATGTGGTAATGCCTAATTTTGTTAAACATTTTAAAATTTGTTTTTATTTTTGGTGTAGTGGTGCCAGGCAGGTCTGCCATCAGGGGGTGAGAAAAATTACAGTTGTCACAGGCCAGGTACCCCACTTCTAATATGCACACACACATATATATATATATATATATATATATATATATATATATATATTAGTGATTATCGATATATATGTGCCCTGCACTGTCTGACTGCCTGTATGTGTGTCTGCCTGCCTGTGTGTGTCTGTCTGTCTGACTGCCTGCCTGTGTGTGACTGCCTGCCTGCCTGTGTGTGTGACTGCCTGCCTGTGTGACTCTCTGTCTGACTGCCTGCCCGTGTGTGTGTGTGTGTCTGCCTGCGTGTGTGTGACTGTCTGTCTGTGTGATTGCCTGCCTGTGTGTCTGTGTGTGTGTGTGTGACTGCCTGTTTGTGTGACTGCCTGCGTGTGTGTGACTGTCTGTCTGTGTGACTGCCTGTGTGTGACGGTCTGTCTGCCTGTGTGTGTGTGTGTGTGTGTGTGTGTGTGTGTGATTGTCTGTCTGTGTGACTGTCTGCCTGCCTGTGTGACTGTCTGCCTGCCTGTGTGTGTGACTGTCTGCCTGCCTGTGTGTGTGACTGTCTGTGTAACTGCCTCCGTGTGTGTGTGTGACTGTCTGTCTGTGTGACTGCCTGTGTGTGTGACTTTCTGCCTGTGTGTGACAGTCTGCCTGTGTGTGTCATTATAATGTCATTAAAATTAAGACAGAGAGAAGGCTATTGGATTCACACTTTAAAAACAATGCAACCTGAAGGTATGAATGTTGACTTTGATATGGCATGTTTTCTGTGACTGTTTATGGGATTTTTATGATGAGGGTTTTTATGATGATTTTTAATGATGTAATTTTAAGAATTTTTATGATGTGTTACCATGATGTGAGTTTTTTTTTTATTTCAATATGTCCTTTTTATATTTTGTCTTATTTTTGTTTTTAAGACTTTTCTGGATTTATTTATTAATTAGTACTTGTTTTTTTTCTCGATGGGAGCGCATGTGCATCCCACTTTAGGAGCTCCATTGACTCTATCGTTGAAAGTGTAACGCATTTGCGTTCCAAAGAGAGTGGTTATTTCTTCCGGATTGAGTGGAACGCATGTGCATTCCACACACAGACTTGTGACAACTTCCGGTGTCGTCCAGAAAGGACGGAACACAAGCGTTCCGAATGTGGATTGGCGGCCATTTCCGGCATTATTGAGAGCGAGGCTTGGGACGCAAGCGCTTTCAAGAAGCGCGAAAAAAGAACGGAAAGAGACGGATGAAATTACCTTCAGGTGGATTTATTCAGAGGTTTTGTTTTGTGATTGGTTAAATGATTTTAAAGTTTTTTCTTGGCAGGGTATTTAACCCCTTAAGGACACATGACATGTGTGACATGTCATGATTCCCTTTTATTCCAGAAGTTTGGTCCTTAAGGGGTTAAATGTATGTGTATGTGTATTATGTATTGTTGCCACGAGCCCCTGACAAAGTCTTCCAGACTAAACGCGTAGGGTGGCAAGCTTTATTACACTATAGAAAATTATTTTACTGTGGACTCTTTCTATCCACTTTTGTCTCCTTATCCTGGCGGTTTTATCTGTTCCTGGTGGCAGACAGCGGATGTTGATATTGATGAACCTTTTAACTTCTTTTATTTTGTAAGTGTATACAATAAAGCATTTTTTTGAATACCATACAGCTATACACTATGTTTTTTTCTGTGCTTTGTTTTAAGTACTCATCTTCATATACAAGAAGAAAAGAAGCACTTGAAGAAGACTGGTTATACCCTGCCTTTTTACTTCTATGTTTGTGAGTGTTTTATAGTTCCCCCTTTTTATGCATTTAGTTTTTTCTGTCTGCACTATTGGCCTCCCTTTGTACTTTTAGGTTGTGCTATTTATGGTTTTATGCCTGTGTGTGACTGTCTGACTGTGTGTGACTCCAATTGTGTGTGTCGAGGTAGCTGTGCCGTTGTGTGTGCCTGTGCCTGTATGTGTGACAATCTGCCTTTAACTGAGTGTGTGTTTGCCTATCAGCGTGCGTGAGTGTCAGCATGCCTGTAACCGAGTGTGTATGACTGTCTGCTTGTAAAGGAGTATGTGTGACTGTCTGTGTGACTGTGTGCCTGTAACTGTTTGTGATTGTGTGCCTGTAACTATGTGTGACTGTCTGCCTGTAACTATGTGTGACTGTCTGCCTTTAACTATGTGTTTGGCTCTGTGACTGTCTGCCTGTAACTGAGCATGTGTGACTGTCTGCCTGTAACTGTGTGTGTGGCTGTCTGCGTGTAACTGAGTGTGTCTGACTGTCTGCCTGTAACTGAGCGTGTCGGACTGTCTGCCTGTGCCTGTGTGTGTGACTGTATACAGGCAACTTGGCGGGAGGGAGGCGCCGTGAAGACTTTTTGCACAGGGCGCCTAATTGCCTAAGGCCGGAACTACTGCCAGGGCAGCCAAAACGGCTGCACCAGGGGCCCATACGCTGACTGGGCCCATCGGGTGACCCATGCACTTAAGGTCACCCAATGGGCATGTAACGGATCCCAGTACTCCAGCTGAGTAGTGAGTACATCTGTGAAGAATCCCCCAAGTCCCAAGCGTAGTAGTGATTATAAGTGTGAATATAGCTCCCAATCCCCCAAACTTGAGCCTAGACTTCATGAAGGGGTAAAATGATCTGTTTAATACAGGCTCAATGGCCTGCTTTTATACAGTACAAGGACACAGAAAACACACCCATGACACTCCCACAAACACACCTACAAAATGTCCCCAAAATGCCATGTCACCATGACTAAGCAAAAATTACAATTTACAGCACACAAAAATACATAATTTGCATAAAGGAACCACCATAGTTTATCTATCCCCGGATAGCCTGGATCTGAGCGCACAAGCTGTCCAAATAGCTCTCCGATCTCATGAATACAGCCGAATCGCCACAGGGGTGAAGATTTGACCGACCACTCACTAGGGGTCTGCCCAAAATAGTTCCATCGTTTCAGAGGTAGCGGTCGGTCCTGTTCGGGAGTTCCAAAACGCATGAAAAGAGGAACAGTTCCCCTGGCTCATTGGTAGCATTTGTTCGTGAGGTCCATATGAACAAACGTACGAACAGTGATTTCCTGGCTTGCCAAGAAATGAAGCATGCATTCGCGAAGTTTCACCAGTGTTCGTGCCGTCGAGTGTCCGCCTCGGAGTTCCAGACACTCAACAACCAAGTCTTGCTGCCTGCTTTAATGTGACAAGATGGTCGCCGTTTTCTCCACCACGTGACTTTCGGTTGTACGACGGCCACACAGAGAGAGCACTTCATTCTTGCGGTTTCTTTGTACTTAATGAGCCAGGAGGTGGTCGGTGTTTGGTACTTTATAATCCCGAATGTTAGGAGGGTAAAAAGAAACAAAGTTTAAACGGATTCCTGAACTGAGGAGGAGAATGGCTCTTGGGAAGGCAAAATAGGAGTTTTGTCACAGGGCATATGTCTTAACGGTCAGCGCTGTAGATCTCTAGTAGTGCGACCAGACCCCTTTAATGGTCTTGGCAATGATAGGAGGAAATGAGTGCTGGTCCCTTCTTCCCAGCTAACACCCGCGCTTGAGGGAGGAGGCTCAGGGAAGAGAGAGCCAGAGAGGAGGGGCGACCCAGACCCTTACTCCCACCAGCACGAGCCAGCAGAGCCCACATTCCTGCACCCAAAATGTATGAAACAGTAGAGTGGCTAAAAAATAACCAACATGTGTGTGTCAGTGTGTCTACGCATGTATCTGTGTGTCTGACACTTGTACGACAGATGGAGATCTACATTTTGACCACTTTACACACACTGCATCCTTGGGGCGGATTAGGGGGCCAAGACCTTCAGCTATGTTAGGTGCCCTAAAATTTCTGATGGCAGCCCCTGGTGCCAGGTTGTCGTGGCGCATTTGTGCCCCACAGGACATCATCTATTGGTGCCTGCATTTTGCGTCTAATGTCATCAGATGGTGCCCACACCTTTTGTTTTTTTAAGCATAGCTTCTGACGTCATCAGGCATAGTAGCACAGTTTGTTACCAATTAGTCTGGCTTGGGTTGGGACTAATTGGGAAAGCACATGAAGGTATTATTTCTTGATTATTTTAATTAATATTTTTAATTGGTATGTCCTATAAATAATGCACTTGTTCACTGAGGTGTTAGCTTGATAAAGTATCATTACAACTGCCTTATTACACCCATGAGTGAGTGGACCTTTTGTACTTTGGATGTTCCTAGTGGGGTATGCCGGCCCTAGTCTGGATTTGTACCTTGTGGTTACAGGAAGTGTCCAGATTCCTATCTTCTGCATAAGCCACTTTTAGGATGGGCTCTCTAAGGTAAGCTCAACACTACAGGGATCTACTCTCTTTAGATCCAAAGCTTAATTTATGATGCAAATTAACAGGAGAAGAAAGAGAGAAAAAAACAATTCATCCTCAATAGAGTAGGACAATGAGTCTGAGCATATTGTTGCTACTCCAGCTAAACAGAGGCTAATTCACAATAGACCACTAGGGGCAGCAGTACTCCAATAGGCAAAAACCTCCAATCTATATGTTAAACTGAATAAAATATATAAATGAGACTGCACTTCCTATACTAAATTTAGATGCACGTTGATGTTTTCTGGTTACAAATGAACTTTGGGGAGTCCTTTACGTGTTCTCCTTGTATTGTTCCTTATGTACTCAGCCCTATTCATGTAAATACAGAAGGGGGAAGAGGGAGCAGAAGAGAAGGCTCATAGGGTAATAATGATAAAACTATTAAAATGTATTATTACACATATAATAAACAGCAAGTTGGACTCTCATATTTTGTTAGGCTTTTGTGGCATAACAGTCTCTAAGGGAGTCTCCAATGGCAATCCCTGTCTGTCTGGTGTCTTGTCAGTCTCTGGGTGATAGGAGTTTTTCTTGTTTAATAAAGCCGGCCATTGATCCGAAGCTGTTTACTCCATACGCATTTGGCCACTCAGGGCTTTATCAATGGTACAAAGTCACTCACTTTCGTCTCGGTATTTAACCCCTTAAGGACACATGACATGTCATGTGTTCTTAAGGGGTTAAGTATAGTAGCAGGGGCATTTTGCCGACCTTGTCATTAGCTAACAGCAGTTAGGGAAGGTCATCCCCTTCCCTGATCAGTCCCTCCGCTGGGGCGGGCTGGGAGGCTGCCCGAAATTGTAAAACATCAGGAGCGTCGGGCTCTGCCCACGCTCCTCCCCTGCCGACGTCCGCCGGCGGGGGAGACCTAATGCGCATGCGCGGCAATGGCTGCTTTCGTATTAAGATTTCCCCGTAGGAAAGCATTATTAAGTGCTTTCTTATGGGGAAAATCTGACGCTGGAAGTCCTCATGCAGAGTGTGACGACGTTCAGCGTCAAAACGGACCTTTGGTCCATTATCTGGTTCCAGAAATCCCTCTAGAGGAGGAGTTAACCCTCAGAGGTAATAGAGTTAAGGGACCTTGGGCATTGCAACCAGACCACTTCAGTGAGCTGAAGTGGTCTGTGTGCCTACAGTGTCCCTTTAAATATTGGATCTAAGCAGGTCTGGAGCCCCCATGGCTGTCTGTCTTACCAACGCTAGTAGTCGTCAAAACTGCTAAATGTAAACAGTGCAAAAACTGCAGTATTTCTATTTGCAAGGCTGCAGGGGCAGCGATTCAACAAAATAAAATAAACTGTCCCTTTAACAGAGTTAGAATAGCAGGCAAGAAACAGCCAGCTTCCCAGATACACAGAATGAGAGTAAATTATAGAGAGAGAGGGAGGGAGAGATGTATAAAGAGAGTGCAGAGACGGAATGTGACAGGGAGAGAAGGAGCAGCGGGAATGAGAAATAGAGGATAAACGGAGAGAGGGGAAGAAGGGAGAATAAAAAAGGTTTATAAAATAAATAGAGGGTGTGTGTGTGTGAGAGAGAGAGACTGGAAGAGAGGGAATGAGAATGAAAATAAGAGAATGGAATGTAGAATGAGAGAGACAGACTGAGTGAGAGAGAGGCGGGGAGAGAGACAGACTTAGAGAATGTGATGTAGAATGAGACAGACTGAGAGAATGTGATACAGACTGAGTGAGACAGACTGAGTGAGAGAATGTGATGTAGAATGAGACAGACAGAGAATGTGATACAGACTGACTGAGACAGACTGACTGAGAGAGAGGCAGGGACTGGAGTGAGACAGACTGAGAGAATGTGATGTAGAATGAGACAGACTGACTGAGAGAGAGGCAGGGAGTGAGACAGACTGAGAGCATGTGATGTAGAATGAGACAGACTGAGTGAGTGAGAGAGAGGCGGGGAGAGAGACAGCCTGTTATTAGCAGGGTGAGGGGGCGGACACAGAGATTATCCAGAGGGGAAGGAGGAGAGGAAGCACTCAGACAGGGGACATAGTGCTGTTTGTAAAGGGAACCCATCTAGGCTATTTACATAGGGGAAGGACACAGTCTGGGAACAGCTACAGGTAGGGTCATTAATAAATAAATAAATAAAGGAACCTGACAGGACTAACAGCAACATCTACCTCCACCTGGGACCCATCACACTCGGCCTCAGCATTATCCAGCAACCGAGGTGAGTGAAGGAGACCTTAATAAGGCATTGCAGGGGGCAAGTGAGTGAGAGAGTAGGGGTGTGAGTGAGAGAGTAGGGGTGTGAGTGAGAGAGTAGGGGTGTGAGTGAGAGAGTAGGGGTGTGAGTGAGAGAGTAGGGGTGTGAGTGAGAGAGTAGGGGTGTGAGTGAGAGAGTAGGGGTGTGAGTGAGAGAGTAGGGGTGTGAGTGAGAGAGTAGGGGTGTGAGTGAGAGAGTAGGGGTGTGAGTGAGAGAGCAGGGGTGTGAGTGAGAGAGCAGGGGTGTGAGTGAGAGAGCAGGGGTGTGAGTGAGAGAGCAGGGGTGTGAGTGAGAGAGCAGGGGTGTGAGTGAGAGAGCAGGGGTGTGAGTGAGAGAGCAGGGGTGTGAGTGAGAGAGCAGGGGTGTGAGTGAGGGCTGAGGGAGCAGGAGTGTGAGTGTGAGTGAGGGCTGAGGGAGCAGGAGTGTGAGTGTGAGTGAGGGCTGAGGGAGTAGGGGTGGGAGTGTGAGTGTGAGTGGGTGCCCTCGGGAGCAGGAGTGTGAGTGGGTGCCCTCGGGAGCAGGAGTGTGAGTGGGTGCCCTCGGGAGCAGGAGTGTGAGTGGGTGCCCTCGGGAGCAGGAGTGTGAGTGGGTGCCCTCGGGAGCAGGAGTGTGAGTGGGTGCTGAGGGAGCAGGAGTGTGAGTGGGTGCTGAGGGAGCAGGGGTGGGAGTGGGTGCTGAGGGAGCAGGGGTGGGAGTGGGTGCTGAGGGAGCAGGAGTGTGAGTGGGTGCTGAGGGAGCAGGGGTGGGAGTGGGTGCTGAGGGAGCAGGGGTGGGAGTGTGAGTGAGGGCTGAGGGAGCAGGGGTGGGAGTGTGAGTGAGGGCTGAGGGAGCAGGGGTGGGAGTGTGAGTGTGAGTGAGGGCTGAGGGAGCAGGGGTGGGAGTGTGAGTGAGGGCTGAGGGCTGAGTGAGCAGGGGTGGGAGTGTGAGTGAGGGCTGAGGGAGTAGGGGTGGGAGTGTGAGTGAGAGTGGGTGCCCTCGGGAGCAGGAGTGTGAGTGGGTGCCCTCGGGAGCAGGAGTGTGAGTGGGTGCCCTCGGGAGCAGGAGTGTGAGTGGGTGCCCTCGGGAGCAGGAGTGTGAGTGGGTGCCCTCGGGAGCAGGAGTGTGAGTGGGTGCCCTCGGGAGCAGGAGTGTGAGTGGGTGCTGAGGGAGCCGGAGTGTGAGTGGGTGCTGAGGGAGCAGGGGTGGGAGTGGGTGCTGAGGGAGCAGGGGTGGGAGTGGGTGCTGAGGGAGCAGGGGTGGGAGTGTGAGTGAGGGCTGAGGGAGCAGGGGTGGGAGTGTGAGTGAGGGCTGAGGGAGCAGGGGTGGGAGTGTGAGTGAGGGCTGAGGGAGCAGGGGTGGGAGTGTGAGTGAGGGCTGAGGGCTGAGTGAGCAGGGGTGGGAGTGTGAGTGAGGGCTGAGGGAGCAGGGGTGGGAGTGTGAGTGAGGGCTGAGGGAGCAGGGGTGGGAGTGTGAGTGAGGGCTGAGGGAGCAGGGGTGGGAGTGTGAGTGAGGGCTGAGGGAGCAGGGGTGGGAGTGTGAGTGAGGGCTGAGGGAGCAGGGGTGGGAGTGTGAGTGAGGGCTGAGGGAGCAGGGGTGGGAGTGTGAGTGAGGGCTGAGGGAGCAGGGTTGGGAGTGTGAGTGAGGGCTGAGAGAGCAATGTTTGGCATGGTGTTGAGTAACTGCTCCCATCACCCCATACCTGACAGAGTGTAATGCCCATAGTAACCCTGACAGAGTGTAATGCCCATGGTAACCCTGACAGAGTGTAATGCCCATGGTAACCCTGACAGAGTGTAATGCCCATGGTAACCCTGACAGAGTGTAATGCCCATGGTAACCCTGACAGAGTGTAATGCCCATGGTAACCCTGACAGAGTGTAATGCCCATGGTAACCCTGACAGAGTGTAATGCCCATGGTAACCCTGACAGAGTGTAATGCCCATGGTAACCCTGACAGAGTGTAATGCCCATGGTAACCCTGACAGAGTGTAATGCCCATGGTAACCCTGACAGAGTGTAATGCCCATGGTAACCCTGACAGAGTGTAATGCCCATGGTAACCCTGACAGAGTGTAATGCCCATGGTAACCCTGACAGAGTGTAATGCCCATGGTAACCCTGACAGAGTGTAATGCCCATGGTAACCCTGACAGAGTGTAATGCCCATGGTAACCCTGACAGAGTGTAATGCCCATGGTAACCCTGACAGAGTGTAATGCCCATGGTAACCCTGACAGAGTGTAATGCCCATGGTAACCCTGACAGAGTGTAATGCCCATGGTAACCCTGACAGAGTGTAATGCCCATGGTAACCCTGACAGAGTGTAATGCCCATGGTAACCCTGACAGAGTGTAATGCCCATGGTAACCCTGACAGAGTGTAATGCCCATGGTAACCCTGACAGAGTGTAATGCCCATGGTAACCCTGACAGAGTGTAATGCCCATGGTAACCCTGACAGAGTGTAATGCCCATGGTAACCCTGACAGAGTGTAATGCCCATGGTAACCCTGACAGAGTGTAATGCCCATGGTAACCCTGACAGAGTGTAATGCCCATGGTAACCCTGACAGAGTGTAATGCCCATGGTAACCCTGACAGAGTGTAATGCCCATGGTAACCCTGACAGAGTGTAATGCCCATGGTAACCGTGACAGTGTGTAATGCCCATGGTAACCCTGACAGAGTGTAATGCCCATGGTAACCCTGACAGAGTGTAATGCCCATGGTAACCCTGACCGAGTGTAATGCCCATGGTAACCCTGACCGAGTGTAATGCCCATGGTAACTGGGAAGGTTAATTGGTTAATGTTAGCACACTCCCATCACTCACAGGATGTGCAAACAGTTGAGTTATTGCTTGGAATACAGAGGGCCGTGTGAAGGAATGCAGAGTTTACAGAATTTGTAGGAAAAGTTCTATTCAATGTTTGTTAATGTTAGATATAGGAACCCCTAACGATAGATTGTATCCACTTACAGGCAACAAGCACTCAGCAATCACTAAACGCTAATTACATGCCAACACATTGCACTGCATCAGAGACATTAAAGGGTTGCAATGTGATTGGTTAAACTGATATCAGTTTTATTAGCCCTGTCTGTAAGTTGGCAATATAACAGGTCTGAGTAAAGAATGAGTGAGAGATGGAGGAGGTAAATATTGGCAGTGACATTAGGTACATTGTGGAGGAAACTTCATGATTTCATTCTAAAGATTGAGGGTGCTTAGAGGTGAACTGAGACTGTAAGTTAGCTGATTTTAGATATGGCCTCTGTGTGTACACAATGTATGTTATAAATATGATATCCTAAAAATATATATTGTCTGTACTGTTTCTTGCCCAAACGCCTCTTGGTTTTCTGTAGTTCTGTTGCTTCATCTATCATGTCAAACAGCCATCTTTAAAATGACGCTTTATACTTGGTCCCTGATGGTCACAAAACTGATTTGGTCCAATTCTGTTAAGCAGCTTTGTACAAACCATCAACTGAACTTGTGGCCCTATGGGTTATTGTACAAGAAGAGTTCCTCATGCCCTAATGATTCCGCTGACTACTTTATTATTAAAGGGACCCTCCAAATAGATCTGTTGCAGTCCCTCTGGGTTTTGATGCACGGTGGTTTGAGGATTTCCTAGGACCCAAATCCCGTCTTGTAAGCCAGGAACATCATAATGAGGGAATTAACTTCCTTGTCATCCACCCAAAATATTTGTACTTTTAGGGCAGGAATTGTGCGCGCACACTATTCAGGGATAGGCTCTGAGCACTGGATTACAACACTTTGGCCACGCCAGAAACATTTCAGTGACTCAGTGCAGTCTTTACCTGCTATCATTTAAAAAATAAAATAAAAAATGTATATAGACTTCTTGAAAATGAAGAGTGTAGACATTGCACTTTTTAAAAGACCATTCTTAAAATATCACTAAAGTCACCCTGACCACTTCATCACAATGAAGTGGTTTGGGTGCATTAGCCATGTAGTTTTAACCCTGGAATGTAAAACACTGACGCTTTGTAGAAACTACAATATTAACATTGCAGGGTTAAACACTCTTTATAATGGTTGCCCTCCAGACAGCCACTAGAGGTGCTTCTGCTGCCCTAGAAAAAAATTGGTCACGTGTCATTTCAGCTCACAGGAAAGCACTGAATTTAATGCTTTCCTGTAAGAAGCATTTGGATGCACTTGCCGCACATGAGCATCAGTCCTTAATACTTCTCTATAGGAAGCATTGAATTGGGTTAATGAGAGCTGGATGACATTGTGGGAGGATAAGCGGGAAGCCACGCTAAGGGAGTATTGGAGCTGGATAAAGGGTTCGTTAAAACCTTTCCTCAAGACAGCTACTAGAGGCTCTTCCGCTACACCGACAGAGTAAAATTCGGCACGTGACACGGAAGCTCATAGGAAAACATTCAATTCAATGCATTCCTATGTGAAGTATTTTGATGCATGCGCATCTATTTCCAATGTTCTGTTGTGCGGAGCATTGGATAGGCCAGGGATAGGCAACCTCCGGCACTCCAGATGTTGTGGACTACATCCCCCCATAATGCTCTTACACCCAAAATGCTGGCAAAGCATCAAGGGAGGTGTAGTCCAAAACATCTGGAGTGCCGAAGGTTGGCTATGCCTGGGATAGGCCTTTTGGCTCGAGAGCCGGATGATGTCGCAAGAGGCAGTGTGGCTGGCGGTGCCTCGGGACTGGAGTAAATGTAACTATAAACTGGAAACAGTTTTTTGGGGGGAGGGTGGGAGGGGGTTAAACCTGCAAATAGGGTACAAATGCAGTAGGTATACAGCCCCCTGATTTTCAGTCGAACCACTAGAGATCAGGGTGACTATATATAGACATGTTTTGTCTGTCTCTATACTTGTCATTTGATAATTTTTCTTTTCAGTTTTCTACATTTCCTGGTTTAGTGGAAAAAGTCCCTATGCCTTTGGCACCTATCCTTGACCGCTGCAGATTAGTGACCGCATTAAGAAATTCCAAACATATTATTATGTTACGTGTGTGTGTGTGTGTGTGTACATATTTCCCAGCGCAGCTATTTCAGCCTATAATTTGCATTTGATTTCATTTCTTCACTCACTGTTCCAGGTAAGTGTAGGTTGCTTGGAGTATTACCCCAGGGGACATGGATTTATATTTTTGCATAGGCTTTAATAATTGTATCAAGGTTCAGTTATGTACACCCAGATTAGGTTATACTTGCTTGAACCTAGACTGTCTGGTTCAGTCACTTTCCCTTATTATTATGTACACTTTCACAAATGGGGCGTAAACTCAATTAGACTTCTTTTTTTGTTTGTTTTATTCACCCTCTAGCACACCGAGAGTATAGACTTCTTGAAGTAGTGCCAGAACAAGCTTGCCTATATATCCACCATCCTGATAGTACTCATATGTTCATGTTGTATTGTTGGAGAATATTGTTACCTGTTCTAATCTGTCTTAACCACTTATCGCTAGGCATCGTGTATAACACAGGGCTGAGCATACATTGCTTAACTGCTGTAGAATGCTGTGCACAATTTTATTCTGTAATACCTTGGTATAATGTCTTTTAACAAGTCTTGACAGAGTCTGTTAATTATGGAGTCTTCGATTCCAAACTTTCATTGTTTGTGTTGCGTAGATCTCTGATGTCCCCCCACCCTTTCTAAAGGATTTTGTCAAACCACTCAATATAAAATTCAACTGGAGCCGATGTGAGCACACGCTGGCACTCTTTGGAGACCTTTCAAATGGGAAAAGGTGACAGGAAAATCCCCTTCTCCCCCCTCATCTTGAATTCCCAACCAGATCTTAAACGCTGAGATTTTTTTAATATTCCTAGATTGTGCTGTAGTATTCGTGAAACACCCCACGCACACTTTTAAAATCATTATGTATTTATATATTTAAGTAGTTTGAAAAATACGCACACATTAAATATATATCTGCAGCGGAGTTAAAATTTTGTGTATGGCAGAGTGGGGGTGGACTGACTTGATTTAGACTTGACTGCATGGGTGTTCACGCAACCCTTCTGGCGGTTGCCTTCACTTTGATTTAAATGGTAGGTGGCTATGTAGGTTATACATTTGCTCCCCTATGGGAAAACGTTGTCTTAATAGCTGTGGATGACTGAACATCATAGATCGTTTAGTCCATTAGATCTATGGTGTAAAAATGTAACCACCTCCATTTTCTCATCTTAGTTTTCTTGCAATGTGCGGCTAGCCAGTAAGTGGCAACAAGAAAATCCAGTTGTTGGGTTTTCTCTAAAAAAAAAAAAAAAAAAAAAAAAAAACACATGCATTTCTATATTTACATCTTTAAACAAGTTAGACGTAATTTTTGCAATTAGGCCCCAATCTCACAAATGGGAATGCAAGCGCCAACACCCACTACCTACACTAAAGGCTTTTACTAGTCTGTTTTAGACAGCTGGTACAGTAAACTGAGTTGGCAAATACAGTTGGCACATAGAATTTGGAATGCTAATAAATGGCCAATATACAGTTTACTTAGTGCTACTGCGCGTGCATAAAAACACACAAAAAAAAACAAACATTGTGAGATTTAGGGCAATGTTGACCTGGAGCTCAATACGTTGATGGGTCTAATGGAAGAAGTTAAATTTACATATGAGCGATTATGGATTATGCGTGTGACTTATGGTGAACCTAACGAAGATCTGACCCTGAATTCTCTCTAATTTGCGATTTGCAAAGTTGCATATCTGGGTTAGAGGCTCCACAAGCATAACAAGAACAAACACCGTACAGACAGAATACTATGTGCAACCACTGGAAAACGTTTAATAAATAAAATATGGAAATTCCAATACCTAACAAATGCAACAGAAACCGAACATTTTACATGGCAGCTCCTTTTGGGCTTTTGTCAAATTATGGTCCTAGAACTTCTACTTTAGTTGGCCCATATGTTGATCTGGCCTCAAAAATCTCAGAACAGATGGTGAGACAAACCCTTGATACTTTGCATGCCTTTCTGCACTTAATCATAAGCTAAGCTGATACTCGGTAACATGGCCCAACCTATTAATGTAGAAGGTTGCGTTCCAATCAGATGCATAGTCTTGCAGGCTTGACATTATCAAATATAATACAATATTACTCTTTCTATATATACACATGAGATCATATTACGTATTTTCCATATGAATTGCAAACAGTGCCTCTACAGTGACATACATACATACATACATACATACATACATACATACATACACACACACGTATGTACAATTAATTCTTAACCCCTCAGTCACGACATAAAATTCTGTATATGTTGATTTGGAACAAACACCTCATATTTATCCATATCCTAGTTTTAGATGGATTATTTGCTTTTCCCTGTGCTATTGTGACCCCTATGAAACAAGACAAATCTAACATAGGTGTTTTTGATTATATCTTATTTTATTTTTGTTTTATAAAAATTTTAAGGATAGATTGGAATGTTGCAAATGAGTCACCAAGCTAATTTCATGTTTATATTTAAAATTACTGTTCACAAAATAAAGTTGAAGGGATTCTATGAGCACCAGAACAAAACTGCTTAATGAAGCAGTTTTGGTGTATAGATCATGCCGGGTGTTGCCAATGACTAAACAATTCCTTACTTCCTAATGTTGGGTACTATGCTGGTGCGATTTTTTTTTTTTTTTTTTTTTTATATTTATATATAATTTTCATTTAGGTTTACTTTAATGTTGCCTTGTCCTTTCCTTCTACCCCCTCCCCTTCCATTGTAGATTATATTTTGCATTTGCTGCTATTTTTATCTGCATTTGGTATACATCTCCCAGCGCTCTCCTTGCATATTTATGTAACCCTAGGAAGTTTTTAGGTATCAAATGTCAATTTGGGATACAATAAGGCTATTCTTTCGTCTTAGATGTGGTGGGGAGCACTGAATCTCAGCCCATTACCTGCTTTATCTACTGTACTGGAGAAATGGTCGGTTACTACGTCTAGCTAGAGTTAATATAACGGTAAACAGGACAGTCCTGTTTAGTATTTGCAGAATCCGAGATTGACAAATTATTGCTGGCACCCTATTTGATGATCTCATTTTCCACTTCTTTATTGTGAGCTGGATGTACTTTGAAATCCTTGGGTTACTTGGTGCAATGATTACTTTAAAGGAAACTATAGGCACCCAGACCACTTAAGCTCATTGAAGCAGTCTGGGTGAGGTGCCCCTGTCCCCTTAACCCTGCAATTGTAATTATTGCAGTTATTGATTGCCTTGCATGGTTAACTCCACCTCTAGTGGCTGTCCGCTAAATGACGCAGGATGTTCATCACATCTTTGCATAAGGGAAGTGCAGCATCAGGTAAAAGCCCCCTAGGTTGATTCAATGCTTTCCTACTGGGAAGTCCTTATGCGCTCTGCTCATGTGCATTAGGTGTGTTTCTCCCCCCCTCTCTCCCCCCCCCCCCCCATCGGCCGAGGGACATCAGTGCTGGAATCTGTTAAGTCGGGGGGGGGAGAGACACTATAGGGCACTATAGTACCAGGAATAAAACTTTGTATTCATAGCACTATAGTTTCCCTTTAATCTGGAAAACAGTGTTACATTTCACAAACGTTTAACTACCCTAAATAATTGTTCTCTCCTTGGTGACACTGGTTGTTTATCTATACATCTGGTACATGCTTCTAAATGTGGAACAATCCGTGAGAACATTCCTTTTGGCTTCTAAAAAGATTGTTCCACTTTGAGAATTTTGCCCATAATTGATATGTATAAACATCCATGTTTGTTTTGGCTTTTTTACAATCCGGTAACTGTCAATTCATGTCAGATGTTGAAAACTCATGAAATGGTGTCTTCCAATATTTTAATATTTTTGTGCCTCTGATGCATGTGTTGCCACATCCATGTGTTTTTTTTTTTTTTTTTGTGGACATCAATGACCTGTGTCCAACAATCACTTTTGTTTCCGTTTATGCAGCCCTAGTCACACCTCCCTGGCTGTGACTGGTACTGCCTGAATGAAAACAAAATGGTTTTCATTTTTAACCAGATGTAGCTTAATTAAAAACATAAAATAAATTATTTTATATTTTCTGCTCTTTAAATCAAACTTTAATTATATACAGAAGGCTCCTGCTGGGTCTAGCAAGCTATTAACAGAGCAGGAGATGAGAAATTCTAAATTACACCGAATTTGCAATCAGGGCCGGACTGGGGATACAAAGCAGCCCTGGGAAAAAAAAAATCTATGCCAGCCCCATAAGTCATTGCGCCATATATTGTCGCATGTAATATGTAAGGCTATGTCTTGCCACCCCAGATGATTGAGTAATTATATATATATATATATATATATATATATATATTACTCAATCATCTGGGGTGGCAAGACATAGCCTTACATATTACATATATATATATATATATATATATATATATATATATATATATATATATATATATATATATATATATATATATATATATATATATATATATATATATATATATATATATATAATTACTCAATCATCTGGGGTGGCAAGACATAGCCTTACATATTACATGCGACAATATATGGCGCAATGACTTATGGGGCTGGCATAGATTTTTTTTTCCCAGGGCTGCTTTGTATCCCCAGTCCGGCCCTGATTGCAAATTCGGTGTAATTTAGAATTTCTCATCTCCTGCTCTGTTAATAGCTTGCTAGACCCAGCAGGAGCCTTCTGTATATAATTAAAGTTTGATTTAAAGAGCAGAAAATATAAAATAATTTATTTTATATTTATAGCTTTTTCTAATATAATATATTGGTCCTTTCAGAGTAAAACATTTAATTATACAGTAAGCAGACACAGACAATCTCACTGACACACACAAGCTCATTGATACACAGCCTCATAGACAAACAATTTCACTAATATACATAAGCTCATTGACATAAAAATACAAGCTCACTCACTAGCAGACACACACACACACACACGCAAGAAAGCAAACTCACTAGCAGGCGCACACACACACACAGCTTAATGTAGTGGTTCTGGTGTCTATAGCCGGTCCCTGCAGGCTTTTGAATGTAAACACTGACTTTTCAGAGAAAAGGCAGTGTTTACATTGCTTCCTAGTGACACCTCTAGTGACAGACACTCAGACGGTCACTAGAGGCGCTTCCTGTGTCAGTGCGGATTGGCTGAGATCATCAAGCTTGATGATCTCAGTCATAGAGGCAGAGACCAGCATGACGTTGGAAAAAAAAAAGTGAGTAAAACACTAATTTTACAAACACACACAGACACTACGACTGACACACACACACCATGACAGACATACACACACCATGACACAGACAGACACACACACACACCATGATACAGACACACAGTGACACAGAGACACACACACAGCATCACACACACAGCATGACACACACACACACAGCATGACAGAAACACACACAGCGTGACACAGACAGACACACACAGCATGACACAGACACAGCATGACACACACACACACACACAGCATGACACAGAAACACACACAGCGTGACACAGACACAGCATGACACACACACACACACAGCATGACACAGAAACACACACAGCATGACACAGACACACACTCCCACTGACATACATACTTGTTGCTACCTGTGTGGGTGGGCAGACTGATAGGTGCCCCTCCCCTTCTGTGCCCTCTTTTGCCCCCTGTGTGCTTTTTAGCCCCTTCCCCTCCTGTGCCCTCTTTAGCCCCTTCCCGTGCCCTCTTTAGCCACCTCCCATCCTGTGCCCTCTTTAGCCCCATCCCGTGCCCTCTTTAGCCCCCCTTCCGACTTGTACCCTCTTCAGCCCCTTTTGTGCTCATCTTTTGGCCCCTCTCCCCTTCCTGTGACCTCTTAGCCCCCTCCCCTCCTGTGCCCTTTCTTACCCCCCTCCCCTCCTGTGCCCTTTGTTACCCCCTCCCCTTCCTGTGACCTCTTAGCCCCCTCCCCTCCTGTGCCATTTGTTACCCCCCCTCCCCTTCCTGTGACCTCTTAGCCCCCTCCCCTCCTGTGCCCTTTGTTACCCCCCTCCCCTTCCTGTGACCTCTTAGCCCCCTCCCCTCCTGTGCCATTTGTTACCCCCCCCTCCCCTCCTGTGCCCTTTGTTACCCCCCTCCCCTCCTGTGCCATTTGTTACCCCCCCTCCCCTCCTGTGCCCTTTGTTACCCCCTCCCCTCATGTGCCCTTTGTTACCCCCCTCCCCTCCTGTGCTCTGTTACCCCCCACCCCCCCCTCCCCTCCTGTGCTCTTTGTTACCCCCCCTCCCCCCCCACCCCCTCCCCTCCTGTGCTCACCTTCCAGCCCAGCCAGCCTTCCTGAAGCTCTTCTTGCGGCCGCAGGGGAAGCTCTTCTGGCGGCCGCTGGGGGAGCAGGCTGTTCTGTCTCTGCTCCCCCTCCCTCGCACGCAGCTTAATGAGACCGGGGCCGGAATATGACGTCATATTCCGGCGCCGGTCTCTTTCTAGCGTGCGAGGGAGGGGGAGCAGAGACAGAACAGCCTGCTCCCCCAGCGGCCGCCAGAAGAGCTTCCCCTGCGGCCGCCATCCAAGCTCTCCATACGGCCGCAGGACATCCACATGTCTCCCCGGCCCCAGGTGCTGACGGCCCACCGGGAAATTTCCCGGTATCCCGGTGGGCCAGTCCGGCCCTGTTTGCAATAAAGGAAGTGTAAACATTAGATGACTCTCTTTACAGGAAGTATTTAGGAAGGCTGTGCATGACACATGCAGGGAGTTGTGGCTAGGGCTGCATAAACAAAGTGATTTAACTCTTAAATGGCAGCGAGACTGCAGGGGCATGGCCTATACACCAAAACTATTTCAATAAGCTAAAGTTGTTTTGGCGACCATAATGTCCCTTTAACGTCTGTTAGAAATTATCTCCTGCTCTGCAAATTGAACTTTAGTCACGCACAGGAGGCTCCAGCAAGCCCTAGAAGGCTAATAACAGAGCAGGAGATAAGCAATTCTTGACTAAACAGTGCAATAAAGGCTCAAACAGCCTTTCTAAACACTTCCTTAGCAGGAAGTGTTTGGGAAGACTGTTTGAGCCACTTACAGGGAGGTCCGACACTATGGCCATCTACACAAAATGATCTAGCTCTTAAATGGCAGAGAATTGAGCAGTGAGACTGCAGCGGCATGATCTATGCACCAAAACCGATTAACTAAGCTAAAGTTGTTTTGGGGCTGATCATATCCCTTTAAATTCTGTTCTGTCTTTCCTGCCAGATATGCTAAATTATAATATAACATTTCTCTGAGGGGTATTTACCTTTTAACCCCTTAAGGACCAAACTTCTGGAATAAAAGTGAATCATGACATGTCATGTGTCCTTAAGGGGTTAAAGGACCACTATAACGTTAGGAATTCAAATCCGTATTCCTAACATTGGTGTTTATTATTATTATTATTATTATTATGTCCTCCTCCATTCTTCACTGAAAGCCTTAAAAATCCTTCTTTACTTACCTTGTCCCAACACTGAGGCTCCCAATGATGGCTGCAGTGAATTGGCTCTATCTATTTAGGGCAGGCTTCCCCAAACTCCGGCCCTCCAGATGTTACTGAACTACAACGCCCATGATTCTATGATTGAAATACGCTGAGAGCCATGGGACTTGTAGTTCAGCAACATCTGGAGAGCCAGAGTTTGGGGAAGCCTGATTTAGGGTCTCGCAGGATCCTCTATAGACCTCAATGCTGTACTCTCTTGCATGTGTGGAAGTACAGCAGTGATGTTGGTTCTGACGATGAAACACCAGGAGCAGAAGAGGATCGACCCTAAGATAATGGTGGCGCCCGCAAGGGACCGGTTCTGGTAATAAAACTCCCCTTTGCATTCCCTCCCGCCCCCCCCTTTCCTTTCTGGCAACTGCACACTCAGTGACAATGTCAGCGTGGGGGGGGGGGGGAAGGGGGTCTTTGAAAAGGAAGCAAAATCCTGAGACGGTGACCGTTTCGCTGTAATGTTTATACACTCGTATCCTTTCAACGATTGATACGTTTGGCTAAACTGGCAGATGTTCACTCACACTATCTCTCAGAGCTGTAACAAACTTCCTAATCTCTTGACAGAAATGCATGTGTTGTGCCCTCAAGTGAATCCAAGCCGCTTGTGGCTGTATTTGTCTGCTTGAGTGGTCCCCGTTCGTTTGAATGATGTGAAAGTATACATGTAGACATCATTCATAATTTGTCATTTTGGGAGCTTGAATATGCAATTGCAGTGTTCCTACAGGGAGCCAAATTAAAATTGTAAGAATAATGAAAACACATTTCCAACATTCACTAAAGTAGTTGCAAGCGCTGTCCCTCAAACATTTTCATGTATATAGTTTGGTACTAGCAGGAGTTGGTGCTTGGAGTGAAATGTTTCAATCAAGTGGTTTTTTTTCTTGTTGGTTTAATTTAGTTTTTTTTTTTTTTTTTCTCATAAAGAGGGTTCTGTGTTTTCTTTTGATCTTTTTTACTTGCAGAGTGACCAAAGAATAGAGAGACAAACCTAAACCTAAATCTGAGTATTACACCCCTTTGTTCCCAATAAACCGCATAGTCTAAATCTTGGTAAAATAATAAAAAAATAATTTATCTCCTGTATTTGTTCATCTTTAAAAAATAAATAATTATGTGGGATAAAAAAAATAGATTTGGTGTTATACAGTTCTAAAACATACTTTGTCATTTCAGGTATGGGAAAAGTAGACCTTTCCTGTAAGTGGATGTTTGTAAGAGACCTGATGACTATTCTTGGAATGAAATTACCATGAGAATTTAAAAGATGTATCTATATAGGCATAGCGCTCACATATAGCCAGTTATGCCAAGTATCTGTATGATGTAGTGTAACGCAGGCTTCTGATGCAGCCTGCAAATAATCCCTGTATTGTACTCTGTGTGTTCAGATCTCTTAGAAGGGGAATTGGATGTACTTGTCCATTTAGGGACAAATGACTTGGCTTGCAATGAGGTTTCAGAGGTTAAGGAAGTTTTTAGTGTTTTTGCCAATGATATACGGCAGGTTGCTTCCACATTGTCATTCTCTGAAGTTCTGCCTGTGCATAACACTCAGAATGACAGGCGGATGCGTATTAGGGACTTTAACTTGTGGCTTGGTGAATGGTGTCGGGAGCAAGGATTTGGCTTTATTGCTCATGGTAGTTCTGTTTGGAATGGAAATAAACTGTACAAAAAAGATGGTTTGCATCTTTCTCAAAAGGGAACAAATGTTCTCAGTGAGCAGTTCAGAGGTTTTGCTAGGATGTATTTAAACTAGGAGGGGGGGCAAAAGGGTGATAAAACATCAATCCAATTGTCCCCCAAAACAAGGACAGAAGGTGCCTGTAGCAAGTGTGTTAAAAAATGATAAGCTTAGAGTCATGTCTACAAATGCTCGCAGTTTAGGGAATAAGATCCATGAACTTGTGGCAATAATGGCAACTGATAGTGTAGATTTAGTCGCTGTTACTGAGACATGGTATAATGAGAAAAATGACTGGGACATAGCAATACCAGGGTACTCTTTATATAGAAAAGACAGGGAAGGCAAGAAAGGGGGAGGGGTGGCCCTGTATGTAAAGAATAGCATAAAATCTAGCCTAATAAAGGTTAGTGAGGCGAACATAGAGTCAGTTTGGGTTACATTAGAATTTGGTAATCACACAGTAACTCGTGTAGGTGTGATTTATAGGCCCCCAGGACAAATTGAAGAGTTAGATAATCTACTAGTTGAAGAAATAGCTAAAATGACAATGAAGGGGGAAGTTATCATCATGGGTGACTTTAATCTTCCTGATTATAAATTGGAAAACAAAAATAGCTACTTGTGGCAGGAGCACACATATTCTAAACTCCCTACTGGGATTGTCTCTAAAACAAGTCGTTGAGGAGCCAACTCGTAAAGAGGCCATACTAGATTTAGTGTTAACAAATGGAGATTTGGTATCAGATATTACTGTAGGTGAAAGTTTAGGATCCAGTGATCATCAGTCAGTGTGGTTTAATATAAGAACAGTGACTGAGTCACACCACACAAAAACAAAAGTTTTAGACTTTAGAAAAACAGACTTTTCCAAAATTAGAATATGTGTAAAGGAGTCATTATCAGACTGGAGCAATTTAAATGGAGTCCAAAAGAAATGGGATTATTTAAAAGTTGCACTACTGAAGGCAACAGAAAATTGCATTAGGCTTGTCAGTAAAAGCAAAAAATTCAAGAAACCACTGTGGTACTCCACAGATGTAGCCAAAATAGTAAAAAACAAAAAGTTAGCATTTAGTAATTATAAAAAAAACCAGAGTGAGGAAGACAGAATGACCTATACGATTAGGCAGAAAGAGGCTAAGCAAGTTATAAGAGCTTCCAAATCACACACAGAAGAGAAAATAGCACAGTCAGTAAAAAAGGGGGACAAAACCTTTTTTAGATACATAAATGAGAAAAGAAAAGTAAAACAAGGATTAGTTAGATTAAAAACAAAAGAAGGAAGGTATGTAGATGAGGATAAAGGTCTAGCTGACTGCCTCAATGAATATTTTTGTTCGGTATTTACAGATGAAAATGAAGGAAAGGGACCCCTGTTAAGAAAAAGGATAAATGAGTCATTTATTACACGTGAGTTTACAGAGGAAGAGGTTCTATTTCAACTGTCAAAAGTAAAGACAAATAAGTCAATGGGACCTGATGGAATACACCCAAAGCTATTAAAAGAGCTTAGTGGTGTACTAGCAAAACCATTAACAGATTTATTTAACCAATCATTGATAACAGGAGTAGTCCCAGAAGATTGGAAGTTAGCGAATGTTGTGCCCATTCACAAGAAAGGTAATAGGGAGGAGTCGGGCAACTATAGGCCAGTAAGCCTAACTTCAGTAGTGGGGAAAGTGATGGAAACCATGTTAAAGGATAGGATTGTTGAACATCTAAAAACACATGGATTTCAAGATCAGAGACAACATGGGTTTACTTCAGGGAGATCATGCCAAACTAATCTTATTGATTTTTTTTGATTGGGTAACTAAAATTATAGATCAGGGTGGTGCAGTAGACATTGTTTACCTCGATTTCAGTAAGGCTTTTGACACTGTTTCACATAGAAGGCTTATCAACAAACTACAATCTTTGAGTTTGGATTCCAATATTGTTGAATGGGTAAGGCAGTGGCTGAGTGACAGGCAACAGAGGGTTGTAGTCAATGGAGTATATTCGAAGCTTGGGCTTGTCACCAGTGGGGTACCTCAGGGATCTGTACTTGGACCCATTCTCTTTAATATTTTTATTAGTGATATTGCAGAAGGTCTTGATGGTAAGGTGTGTCTTTTTGCGGATGATACTAAGATATGTAACAGGGTTGATGTTCCAGGAGGGATAAGCCAAATGGAAAATGATTTAGGTAAACTAGAAAAATGGTCAGAGTTGTGGCAACTGACATTTAATGTGGATAAGTGCAAGATAATGCATCTTGGACGTAAAAACCCAAGGGCAGAGTACAGAATATTTGATAGAGTCCTAACCTCAACATCTGAGGAAAGGGATTTAGGGGTGATTATTTCTGAGGACTTAAAGGTAGGCAGACAATGTAATAGAGCAGCAGGAAATGCTAGCAGAATGCTTGGTTGTATAGGGAGAGGTATTAGCAGTAGAAAGAGGGAAGTGCTCATGCCATTGTACAGAACACTGGTGAGACCTCACTTGGAGTACTGTACACAGTACTGGAGACCCTATCTTCAGAAGGATATTGATACCTTAGAGAGAGTTCAAAGAAGGGCTACTAAACTGGTTCATGGATTGCAGGATAAAACTTACCAGGAAAGGTTAAAGGATCTTAACATGTATAGCATGGAGGAAAGACGAGACAGGGGGGATATGATAGAAACATTTAAATACATAAAGGGAATCAACACAGTAAAGGAGGAGACTATATTTAAAAGAAGAAAAACTACCACAACAAGAGGACATAGTCTTAAATTAGAGGGACAAAGGTTTAAAAATAATATCAGGAAGTATTACTTTACTGAGAGGGTAGTGGATGCATGGAATAGCCTTCCAGCTGAAGTGGTAGAGGTTAACACAGTAAAGGAGTTTAAGCATGCGTGGGATAGGCATAAGGCTATCCTAACTATAAGATAAGGCCAGGGACCTATGAAAGTATTTAGAAAACTGGGCAGACTAGATGGGCCGAATGGTTCTTATCTGCCGTCACATTCTATGTTTCTATGTTTCCTTCACTGAATGGTAGACTCAAACCATTGACTTGACCTACTATATAGTGTTTGGGAAGGGGTAGCTGATCTCTATAGTCCACCATAGATACAGAGGGGCAGACAGCCATAACACAGAGGCTTGTTTGCAGAAACACAACTTGCATATCCACTTTGTTAAAGGACCACTATAGTGCCACGAAAACATACTCGTTTTCCTGGCACTATAGTGCCCTGAGGGTGCCCCCACCCTCAGGGTCCCCCTCCCGCCCGGCTCTGGAAAGGGGAAAAGGGGTAAAACTTACCTTTTTTCCAGCGCTGGCAGGGGAGATCTCTGCCTCCGATCCTCCTCCGTTCCGCCCCGTCGGCTGAATGCGCATGCGCAGCAGGAGCCGCGCTCGCATTCAGCCGGTCGCATAGGAAAGCATTTACAATGCTTTCCTATGGACGCTTGCGTGCTCTCACTGTGATTTTCACAGTGAGAATCACGCAAGCGCCTCTAGCGGCTGTCAATGAGACAGCCACTAGAGGATTTGGGGGAAGGCTTAACCCATTAATAAACATAGCAGTTTCTCTGAAACTGCTTTGTTTATAAAAAAAAAAAATGGGTTAACCCTAGCTGGACCTGGCACCCAGACCACTTCATTAAGCTGAAGTGGTCTGGGTGCCTAGAGTGGTCCTTTAAGAGGGAAGGGGTAAAAAGAGGTGGTAATGGCTAAATCCTAAAAGGGAGCCTATTAATGTGTATTGGTGCAGTTGGAAGTTTGCGCTGGGGAAAAAGGGGAGGGCTTGCTTCTCTGGGTGGTATTTCTGTCTTCTTTATTCTCTGCCCTCTAACAGAGGCCTGAGGAAACTGAAGGTTTTGTGCATTAAAGGACCACTATAGACAGCCAGACCACTTCATCTCAATGAAATGGTCTGGGTGCCAGGTCCCTCTAGTTTTAACCCTGCAGCTGAAAACATAGCAGTTTCAGGGAAACTGCTATGTTTCAATGAGGGTTAACCCAGCCTCTAGTGGCTGTCTCACTGACCACTGCTAGAGGCGGTTCTGCAATTTTTTGTAATTTTTTTTTACTGTGAAAATCACAGTGAGAAGACGCTGGACGTCCATAAAAAAACATTGAGTAATGCTTTCCTATGGGTGGTTTGAATGCGCCCGGCTCTTGATGCGCATACGCATTCAGATCTGACGTCGGCAGGGGGAGGAGAGGTCACCAGCACCGAGGGAGCCCAGCGGTGGATTAAGGTAAGTGGCTGAAGGGGTTTTAACCCTGGGGCACTGAGGGTGGGGGTGACGAGTTTGTTTTCTTGGCACTATAGTGGTCCTATAATTTAGTTGTTCATAGAACTGCACTCTTCTGGACAGAGATCTGATGTTCCACCCAACTTTACCACCTCTTCACAATGCGTAGAATAAACCAAATCTTACATATATGGACAAAGTTTTGTGTGTGTGTATGTAAATATTATCCGCCCACGAATGATGGATTTGTGGCAAAAGTAGCTGTGGCCAGGGCTGGATTTAGATGAAGAGGCCCTAGGCTATTCCACTTATGAGGCCCTTTCACCTCCCATTTTTAAGTTTGTAAATTACATGCGACAATAAAATACATCATTACTGTGATATATATCAATATGTTAAATGAAACATGTTGTGATTGGTACTAACCTTTATAAAAAATGTGGCACAGATAATAAATTTAAAAAAAGTCGAGATGAGGAGAGGGGGGGGGGGGGTGATGGGGTGATTTGTGAGAGGGAGGGGGGTGATGAGGAGAGGAGGGGTGATTTGTGAGAGGGAGGGGGGTGATGAGGAGAGGGAGGGGTGACTAAAAAAATTACCTTAAATCCCTGGTGGTCCAGTGGGGGCTGCCTGGTGGTCCGGTGGCCCTCATTTCCGGTCTGCAGCTCCGCAGAGCTGCAGACCATAGATCTCGCAAGACCCAATCAGAGCGTTGCCGTGGTAACCCGCGGCAACGCTCTGATTGGGCAGTGCACACGAGATCCATGGTCTGCAGCTCTGCACATTGCGGAGCTGCAGACCGCCAGTCTCGGCGATCGCGGCAGGAGGGGCATTGCAGTCTTCCCCGGGCACCCCCCTAGTAAGTGGCACCCGGGGCAGACCGCCCCCCCCCCCCCCTTAGTACGCCACTGGTCATATCATGCGTAGAATTTCTCCTTATTTTCGGTTCAGTGTTTTAGTGTTCACTGTTTTTAGAATGGTGTAATTTTAATTTTGCTAACAATTTGAATGTAGGCCTCTCTGGATCTTGAGGCCCTAGGCTGAAGCCTAGTTAGCCTATAGGAAAACCCGGCCCTGGCTGTGGCTAGTATTTTTTTAAAATAGTATCATGCAATAACTCTAAACTTAACAATACTAGTGGTATCTTCTGTATTCCCAAAATTGCTTCCATCCAGATGTGGTTTCCTCCGCTACAATTTTAAGAAGGGAAACCGGGAATGCCATTGTAAAATCACCGATGGTATATCTAGTGTAGTGCTATAAAAAGGATTGCATCTAGATCAGGGGTGCCAAAAAGTTGGTTCCCCAGATGTTGTAGCACTACAGCTTCCATTATGCTTTATTATTATTATTATTATTATTATTATTATTGCCATTTATATAGCGCCAACAGATTCCGTTGAGCTTTGTCATTTTAAAGCATTCTAAAGGTGTGCACAGCATCATGAGAGTTGTAGTTCTACAACATCTGGGGACCTCCCTTTTGGGCACCCCTGTGTGATTTCTCATTTGTATTTTTGGTGTAGAAATGAGAGAATTGTCTGCCTGCTGTTATGTGTTGCCAATATGCTAGAAATTCTATAATAAGAGCACAGTATGTTCTCAGACTGAATTTACTGCAGGGGGTTGCTGAATATTTAACTTCATGATATAAAAGTAAGACTGTTACTGTATCAATCTAGTCCTCAAGTGTACCGCTATGGTCCGGTTCTTCTGTAAACTCTCAAAGTGCCTCTTGAAAAAATGTAAGTGTTATTCTAGGCACCAAAACCACTTCAGCATGCTTAAGTGGTTATGATGCAAGGATCCCGTCTCGACATTCTTGGATTTCAAAGTCCGTTATCTTATGAGATAAAGGAGCGCTGATATGAAGCATTCCACCCCTCCATCTCTTGGCAGAAAGGCATTTGATCTTTCTTATTGATAAATCCATTTTGTCGTACTTGTGCAAGTGATGTGTGTCCTCACCACATGCAGAGATTGGTCTGGTCTATTACATAGTCGTAAGGAGATGATCAAACACTTGGGTGGCTCCTGATTTATTCTTGTTTGAGTCACCCTGTGTGTGTATATGTATATTTGTGTGTTATGTATGTATATATATATATCTTAATATCTTATCTAACTGCTGCTGGATTAGATATCCATATTTATATGATGACCAATTCATTTTAAAGGAGAATAGTTGTATTTTTTACTTATTAAGTTAACTTATTCCTGAAAACACTGTTGCTGTGAGCACAATTGTTAAAGAGAGAGAGAGTGTGTGTGTGAACTCAGCTGATGGACCTGGTAACATTCGATGGTTCCTGAATATCCCATGATCTCCCCATTCCTGAAATGCAATCTAGTTGAATCTACGTTGACATTTTTGGGGGGGAGTTAACTCCTGATGTGGGAATCTTGGGATATAAAAGTTAATTTGCATTAAATGCCTTGTGTATGCCTCTCTAGAAGGCAGTTGTGATGTCAGTGAGCGTATATTAGTTAAGATTATATAGAAAATGTAAAGCATTCTATAAAAAGGCACAAGGAATAGCCGTTTTTGTTGGGTGCAAAAACACTGGTCATGAAGGGGACAGGTCTGCTTTATATATCTTTATTATACATGTATTATTCCTAGTAGCATTTACAGTATATAGTGCCAAAAATTCCACAGTCTTCAATGATTTTATTTATCTAAAAAAATAAGTAATAATTGACAGACAAAAATGATCTTGACTGACACAAGGTAAAGGTCATTTTAATTTATATTAACAATTTTGAGACCACAAATTTGTTCCAAAATTCTGATTCTTGACTTTATTTTTTTTTACATTTTTATTATTATTACAAGATAATGCAATACTCTATTATTTTTGCATCTGTGTTAGTCTGTAAACTGCTCAAAAAATGTGAGCTTTTACGATTGTTGGTGAAATGTCCCTATACTGCAGAGTTTGCAGAGATTAAAATAGATGTGAATGTGTATCGTTTAATATAAACACACATAATGGAAGGGGTGTTTTAGCTATGTGTGCTAAGCAAATTATCACCCTGCCTCCCAGCACACCCCTCCTACTCCTCACTTTTCCATCTTGCTCCCGAACAAAGCTTGTTCTGTCCAGTTTAACATTGGGACACTTTTAACCCGTGGTGGGGAGGGGGTTCTGCCACTGTATGCGCTCTGTGTACGCTTTGGCTTCTCCCCGTCACTGCGTAGATTAATTAAATCCGTGTCTGAATTCAGCTCCCTCACCAGCGCTGTTGCTGCTCTGTGCCAAACACAGATTGAAATTTTCCAACCCAGTTGTTTGCCAAGCAGACTGAAGGCTCCTGAAGCGATTTTCAATTTTAATTTATTTTTTTTTCCTTTCCTTTTCTTGTTTGTTTTTGTCTTTTTAGCCCTCACATCCCCTGTCTACATCCATCTTTCATTGCTTCGTACAGGTAAGATTTAGAAACCGTTTTTTAATAAAATGTGGAGCTTGGGCCCTGACTATTGCTATGCAGTAGTTTCAGCCACTCTTTTCAAATACTGTATCTGCAAAAACTGTACCCAGTAGAGGCGCATGTACCATAAACCTTTTCTGCTTCACCAACTCGGTTACAATGTATCACAGTGAAACAATATGTTGCTGGGGGGGTTAGGGTGCATGAGGAGGGGTGTGCTCTATGTGCTAGTTAAACACAAAATTCTGGTCAGGTGTTACAGACCAGGAAATAAAGCCTTTTCTGTAAAGGTTAATATGCTTGATAAATGCCTGCACTGAAACTTGAGCACCCCCCCCCCCCCCCCCAACAAGGAACTGCCTTGTTAACTGTTTGGATGCTGGAGTTGGCAGAAGCCGCCTTGTTTAGAGAGTGATCTAAGCAATGGCAACAGGAGGGGCAAGCCTCTGCAACATATTATGGTTTTATATACATCATTACTATAGTGGGAAGCCTAATAACCAGAACATATCTACCCTGTCTGGTAAAGTATATTGCATGTATGATTGGTCATACTGAGTCACTGTGAAATTACATATTTTCTTCTAAAATGTGTCAAGCCTGAAAGCGTTCTATTGCATCAATATGAAGATAATGTTAAATGTCAAAATATATATAAAAATATTTTAGCACCTCCTGTTACAACATCCCAGACAGTTCTGTTTTAATTAAAAATTGGGCGAATTGTATTCTAACCACGATATGTATTTACTGTGATCTATTCCTTATCTACATGTTATTGCTGTCGTGATGACACGCGTGTGTCTGTCCTTTGCTTGCACCAAAAATATAGAATTTTAAAAAAATATATATATATTTTTTTTTACTTTATATCTTCCTGCAATACCAATATTTTGATTGTGCATAGCAAAGTCTGTCTATACTGCATCATTATGACAGTCTGTAATTTTTTCAACATTATATTATGTATATTTTCGATGACTGATCCATTGAATTTGGTTTTCCAATCAATGTCACTCAGGGTTGCTACATTATTTTAATGCTGCAAAACCTCAGTGCCTTCACAGAGGCTAGTTCTATTGAATATACAAGGCATCCTATTTTATTTTTCTTCCTGGCAGACTGGCATCCTGCAGTGATGGATGTTGACCGGTTTATTTTGGTTGTGTTAGTAGCCATACGTGTGGCTTTTAGTATTTTGTTTCCATCTAATACCTGTCGGGGGTTTTGGAAGTCATAATATTTGAACAGAAAGTGAGGGGGAAAAAATAAAGACCGGCTATGTGGCTTTTCTGTGAATATCTTGCTGACTGTGTTAGTGAAAAGAAGGGAGATATGTGGGTGGCTTGGCATGACGGTGCAGCTGAACCTTTTTTTTTTTTTTTTTTTTTTTTTTTTTTTTTTTAAATGTTTGTGGTGTGTGGATATCATGCAGATGATTGCAGTTGACTCAATGTCCTAGAAACTTGTTGGTGCACTTTTAATGCCAGCTGTGTTCCAAAAAGACAAGAAGCCAGAGGCATTTTCTGTCTTCAAATGTCTCTCTGTATATAAATGGCACAGCAGCAGAGTTGCTGCGATAGAAATGAGCAAGCCAGAGGTCCGGCATTAATGGTTGATGTGAGTTACCACCTCCACAAGCCAAGTTTGTTAAACGTGTGAAGATACACTACAGACCCTTAAAGCATTTCAGCTTGCTTAAAGGACCACTATAGTGCCAGGAAAACACACTCTTTTTCCTGGCACTATAGTGCCCTGAGGGTGCCCCCACCCTCAGGGTCCCCCTCCCGCCGGGCTGGATGGAAAGGAAGTGGTTTACCTTTTTCTCCAGCGCCAGGTGGGGACCTCTCCGCCTCCTCTCCGCCTCCTCTCCGCCTCCTCTCCGCCTCCTCTCCGCCTCCTCTCCGCCTCCTCTCCGCCTCCTCTCCGCCTCCTCTCCGCCTCCTCTCCGCCTCCTCTCCGCCTCCTCTCCGCCTCCTCTCCGCCTCCTCTCCGCCTCCTCTCCGCCTCCTCTCCGCCTCCTCTCCGCCTCCTCTCCGCCTCCTCTCCGCCTCCTCTCCGCCTCCTCTCCGCCTCCTCTCCGCCTCCTCTCCGCCTCCTCTCCGCCTCCTCTCCGCCTCCTCTCCGCCTCCTCTCCGCCTCCTCTCCGCCTCCTCTCCGCCTCCTCTCCGCCTCCTCTCCGCCTCCTCTCCGCCTCCTCTCCGCCTCCTCTCCGCCTCCTCTCCGCCTCCTCTCCGCCTCCTCTCCGCCTCCTCTCCGCCTCCTCTCCGCCTCCTCTCCGCCTCCTCTCCGCCTCCTCTCCGCCTCCTCTCCGCCTCCTCTCCGCCTCCTCTCCGCCTCCTCTCCGCCTCCTCTCCGCCTCCTCTCCGCCTCCTCTCCGCCTCCTCTCCGCCTCCTCTCCGCCTCCTCTCCGCCTCCTCTCCGCCTCCTCTCCGCCTCCTCTCCGCCTCCTCTCCGCCTCCTCTCCGCCTCCTCTCCGCCTCCTCTCCGCCTCCTCTCCGCCTCCTCTCCGCCTCCTCTCCGCCTCCTCTCCGCCTCCTCTCCGCCTCCTCTCCGCCTCCTCTCCGCCTCCTCTCCGCCTCCTCTCCGCCTCCTCTCCGCCTCCTCTCCGCCTCCTCTCCGCCTCCTCTCCGCCTCCTCTCCGCCTCCTCTCCGCCTCCTCTCCGCCTCCTCTCCGCCTCCTCTCCGCCTCCTCTCCGCCTCCTCTCCGCCTCCTCTCCGCCTCCTCTCCGCCTCCTCTCCGCCTCCTCTCCGCCTCCTCTCCGCCTCCTCTCCGCCTCCTCTCCGCCTCCTCTCCGCCTCCTCTCCGCCTCCTCTCCGCCTCCTCTCCGCCTCCTCTCCGCCTCCTCTCCGCCTCCTCTCCGCCTCCTCTCCGCCTCCTCTCCGCCTCCTCTCCGCCTCCTCTCCGCCTCCTCTCCGCCTCCTCTCCGCCTCCTCTCCGCCTCCTCTCCGCCTCCTCTCCGCCTCCTCTCCGCCTCCTCTCCGCCTCCTCTCCGCCTCCTCTCCGCCTCCTCTCCGCCTCCTCTCCGCCTCCTCTCCGCCTCCTCTCCGCCTCCTCTCCGCCTCCTCTCCGCCTCCTCTCCGCCTCCTCTCCGCCTCCTCTCCGCCTCCTCTCCGCCTCCTCTCCGCCTCCTCTCCGCCTCCTCTCCGCCTCCTCTCCGCCTCCTCTCCGCCTCCTCTCCGCCTCCTCTCCGCCTCCTCTCCGCCTCCTCTCCGCCTCCTCTCCGCCTCCTCTCCGCCTCCTCTCCGCCTCCTCTCCGCCTCCTCTCCGCCTCCTCTCCGCCTCCTCTCCGCCTCCTCTCCGCCTCCTCTCCGCCTCCTCTCCGCCTCCTCTCCTTCTATTCAGCTGAATGCGCATGCGCGGCAAGAGCCGCGCGCGCATTCAGCCAGTCTCATAGGAAAGCATTTACAAAGCTTTCCTATGGACGCTGGCGTCTTCTCACTGTGATTTTCACAGTGAGAAGCACGCAAGCGCCTCTAGCGGCTGTCAATGAGACAGCCACTAGAGGCTGGATTAACCCAAATATAAACATAGCAGTTTCTCTGACACTGCTATGTTTATAGAAAAAAGGGTTAACCCTAGATGGACCAGGCACCCAGACCACTTCATTAAGCTGAAGTGGTCTGGGTGCCTATAGTGGTCCTTTTTAAGTGCTCTGTGTGAAGGCTGTGTCAGATGTCAGTGCAGACGTGTCAATCAGCCAACTGGTCCTGTTAGTTCCACATTTGTTTAGCTCAGTGGAGCTAAATTCAGGGGGCAGCAATTGCCCAGAGCACCTGCCTTGCAAAGACTTCTCATTGAGCTGCATTGGGAAGTCTGTGATTGGACAGCTACGGAAAGTCTGGGCTGGTGTGAAGGGGAGGGCTTGCAAAGGCTGCAGACAAGAGAGCTTTAGCTGTTTTTGGATGTAACCAAAGAAATGCATAATTAAATGCAGTTTTGTTTAGTTTAGTATTTTTTGTTTTTATTGCGGACATATCTACTAAACAGTGATATATAATAATAAATAAATATATATATATATATATATATATATATATATAAATCTCACTGTTTAGTAGATATGTCCGCAATAAAAAACAAAAAATACTAAACTAAACAAAACTGCATTTAATTATGCATTTCTTTGGTTACATCCAAAAACAGCTAAAGCTCTCTTGTCTGCAGCCTTTGCAAGCCCTCCCCTTCACACCAGCCCAGACTTTCTGTAGCTGTCCATTCACAGACTTCCCAATGCAGCTCAATGAGAAGTCTTTGCAAGGCAGGTGCTCTGGGCAATTGCTGCCCCCTGAATTTAGCTCCACTGAGCTAAACAAACCTGGAACTAACAGGACCAGTTGGCTGATTGACACGTCTGCACTGACATCTGACACAGCCTTCACACAGAGCACTTAAAAGGACCACTATAGGTACCCAGACCACTTCAGCTTTTTTGGCAAGGTCAGTGTCCCTTTAATTTCATGCTCTTTAATTACAAAATGTATTTAATGCATAACATAGGGTGTAGTGTGTGTGTGTGTGTGTGTGTGTGTGTGTGTGTGTGTGATATATATATATATATATATATATATATATATATATTAGGGAGAGACTCATGTCTGCCATCCCTGTGAGTCCACACATGCTCTTCTAAAGGCAGCGTGGTGATACAATAACTAATCCACCATAATGTTCTGGGCTGGCTGACTGAGAGTGGTAGGAGTGTGATTGCTGTTAACATATTGGTAATCTGCTTGGGCTCTGGAAAACCTATACCGGCCGATCCTATATACTAAATGTTTTCGTTTTATGTAACATACTGCCATAGGCTAGCTTTAGACAAAATCATTAGTGGCCTGTATCATTACAGGTCAACTGAGGGGTTTATTTATTTTTTCATTTTTAACCTGGATTGGGTCTTTGAACTTTCTATTTTCACTTTAAAGTTCCTATTGTGGGTATTACGACACTCACCGCCAAATAGATGAAGCCGCCGTTTAGTGAATAATCCCCTTTTCCCGAAATGCAGATTTTATACAGCCGACCGTCAAACTCCCGAACGGAGGATACGAACGCGGCAACTCCGGACCATCAAATCAGCCGAACTCCTTTCACAGCTAGAAATAACGAAAGAGCTGTCCCAGTAAATATTCCCCCCACAAACGAGACCAAGCTCCGTCTTGAGGGTCAAACAGGAATGTGTTTAATGGGGGCTACCTGCCCGGTATTTATGCAGGTCTCCACAAGGTGGACACTCCCCTAGGGGACCTTGTGGAAGACTGTAAGACATATTGGACAGTAGCCAATCACAGTGGCTTCAATATAAGCCCTTCCCATCTTACCCATAAATCCTTCTTCTCTATCCCGGAGATAATTGGGAAGAAACCTAATTATCTCCAAGGACAGAGACAATCACCATTTTAAAATACAGTAAGAAAAATACATTAAAATACACAAATGAAGAAATACCGAATAAATATGGTTCGTGTAACGTATCCCCAGATAGCCTGGATCTGAGTGCATATTTCTACCGAATAGCGCTCAGACCCGATGTACATAGTTCAATCGCCATGGAGTCAAAGTCTCTCACAAGTCCTTCGGTATACGAATGACTCCATGGGGCGGCTATCTGGGTGAAGTCCATACGGATGTTATAAAACTCCCGAACAGACCGGTGTTCGTATGCCTCGACGAAATAGAAGGCGTGCAGCAGCTCCCAGCGGTGTTTGGTAGATAAAGTGTCAGTTTTTAGTTCCATAGGATCGACACCAAACACCGCTGATTTTCCTCGTGTCCCAAAATGGCCGCCGCCTCGTGGTCGGCATACAAACGACGACCACCCGTACGAATGGAATGGAGAGGTGTCTGCAGTTAACCACAACGTTCTAATTGGGGCCAAGAGGTTAACCAGCAGCACACTCCTCTCCTGGGTGGCCGTCTGTTCGGTAGTTTCAATCGGTATTACAGAATCACACGAACAGGGGCATACGGACAGGAAATCCAGCGAAAATAAAGGCAGACGAACCAGCAATACTAGTCTATACAGATGGATCTGTCACAGTGGGCTGAACATAATTGGTGCTTTGTCTAACTCTTTTTGCAAGTTCTATCCATCCTTTTGTTATGAAGATTTATTTTTCATTATTTTCTTTGGGATTTTTTTTTTTTTTTTTTGTGACCTCTGTGGGCGCAGTTTGATTTAAGAAAGAGATCTACAAATGCCATTATATTCTTTGAGGTTCCCTTCAGGTCTGTCTATATAGTTACATTATGTTTATAGTACAGATACGTTGGGGAATAATGGCGCTTACGTTGCTCTTCCATGCCAGGGCACTGTTGTGCATTGCCAATCTGGCAATCTCTCTGCCATCAAACTGTGCATACCGGGGCGTTTTTAAATTCTTTCTTATTGGATTTTTATAATTGTGTTTGCAAGTCCTTTATTGTACAAGAACATGCTTTTGATTTATTTTTTTGGGTGCTGCTGTACAAAGAACGTCATTGAAATTCTAGGTGACTAATCTTCTTATTCTTTGTCCAAAGTACACTATGAAAGTTTATTTGAACCCCTTGGGTGCTGCTATGTGACCTCTGTATCTGTCTGGTCCCTGTTATTATGGAGTTGAGTTTGTTTCCTCTTTAACCCCTTAAGGACACATGACATGTGTGACATGTCATGATTCCCTTTTATTCCAGAAGTTTGGTCCTTAAGGGGTTAAGGACACATGATGTGTGACATGTCATGATTCCCTTTTATTCCAGAAGTTTGGTCCTTAAGGGGTTAAACTTAGTAGCCCATATGGAAGATCTAATCTAATAACACCTCATTTTTCATAATTATGTACTCCTCGTATAAACCCCTAATATTTAAGGACCAAAAGATTGATTGCTCCGTAAAAACAGATATGATCTACTGTAACAAAAATCACTAAATTGACCACTTTAAAATACTCAAGTCAGTGTAAACCTCAAGTCAGCTGAACACTTGTTGACTGAGGAATATGCTGAATTAGTCCTCTATAATCATTCCAAGATTGTCCAGCAGGGTATGTGTGCATGTGATATAAAATTGTGGGCAAATCTGCCCTTTTTTAAGTACATACTTTGCATCTTGATCAGTTTGGGTTCAGTGATTATCTCGTTCAAGGTAAACATTGTGAAAATTGGCCATATCTGCCATAGGCTGATTATCTCTATAAAACAAATGGTGATATTTTGTTTCTCGTTATTTTAGGCTGGAATTTTTAACTATACTTGTTTAAGTTAAGTTGGAATAAAATTAAATGTTCATAATTAATGAAGCTCTATCCCTGGCACTATCACTCCCCCCTTCCTCTTGTCCCCCCCCCCCCCCGACTCCAGCGCTGATGTCCATTGGCACTGGGCCAACGCTCTGGTCCCTCCAACGTACTGCGTGGAGCGGGCGCTGGTAGACCGCCACTAGAGGCCGAATTATTGCTGCAATGTAAACTTTGCAGTTTCTCTGGAACTTTAATGTTTTACATTGCAGAACTAAGTGCAAAAGGGACACAGCACCCAGAACACTTCAATAAGATGAAGTGGTCTGGGTGCCTACAGTGCCCCTTTTAATTTTTCAAAACCAAATCAGTAAATGTTTGCAGCATTGCCACACCTCTTTTTTAACTAAACCTCTTGATTGGAAGGTAAGCAGTGTATCTCAGCCAATGAGATTAGTGTGAGCTGAGCTGCTAACATAATTCTAAGTTTTTAATACACCGTATCCTTTCACCTATTTACTGCCATCATGAAGTGAACACTTTGTTACAGTGTATTTCATGGTGGTTATGGAACAATGTCCATATAGATAATTTGGCAATTCTTTGCCCTCTTGAGATCATCTGTTAACAATTGACTGTGCTGGGGAGCAGGCTGTTATGTCACACAGCTCACTAATAAGGCAGCAGTGAGTGCATCTTATCTGTTAATCTCAAAGTGTTGGAAAACAACCCATAAGGGGTATCCTGTTTCCTCTGTGACAGGCCAAGTTCATTCAAGCATAAATTGCAGATCACATAAAAGAGAGCTGACCCACCTTTAATGTATGTATATGTGCACGTTTGTGATGTATACCGAAATAATAAATATGTTGTGCAGGGTTGACTCAGCCCTTCATCCTTCCGCGGTAGATAAAATGAGTACCATTAAATTGGGTAATCGTAACAACCCCTGGATGTTGGGCTAAGGTAACATCCCCAGTAATCTGAATGTGCCTTTCCTGGTTAAATACTTTGTTGTTGTTGTATTTTTATTTTATCACGCTCACAACTAGTTATAGAGCCCATAAAGTTACATTACATATACAGCTAGGCTTAAAGGGACACTATAGTTTGTTTAAACCCCCTTTCCAACTCTAATGGCTCAAATGCCCCCCATTTTACCTATATTTAATGTTTAGGTCCTGGGCACCACCATCATCTTTGTGTGGGTAGATGAAGTCCCTGTGGGACACGTCATCTGCCCACGCTAGATAGGGCTGTGAAATTCCCACGCATGCCAAGTTCGGCATTCGGACGTGAATTTCAACCATTCATTCGTCAAAAAGACGAATGAATAGAAATTTCAAATGAACAAAGAGAGACCGAATGTTGGTGTTTGTTGTTCGTTTATTACAAGGAGGGAGCTGCTGGCTTGCAGCTCCCTCCTTGTAATATGTAAAATAAGATCATCAGGGAGCTGTGCACCCCGCCACTTCCTAACCCCCCACATGTCCTCCCTCACTCTATGGGGTCAGTATATTCCCCCACCCATACCCCATGAGTCAGGGCTATGCCCTGTGGGTGGGGACCCTAAATGACAATGACTGGGGACCTATTGTCAAGTATAGGAAACCTTCATAAGACAAAGTAGTCCCTACTTTGGTCTAGTTTTCTTTAAAACGTAAGACAGACCGGAAGAAATGAACAACAGATTCTGAGAGAGGGCGAGAAGAGGAATCTATCAAAGAAAGGTAAGTTCGGCATGACAATGCCGCTTTTAATGAAGCTGTTTTAGTGTATAGATAATGCCACTACAGTTTCTGCCATTTAGGAGTTAAATCACTTTGTTTGTGCAGCCCAATCCATACCTCCCTGCATGTGACTCATACAGCCTTCCTAAACACTTCCTGTAAAGAGTCATCTAATGTTTACACTTTCTTTATTACAAATTCTGTTTAATTTAGCATTTAACTTCTGCTCTATTAATAGCTTGCTAGAGTCAGCAGTATGTAGTTAAAGTTCAAATTACAGAGCAGGAGATAAAAACAAATACGGTAAAATAAAACTTTTAAAGTCAGTGACACCTGATTGAAAATGAAACCATTTTGTTTTCATGCAGGTTGTGTCAGTGACAGCCAGTTGAGGTATAGGGCTGCATAAACAGAAACAAAAGTGATTTAACTCCTAAATGGCAGAGAATTGAACAGTGAAACATCAGAGACATTATCACAAAAACTGCTTTATTTAGCTAAAGTTGTTTTGGTGACTATAATGTCACAAATGTTAATGCCTATAAAAGTATTAAAGGGACACTCCAGGCACCCAGACCACTTTTGCCCATTGGAGTGGTCTGGGTGCCAACTCCCACTACTCTTAACCCTGCAAGTGTAACTTGCAGGGTTAACTCCACCTCTAGTGGCTGTCTACTAGACAGCCACTAGAGGTCACTTTCTGACACATAGCACAGATTATCTGTGCTAGAGCGTCGCTGGACGTCCTCACGCTGTGTGAGGACCTCCAGCGTCACTCAATTCCCCATAGGAAAGCATTGAAAATCTTTTTCAATGCTTTCCTATGGGGAGCGCTAATGCGCATGCGCGGCATTGCCGCACATGCGCATTAGGTCTCCTCGGCCAGTGGATAACTCATGTAAGATGCTTAGGTTTTTATCTCTGGTCCCCCCTTACCCAAGTTCTATAATTAAAAAAAAAAAATGTAAATTTTTTTTAAGAAGGGGGTATACTTCCTCTCTGCCATTAGCGTTTTAACGTGTGTGTCATACATGACCTGGCAACCAGGGTAGCAATGTTTGGATGATTTTTTTTTGCTTCCAAACTGGGCAAGCAGGGGAGCCGCAAGTTCTTTTCCCGGTGCTATGATGATCACACCGGGAACTGTGCTCTCCCCTGCCGGCTCTGCAGGACCGGAGGGGAGAACAGAGATTTCCCTCTCCGGCCCGCTAGCACTTTGCTGACAGCCGACAGGGGAGGGAGGAAGAGAGGACCCGGTGGAGCTCTATCACAAACTCAGAGCGTTGCTGCGGTTACCACGGCAATGCTCCGAATCTTGCGAGAGAACTCTACCAGCTCCTGAGGCTGCTAGTGTTTACTGTCACCACCAGGGAGTGCAATAAATATCCCCTCTCCCAGGCAAAGGTAACCAGGGAGGGGGGACATTTTTAATTTTAATAAAAAATAAATACGGTATATTAATTTGTTCTCCTACCCCCGCAGACCCCACACCACACAATAGCTCCCCCATGCATGCACACTGCCCCCCCACACACTGCACCACTCACACACACGACATCTTTCACAAACACAAACCCTGTACACACTGCAACCCACACGCATGCACGAGCGCGCGCACACACGCACTACAGCCCCTATCCAGGCAGACCCCAGGTAAGTTGTCAAACTTTTCTATGGAAGGGCACTACTGGCACCATAACCACTACAACATAATGTAGTACAGTAGTTATTGTACCTGGATTGTTTCTTTTAATGCTCTACCAGTGTCACTCCCAAGATTAGGGGTTCAGTATATGCTGCAGCGCTCTACATTTATACAACCTAGAAAATTGATTTGACTTTGGGTGCCATGGAAAAATATTGAAATATTAAGGACTCCTCCTTGAACCTAAAAAGTTTGGGAACCACTGGTCTATAAAAGTGTAATTTTGGCATAACGAGCAGAAAGAGAAGACCTTTTTATGTAATAGTCAAGATGAGCAGTCAGGGGAACCCTCTGAATAGGTGTCAGCAGTGACTGTGTGGTTTGTCTGGGGAATTTACACAGCAGAGGCGCTTGACCTTGTGTGTTAAAGGACTTTGACATTATTAATGCACAGCGATTGGCCAATTACAGTGCGGCATCCCTGTCCTCCCAATCTAGATGTGATGACAGCAGCTCAATGTCATTGCATGGTTTGCCCAACATAGGTTTTTTTTTTTTGTGCTTGTAAATTGAAGGAAAATAAAACTGCATTGATTTTTTTTAAAAGTGTTGACTCCTTTAAATGGCTAATACATTTCTTAAAATCTATATTATTGAAGTGACTGTAAAATATTCTCTCTGTTGAAAATATGACATTGCTTCCCATGATCCAGATGTACATTTTGTGTTCAACATGTCTATAGACTGTAAGCTCATTTGAGCAAGGTCCTCTTCAACCTATCGTTCCTGTAAGTTCTCTTGTGATTGTCCTATTTATAGCCATTTCCCCCCCCCCCTCTCATAATATTGTAAAGCGCTACGAAACCTGTTGGCGCTATATAAATGGCAATAATACTAATAATGTTGTGTGATGGCTGACGCAGTCAGTGACAATTGTGCTCAGTCCTTAAGGAGCCCAATTAGTACTGTGTGTTATGTTCGTCTAATTATTCCTTTTGTGGATAACTGGTCAATATAGTTTCTGAATAATATGATTACTTGTAATCTCCTTTTTGTAGGCTGTGTCTTATTAGATAGAACCAATTTCTGGTATATAAACATTTAAAGTTAAAGGGATACTATAGTGCCAGGAATACACAGCTATATTCTTGGCACAATAGCTTCCTCTGCTTGTCCCCTCATGCCACAGTGAATAAAGGGTTACAAACCCTTTACTTACCTGATCCTGGGTTGCGTTCGCGTCTCCTCAACACTCCTTGACGAACGGGGCTAATGCGCATGCACAGCGAGTGCTGCGAGCATTAGGCCTCCACATTGGAAAGCATTGAATCAATGCTTTCCCATGGGGGTATAGCCGACGCCGGATGTCCTCATGCAGAGCAGGAGGACGTCTAGCATTCCGTTACCAGGCAAAAAGTCAGTTAACTTCAAGGAAGCTTCTCCAATGGCTGCCCGGTAGACAGTCTCTGAAGGCAGACTTAGTGTTGCAGTGTAAACAGGGCAGTTTCTTTGGAACTGCAATGTTTGTCCATATTGCACTTAGTGTTGCAATGCAACTGCACCCAGTCCACTTCAATGACCTGAAGTGGTCTGGGTGCCTATAGTATCCCTTTAATGGTTTCCCTTTAGAAATAATACATTTTCAATCTCATTTATTTTATATTGGTTCTTCTAAAATAATTAGGACTTCTCAGACCCAACATGGTCTGTATCCAGTGGGTCAACACCTTTTTAGAATATTTTACTATTCAAGGTTAAGTTTTAATTTTACCACATGTTCTTCATATTTCTTATACACTGATCAGCCACATCATTAAAACCACTGGCCTAATATCGTGTCTATCCCCCTTCAGACTGCCAAAACAGCTCTGATGCGTCCAGTAATAGATTCCACAAGACCTCTGAATGTGTCCTGAGGCATCTGTCACTAAGATATTAGCAGCAGATCTTACGTTGTTAGGTAGGACCTCCATGGATCAAATTTGTTGTTCCAGCACATTCCACAAATGCCCAATCAGATTGAGATCTGTGGAATTTGGAGGCCAAGGCAAGACTTTGAGCTCTTTGTCATGCTCCTCAAACCATTGATGAACAATTTATGCTGTGTGGCAAGGGGCATTATCCTGCTGAAAAACGCCACTGCTCTCAGGGAACACCGTCGCCATGAAGGGTGTACATGGTCAGCCATATTCTCTAAGTAGTTGGTAGATGTCAAAGTAACATCCACATGAATGCCAGGACCCAATATTTCCCAGAGCATAACACTGCCTCTGCCGGCCTTCCTGCCTTCCTATTTTGCATTCTGCTGCCATATCTCTCTCCCCCAGGTAAACTGTGCACAGGCACCTGCCTAGTCGTCTGATCTAAAAGAAAACGTGATTCATCCTGCCAGGCAATCTTCTACTAAGCCACATTGCGGTATGAGTGAAAAATGCAGCATAGCAGGTTCTCTAACTAAAATACACCCTAAAGCCCACATCTAAAGTAGTTATGGGCATGCCGGTATCTCCTGCAGCAGCTGTCTCAACTCAAGGCCCCGTGTTCTTTAATGTAGCATTTTGAGAGCAACTGGAAATATAGATGTCAGATACTCTGATGTGGTTGCTCACGTGCCTTTTTAATGACCGCTACTGTCATAATAAGAGAGTCATTAATGAAAAAATCTCAGGCACTCACTGTGATTCCAGATTTTGAAGAAAAAAAAAAAAAATCTATAATAAGAGTCAGGCACCGTTCATATCTATTAAGGAAACCTATATAGACAGGGGAAACTTCCCAAAACGTGGGGATAGTAAAGGGACACTGTAGTGTCCTGGCACCCACTGCAATGTAAATTTAAGTAGTCAATAGTTTTTATTCTTACCTGGTGTTTGTAAGATGCGGCTCCCTACCTCCTCCCATCCAGTCATGACCTCTGGAAAGTATTGTGCCCAGTGGAACACAGGTAAAGTTAAACAGTTGGCAAGTGGTTTGACTTCTTATATTGGAGTTGGGGGCGCAATCTGAACTCCTGGCACCATAACCACTATATGGCGCTTGAAGTATTCCTTTAACCATATTTCTTGACAGGAACCCAAATAAAATGCATGTCATTGTCATGGCGACTCATTATTCAATTTTAAAATTTACTTGGTTACCAATTTTTATCCAGTACCATACGCAAATTTACCAGAGCGCTTTCATTCAACTTTTCCCAATGTCTGCATAAAGCATTTATTGGGAGCCACTGCCTAGAGCCGGGTTATTATGAGGTGGCTGGGGGGGGGGACCTTTTGAAAATAAAACTAGAATCCAAATTTGAGTCCCAATCCTGTGAGTAGAAATCCGTGTCCTAAACTTTCATTCACAAAAATAGGTTTCAGACTTTGAAATCCTGAGAGCAATATTAAAAGCCAAAGGCCTTGAAGTTCTGTGCACTCTCTGAAAATTCATAGACTGTATCCTATCTACAAAGCTGCAATGTTTTGCACTGCAGGGTTATAGAGACAGGACCCTGCACCAAAACCACTCCATAGAGATGCATTGGTCAGGGTGACTTTTAGTGGTCCTTTAATGTCCAGTGTAGAACCATCCTGATAAATAAAATTATGTTGTATGTTGGAAGGGGATTAAGGGATCCAGCCTGTACCCACCTCTGCTGAAGGTTTTTTTTTTTTTTTTTTTGTAATACATTTTTAGTGCTTTTTCTGCTGAAATTCTGGGGTTGCTACATCTTTTTGTTACATGACTACTTGCTTCCACAGAAAGGCCCACTCTAAGCACCACAGCTTGTGCAGCAGATATTGTAGTGGTAATGGTTAAAATGAGTCTTAAAGCGTGATTGTTTTCCCATGACCTACCCTCTAACTTGGCTTTTCTTAACATATTAGCACTCAATAAAATGATTAAATAAACCAGTTATTACTCTGGAATATGTTTTTAATTATTATTTACCTTTTAAAAGACAAATAACATGCCCAGAATTTGTTCATAGAAAAAGGTTCAGTTAGCTCAAGGTTTAAAAGTAATTGTGATATCTAAAAATCCTCTGGTTGCTACATGTAAAAAGTGCTAAAATAAATAATTAATGAACATGCATTATAAGAGTGTCCCCCTCTCCTTAATGGCATGGCTGGCATTGCATGGTGTTTAGATCTTTGAATGGGGCCTGTGGTCTTGACTCTGTTGAAACTTGTATAATTTTTTTTTTTTTTTTTGGATCAAGTGCCACTTTCCTCAAACTGGGCATTCATCATGTCTGAACACCTGTCAATGTTGTTGAAGCACGTGCATTTAAATTGCTGTACATGGGCATATATGCTTTGGCGTTCCTTCCATAAAGCCGTATGAGATTGTTTCCATTAATGACTTTTATTTATATTGTTTGCTTATTTACACAGTCTGTGGCTATTTTTGTTGGCTATTGTGTTGTCCTCAATCTAAGTGGTTACTCTTTGTGCAACGTTTCATTGTAGTACCTGGTACTCGTCGTTTCGTCATCAATCTAGCAGATGATCTACAATGGCACAGGTGATGCCTGATTTTAGTGGTTGGAAGGGAGAATTCCATCACAACTCGAATTCTACTTCCATGTATTGTAGGTCAGTGCAAGTTGTGCAAGAAAATTTCACAGACTAGATAGTTTTAATTCTTTCATGTTTAAATTTTTTGTTTATAAATTAATATACATACTGTGTACTGATGTGATGCAAGGTATTTTTCCTAGTTAATCCAAAAGCAGGATTTCCTGATATGTTGGCTGTCCAGATTCGGTAAAGTATAGTTGGACCACTTCTGTAGAAAGTGATATTGTCTTCCTGGGCATGATGGGAGTTGTTGTACAACTGGAGTCCAGCAGGTACCAGTTTGACAGCTCCTGGAAATGCCATTGTTAGTGTATCTGTATCTGCTTAGTCAGTGTATACCACAAGACCAGCATGTTATCCCAAGTAAACATTGTAACTAATCAGTTGGGCTGTGTTTGCATACAATACTGTGGAAGAGGTTGATGTATATTAATAATTAACCCTTTTAGGTTTGTTTTCCCTTTCTTGAAATCTAGCAGATCTTTCCATTTGAAGTTTCGGAGAGTCACAGGACACTCCCTTTTCCGCTGGCAAATTTCCTGTGTGTTTGGGTGAAGGATTCCAATGTTGTCCTATGATGTTAAGTGGCTGGGTGCATGGCAGTATGGTACTCTGCTGGGAAGAGGCCCCCCTCCCCCAATACCTCTATTTGTTCCAAAATGGAGTAGAGTATTGCTAAAGGGAGTAACAGTCCTGGCTGGAAAGGAGTTTCCTGTGACTGTAAACATGTGTTTCTGACAAAAGGTTATACGAACATGTTACGATGACTGTCTTAGCATTATGAGGGTCAGGAGTGGGGTTTATAGACTTGGTGTTTTTTTGTTTTTTTAGTTTTTTTGGTTTATTTATTTATTTAACCAGGTTTAAGCAGGGAGTTGTTGCCTAGGAGTGAGGTATCCTAACGTGTTCTCTGGGTTTCAATGGCAACTGGCCCGTATCTAGCATTTTACCCCTGAATATTATTATTATATATATATATATTAAGGTAGAGTATATATTTGATACTTTGTGAAATCTCCAGGCAGTATCCCCAAACACTGCCTTGTACACCTTCAATACTTCAATATGGCAGCTACGAAGAAACAGGACGGTTGGGTCAAGTTACCCTGCTCGCCATATTTTGGAAGAGGTATCTGACCATGCCTAGGGTGAGACTCTGGGCTGGCCGAGAAGCTCCAACCTGTGCTCCGACGTCTGCCTTTATCTAGTGATTTGTGGCCATTCACTGCTGCAATTAACTTACCTGCAAAGAGTATGCGAAATTCTCCTTCCCTAGCAACCTCTAGTAGTAACCGTGTTAGTAATATTGCTCTCCTGTAAAGATCTGTAGGACTTATGGTTGGTCACTAAACTCCAAACTGAAATCCAAATGGCAACATACAGACTAAAATAGGTGAATTGGAAAGTCTCTCGCCCTGCTATAGTTACTGCTTGGTTATTTTAGAATACATTTTGCCATTCAGATTTCAATTCGCTATAGTTCCAAATGCATGGAATGACCCCTTTTTATGTTTACCATACTGCTGTACAGAATCCATGACCCCTTTCTTCCATAATGGTTCAATGGGACACCAAGTCATTACCATTGACATCCGTTACGCCAAGACCCATCCACTGAACGCATGATGTTGGCAGAGGTGATACTTTGTATTTTTTTTTTATCATTGGCTTATCCTTTTAAACTCTCTGCAGGATCTTTATTCCACGGAGGATAATTGCAATGAAAATGTTACTATTCCTTATTTTAAATGCGTGTCTTAAAGACTCTGCTTCTCCCATAGACAGAGCAGTATTGGGAAAATCTAAATCTGCAGTTATTTATAGCTATGGTCTTCTCACAGAGAAGCTGCTGGGAATCCCTGGTTAGCTCTGTAGTCAGTGAGCTCAGTTTTGTTTTTGGCAGTGTTTGTAGTTGCAACCCCCACAGTCACAATGTTGCCAGTTAGAACTTGGGAAACCACTATAGCAATTTCAGCCTTCGCTTTCCAGCTATTTCTGACTTCATATCAAATAATGTTCTGGAAGCTGCTGGCTGGCATAGTGGTATGGGTAATGTAGTCTGTAGTTGCAGGGCGAAGGTTGGGTGTCCCAGCTTTATGTTTATTCACCAAAACTGTCAGTCAGTCTGAGAGGCCCTGAGAGGTGATACATAAATACAAGTAAAGACAATACATACATTTAAATGCTACATGTAGTTGCTAAGGGTGTTATTATAATAATAATAATTAATTACATGGTTATATAAAATAAGTGTGAAGATCATTTTATTTTAGTGTTTTGTTGTTTTTCTTTGGGGTTTTTCTTTTTTTTTTTTTGACACAGCGGTCATAGAGACTCCATATTAATTTGTAAACACAAATTATACTATGGATGGAGATGTGGGGGTTACTGTTCAGAATAAGTGGACCTAGTCACATTGTCCTTCATTTGAATGATAAATGAAATGTGCCCATTTGGTTAAAGGACCACTATAGGCTTAATGAAGTGGTCTGGGTGCCAGGTCCAGCTAAGTTTAACCCTTTTTGCTGTAAACCTATCAGTTTCAGAGAAACTGCTATGTTTAGTTAAGGGTTAATCCAGCCTCTAGTGGCTGTCTCATTGACATCCGCAAGAATGCTTTCCTATGGACTGGCTGAATGTGTGCGTGCGTGCGTGCGCGCGTGCAGCTCTTGCCACACATGCGCATTCAGCCAGGGACGTCAGAAGAGGGAGGAGAGTCCCAGCGCTGAGGGAGCCCGGCGCTGGAAAAAAGGTAAGGGATTAACCCCTTCCTCTCCCTTCAGCGCCACGGGAGTGGGATCCTGAGGGTGGGGGCACCCTCAGGGCACTATAGTGCCAGGAAAACAAGTGTTTTGCTGTCACTATAGTGGTCCTTTAAAATGACATGTATTTAGTGGCATGGGGTAGTGTATATAAATGTTAAAAATAAATAAGGCTATGCTTTGCTGCCTTATTTTTTTCTTCTTAAAGGGACACTGTAGGCACCCAGACCACTTCAGCTAATTGAAGTAGTCTGGGTGCTGTGACCCTTTTGCACTTAGTGTTTACATTGCTGCTCTAAGTCTGCCCTCTGTGTCTGTCTACCAGACAGCCACTAGAGGGCTTCCGGAATTCAAACAAACTTTTGGTCCGTTATCTTCCACTGGACATCAGGTTAGTGACTGAAGGGGACCTCCAGCGTCAGATTTTCCCCATAGGAAAGCATTAAATAATGCTAATGCTATGGGGAGGTCTAATGCGCGTGCATCCATTGATGTGCACTATGTCTCCCCTTGTCGGCTGACGTCGGTAGGGGAGGAGCGTGGATGGAGCCTGACCCAGCGCTGAGGGACATTGGCACTGGATTCGGGTTAGTTGAAGGGGGGCCCCGAGAGAGGAGGGGACCTATTAACCCTATAGTGCCAGGAAAACAACTTTGTTGTCCTGACACTTTAGGATACCTTTTAAGTATAGAATTTTTAGTGCCTTGTCCACTTTTGCATCTTGTGTATACATGTTGGAACTGGAAATTGCCTGATACAGTAAAGAGAATGGATTGGGGAAGAGGTTTTTTCTAGTTGATCAATGAGACTGCAAATCATTTAACCCTTTACCCCCTCAACATTTTGTTTCAGTGAGCAAAGCCCACTCTAGGTGTAGCAGGTCCTCTATTGGATAGGTAATGATCTTAGGGACTGCCACTAACTAATATATAAAGCTGTTGCCAGTGCCTTGATGGACTAGGAGAGTCCCTTTAATTTATTTTTAACAATTTGCCTTCTCATTGTTTACTACATACCTGAGCATTGATCAGTCATTTACTGATATTTTGGAAGTAATATTCCCTAATAGTTTAGCCGTGAAATCCTGGCATGTCCTCGTTGGCTACACCAGGAATGGGGACCTGGCACACAGTCGCCTATCGGCAAATTCAGCAAAATGAGCATGTTCTGATATATACATTCTATGTATATACACACGTTACTTATTGTATACACACTTAACACACCCTTTGGAATGTTAAACACCATTGTCTTGTTCCTAGCAAGGTTGGTCGAAGCTGTTGCCCAGTCTTTCATGTTTAGACAGATGACCCGAGGCAGAACTAAACATTTGAAGATTTTACTTTATATACAGACATTTATTTGAGTGTGAAATAGATTGGCATTTCTGTTGAAAAGTCAGACTGAATCAGTGGGAACTTAATATGGTCGTCATCTGACTAGATGTCATATTTCATGATAGAAGTCATGTGTCAGATATATTTTTATTTATGTTTTGCCTGCATAGATGTCCTCCTCCTAAGTTCACTAACAAGTTGTTAACCCCTTAAGGACACAACTTCTGGAATAAAAGGAAATCATGACGGAATATATCTGTCATGTGTCCTTAAGGGGTTAAACCTCATTCATGTTTTCTCTGCATTCGTTATATAAATCTACCGAACCCCGACCACCCCCTTGGCTCATTAACTACAAAGAAACCACAGGATTAAGTGCTCTTTCTGAGTTGTCGCCGTTCGTATAACTGAACGCCACGTCGCACAAACGCAGGCAGCGGGACTTGGTCGTTGTGTGTCTGGAACTCTACGTCGGACACTCGACCTCGCGAACACAGGAGAAACCATACAAACGCCTGCTTCTTTCCGCGACAAGCCAGGAGAGCGGTGTTCGGTAGGTTTGTTCATACGAACAAACACTACCTGTGAGCCAGGGGAATCATTCGTCTTTTTGGTCGGTTTGGAACTCCAGAAATTGACAGACCGGTACCACTAAAACTATGGAACTGATTTGGGCAGACACCTCATGTGCAGTCGGTCAAAACTTTACTCCGGTGGGGATTCAACTGTATTCGTGGGATCTGAGCGCTATTTGGACAACTTGGACGCTCAGATCCAGGCTCTCCGGGTATATAATATTTTTGGGGGTTCCTATATGTTTATGTATTTTATGTGTTTTAATATTTTTTCATTTATGCCAAGTCTTGCTGACACTGTAATTTTTAACCATTTTGTGGGAGTGTTTCAGGGCGTGTTTTCCAGCCTCCTGATTTTGTATATAAGTGGGCCAGTTGGCCAGATTAAACACATTCGTTTCTACCCTTCATCAAGTCTAGGCTGATGTTTGGGGAACTTGGGGCTATAATCACTATTGTGCTTGGGACTCGGGAGAATTATAACGGATATATGCAGCTGGCGTATAGGGGATCTGTTACATATGTATTTGATTGATGAAGTTTCTCAATAAGAGTTAATCGGGGTATAAACAAGCAAAACATTGGAAAAACATTTCCTGGTGCAATATATGAGATTTATTTTTTTATTTTTTCCTAATTTATCTAAACCGTTTCTAAACCTCCACGTAATAAACGTTCCCCCAACGATTGACCACTAATTATATTGGTTACATCAGTATTGAGTAAATGGTCACAACTCCTACAAATGTCGCTACATATACCAGGCTTCCTGTAGGAAAAAAAAAGGCAAAAGGTAGAAGATCCTGCTCTTTGGAGCAGAATGACCCATATAACTCAGGGAACAATACGCTCCTTTTATTGTGCTGAAAGCATTCTAGTTAGTGACCTCATTAATTGCAAGTAGACAATGGAATTTAAGAAATACTGTACACAAATGGTTTGTTGAAGTGTGTGGGAATTTTAATTTTTATTCCAAATATGTAATATAGGAAACATTGAATAATTCAAAGTGGAGGACTTTCACGAAGGGCCTGCAGGGAATACCAGAACTTCAACTGAAAAGTCCATTAGAGTCTTCTTTTGAGAATCCCCAAAAATTACTAAAAAAAAAATGCACAGCCCTGAGAAATTCTGCACTCTTTATTGCAAGGCCTCCACCCAATCCAATCCAAACATATATGCTGATTTGGACTACCAGAGCATTAAAGTAAGTTTGTTGGGAGATACCTTAGATATCAGCTCATTGAAGTGGTCTGGGTACGGTGTCCCTTTTGCACTTAGTGCTGCAATGTGAAACTGCAATGTTTACATTGCAGCTCTAAGTCTGCCCACAGTGGCTATCTTCCAGACAGCCACTGGAGGGCTTCCTGGTTTGACCTTTGGTCCGGTATCTGATGCTGGACGTCCTCCCGCTCTGCATGAGGACCTCCTGTGTCAGATTTTTTTTTTTCCCCATAGGAAAGCATTGATTCAATGCTTTCCTATGGGGAGGACTAATGCGCGGGCGGCATTTGGCGTGCATGCACATTAGAGCCCGCTCGTTGCAGGACATCAGAGGGAGCAGAGCGTCGATCCAGCGCTGAAGGTCATTGGCTCTTGGGAAAGGCAAGTAAATAAAGGTTTTTAACCCATTATTTACTGGGGAGGGGGGATGATAGTGCCAGGAATACAGCTTTGTATTCCTGACACTATATATATAGTATCCCTTTAAGTAATTTATTAGTTGCATTGTGAATGTCACTGGTGGAAAGAGAGGGAATTGATATTGTCCATTGGTAAACACTGCTGATTTGTATAGCAGGATAATCTGAATAATGAGGTTGCAAAGGGTTCCAAACAATAGTTTAATGGTTGAGTCCAGTTATTGTTTTGTGGGTGAGATAAAACCAGTTAAGTATAATTCCTAATTTGTAAGTAGGCAAAAAGAGGAATTTGGAGCAAGCGGAACACATGGTTTAAAGGGAACCTTGCTTTTTTGCAATATGACACCTTACCGTTTTGTGGAAACTGCAAGGTTAACATTGCCAGGTTAAACACCGCTCTAGTGGCTGTCTTCCTGTGAAACTTTGTCATGTGACCAAATGCAGATAATTGGGAAAAGCATGAAATTCAATGTTTTCCTGTTAAAAGTATTCATGCGTGTCTCATCCCCAATGCTTTTTTGTGCTCACTGAGGAAGCTCAGATGGAGTCTCGGTGCTGATAAAAAAAAAAAAACGTAATTTAACCTTTTTAACTTTTTTTTTTTTTTTTTTTTTAAATGAGCACAGGGGGCCATTCAATCTAATTAGGGGCACTATACAGTTTTGTATTCCTAATGCTATAGTGTTCCTTAAACAGTCGAAATTTCCCATGTGATTTCTTTTATTGATATGATTTGACAACGCAAGCCTAATTTACCAGACTTTTTACAATTAAATTGACTCATAAATTCATTAGTGCGACTAACTAATTGCCGAACCATATAATAAACGAATTGCGCAATTGAACAAATTGTTCACCTAATTTTTTTCAAATCCGTTCCCTTACATGGGGTTTCGATAAGGAAGGCTACCAAAACAGGGGGCTGTTGTGTCTAGTAGAAATACTTAGCAGACTACACAAATCATTGCAGCTTTATTAGTATGAACTACATCAAACATGCAGAACTGCACCACAGGGGGGAGCCAGAGCCTAATTTAACATTAAAGACCCAGAGGTCCTTACTCATGGGAACAAACATACAAGTTACACACCCTATATATGTATCCAAGGCGCATAATCTATTCTACACCACGGGTGTCCAACCCGTCTCTTAAAGAGACAGTTTCAAAATTGCATATAATCTACAAAAAATAAATATTTACTGCGTAATAAACAGTAAATTTGTATGCGTATAAATATGCAAAAGGTTTGTGTGTGTATATATAATATATGTGATACATTTAAAGTTAGTTTTGTGTTAGCCAGCCCAGTGTTTTCTTTGTCTAGAGATCTTTCTCTTCTACCTGGCCAGAAGCAGTAAATTTGGGTTTGTCTTTATCCTATTTAAATAAATAAAGAAAAAAAAATTCATTGTTCATTGTTCCCTTATTTGGCATCTTTGAGTTTAGCAATCCCACGTAAGGATACCAAATTGGCGACAATGGAAACATTCACCGGTTATCATGGCATTTCATTCGTCTGAATAGAAATCCCATACTGAGCATATTCATCGTACTTCTCCTGGAACTTATTGCACTGTGCACAATTCTAATAGTTACTCTTTACTTGACCGACCCCTATAATTTACAGGTTAAAATGTTAAAACTAAACTCTAAAGATCATTAAAACTATGACCTAAAATAGTCCTCTCTAATTGATCATTCGAAAGCGTGTTGATATCTCCTCTCTTCCAGTGACTTTCAGCTGTCCTCTGTGCAAATCCAAATTTAAAGTTTGCCAATTTAAAAAAAAAAAAAGGAAAAAGGCTCAAGAACAAACCATATGTGTTTCCACCACATTACATTAGAATATGTACCCAGAGCAAATAAATATAAACTCCATTCAATAATGCATACAAAATACAGTTGACACTAGTGACCAGGTGTATACAGTGATGATTTCCCCTTCTCACCCAACTTCATAAACCTAACAAGATAACCCAAACTCATCAGGAGAGCGCCCACAGGGATTAAGCGTATACAGGAACGATTTGTGTCCCTGTATTAGTGAGCCTGGGCACACCTGCCACTCTCCTTGTGCACGCCTATACAGTATTGTCTATCACTGTAACAATTACACCTGCTCAATCTCCAGCTACATTAAATGTATTAACTGTTACATTAAATTAATTATGTGATAATTCCACTAGCCATTGGCAAGTGAAACTTTAGCCCTTAAAAGGAGAAATTCACCTTTGGAGAGCTCGTCATAGATCCTCCAGGCTTGCAGGGGCAAGTCACTTTTGAGGCAGGGCCTAGCAGCTTAGAACCTAAACAGGGTGTTGCATGATCTGAGACTGTCGGATGTTTTGGATGTACATGGTATTGGTGGTAGGGGAATTATGCTCTATTGGGACAGTTGGTGTGGTGTGCATACTTTCATAACCGATTGAATATAATACAACCTTATCGCCGTCATTGGTCCACAATTTCCACAATCCATCTCCTGGGCCAACAAACAAGACAATAATACACAGAAAATGGAGTATTGTAAAAGCAGATTTTCCAGCTGTTACGATCGATTTTATATAATTTCTTATTGGGACACAACTCTAGCAAATGTAGTCTTACACCAGCCTGTGAATTAGAGGATTGCTGCTTTATTTTTCTAATCTTTTTAAAATTTATTTATTTTCTTTACAATCGTTTTGTTTTTTTTAACATAAATTTACAATACAAGCGTGTTATTCATTAACATCAATAAAAAAAAACCTAGTTGTGTTTTGCAATTACTTCATCAATAAGCCATGTAGTAAGCCCTTCAGGTTGACATTCCGCCTCTGTTTGTGAGGTTCAATGCTAGTCTGCATGTGTAACTATTTATCTCCATTGTGGAAAGTGTTGACAAGAAGCAGTAAGAGGGAGGAAAAAGGGTAATCTATAATGGTAGAGGCTTCCATCACCCCCCACCACCTTCAAGACTTCCAACCCCCCATCTTCGCGATCTGCCCTGACATGTGCTGCTTTTATTTCTCACACTGTCCTATCCTAGCGTGACTATTGCTTCCCCATGGCCCTGATCCCACTCTCTAACTGTTGGCTATCTCTCACCTTGATATATTCTCCTGCCATGGTGGCCACATCTGTGTACACAGGATTCCTGTTTTTATTCTTAAAATATATGGGGAACAAAGTCAACCCCTTAATAATCCTATGTTGAAGTGTTAACAATTCTATTATCTCATGTGGAATAGGTTCATGAAAGGATAAAATTTCAGTAATCGAACACATTAGTTTTGTTACAGCAGTATGGCGACCATTTGGCACTTAGAAAACGTAAGGAAATGTACATGATTAGAAGACTGACTGCTACAAATAATACATGTCCTGTAATACGTCATTAAAACACAATGTGAATATTGATGATTTATGTAGCCTGTGTACCTCTAAACATTGTTCCTGGGCTGCTTTCCCCATTATGGTAAAAGTAAGGACCCTTTGGGCTATTTATTGTCAGTGCAGTGGCACCTGTTTCCCAGTGAGAATTGTGCTGACTGATTCTACTGCTCGGCTTAGTGTTTGCATTGCCTCCTTTTTGCTGTGTTCGAATTCAAATGCACAGTTGTGTTTTTTGTATTTGCAGCGATCATTTGATTATGGAATACCCTCGAAATAGGCCAGGGACATCTGATCTCTGACCATCCCTCACGTCAGTTGCTGTTGAAGCTTCTTAAATAAGCTGTGGTTGTTACTTGACTACAGACCGGATTGTCACCCTTGTGAATGTTGCCTTTTTGTCTGATCAAAGGAACTACATGATTTCTAACAAATCGTGGATACACTAGTTATCTTACGAGATAGATATATATTGTACATAACAAAGCAAGCCCTACTTCCATATACTAGCAACCGATAAGAAAACAAATATATGCATAGAAACCAAGAGGAAAGAGGTAGAAAGTCTTCAAATGTCTCATGAGGATTGGCGGGGAACAGGTGGAGAAGCACTCAGGACATAGAACACACCTGCACCATTGGCCTCTATGCACAAATCCAGTACTTCTCCTAGAGAGGCATTGAATTAAATGCTTCCTATGAGAGGCATTCACTGCATTGTGAAGGCTGCTGAACATTTAAGGTTGTACATGAAACTGTAGTTCAAGCTTGAAGTGAAAACACAGTAGTTAAACTATTGGAGGTGCGTCAAGAAGATCTTTCTGGGTCTGGTGTGGCTGTGTTTTAGATCACTTTAAACTATTTCAGCATCAGTATTTTTTTTTATTTAATGGGAGTGTTACTTTAAGGAGGAACCCCCTTGGGCTGTTTTTCAGAAACCTCAATATTTTACATGATCCAAAAAAAGTGCAGCATCTATGCACCAAATCCATTACATTTAGATATAGTGGTTTTGGAACTCGGATTGTCCCTTTTTAAATACGTCTGTATATATTGTGGTCCTCTGTGCTCTTGTGGACTAATGGGAGGGCTTTGAAGTGTGCGTTATATTGGTGTGTATTTTAAACTATATATTTGTAGTCTCCTGGGACTTCTCCAGCAGTTATTTTAAGATACAAGAGTTCTTTATAGAGAAATTATGATTATGCCCCCAATAATTTTTTGTACGATTTAGACAAGCTTACTTGGCAATCATTGTCATTTAGACTTTTTATTTTTTTAATCCGGTATCACTAGCTAGCGTTCTGTAGGCTAGGCAATATTCACACCCTTTTTACTTCCATGATGAGATTTGCCATTTGTAACAGATTTTGTGTAACCAGTGCATTGCAATATGAATAAAGGTAACAGTCTGCAAAAGAACGGTTTAAAAGAATAATAAAAAAAAGCTTCCATTTGCACAAATTAACATGACAAAGCAATAATATGTGTCTTCCAAAATTCCAGATGGGTCTCTAGTGATAATGTAGTAGTTTCAAGTCACTTTACGGTTTGACATGTATAATGGAAAACTGCCATTTATTTTATTTTTGTGTTGGGGGTAAGTTCCCCCTACCTCTGTTTAGGTTTCACAAAGCCGTTTGTCAATGCCACCATTATGGGCATGAAGATATTTTAAACCGCAGTTAAAGTAAAATAAAAAAATATTAAATCCAGCTGTTCAAGGACTACAGTGAAAGTTTTACATTACTGCAACACTTTCTTAATGGTACATTTAACTGCGGCATTAATGGAGGAAAGGGAGCGCTGACTGGGAAGCTCATTGTGCCATGAATTGAAGTGTCCCAGTGAGTGCTGCCCATAAATACATGTCCTGCTACAATGGTAATTCCAAGCCAGTGAGTTTTTTTTATTTAAATTTTGCGAATTAAATGTGAAAGGGCAGTGCCATGAGTCATAAGTCAGGGCGCACCCAAATATTGCTACTATGTGTAATGTTATATTGGCATTACCTGCATGTAATAAGTCAGTGCGTGTATTTATGACATGTTAACCTACCTAAGGGATAGATGTTTATTAAGTAAATACACACCCACCTGCTGTTGCAATATTTAGCGTTCATACTGTATTAAAACGCTTCAAAGTATGCATACGCCTAGAGCAGGGGTTCCCAAATATTTTTTCCCATGGAACCCTTTGACTTTTTAATTTTTTTTAATTTTGCGCCGTTGCATAAACTTCATTCTTATTTTTTTATTTTTTTTGTGTATGTATCTGACGCACAAACACGGCACATAGTGGCACACAGATATACACAAACCTTGACAAACAATGTGTATCTGTGTGTGTTTGTATGTGCTGGTGTGTGTATGTATCTGACACACAGATACAGATATATATATATATATATATACACACATACACACACAAACTGGCACATACACACAACACAGATTTAACACACATTGGGCGATACACGCACTGACACAGGTATACACACACAAACTGGCACATGTACACACACACATGTTTACATTTGCTATTCACTTACCTTTTTTTCTGCAGGAGGATCGTCAGTGCTACAGGCTGAGGTTGGTGTACTGCTTAGTCCCCGCTGCTCCCTCTCCCCCTCCCCCCTCCCCCTGACACCTGCATCCCCTGTTTAGTGATACCCGTTGGATGGCCCTAAATGCTTGGGCCACCTGACAGGCAAATCGCAGCAGAATCCCTATTTTGTTCTCGGTTCCATGGAACACTAGTTGGGAAAGCTGGCCTAGAGTAACGATGTATCACCTGACAGATCCAATTGGACAGTACTTATTTCCCATAACCCCTAGCAAGTTTTGGCCATCGCGCTATTTCTATTGGTCATTCTTTCTCGAAAGCCATCAAGCATTATTGAAAGTTTCCCCACACCGCAATTTCCCGAAACTATATATATTCACTTATTTTAGCTTGTAATCATTTTTTTTTTTTCTCCTTGGCCATCGCGATTTCGTGATCGGCTATTTTAAACTACACTTCCCACAATACTGTGCTCCCAGGATAGAGCACACCTTATATTTTATTGTTCAAATGTCTATTTAATTCAAGTATTAAAGGAACACTATAGTCACCTAAATGACTTTAGCTAAATAGCTAAATAAAGCAGTTTTAGTGTATAGATCATTCCCCAGCAATTTCACTGCTCAATTCACTGTCATTTAGGAGTTAAATCACTTTGTTTCTGTTTATGCAGCCCTAGCCACACCTCCCCTGGCTATGATTGACAGAGCCTGCATGAAAAAAAAACTGGTTTCACTTTCAAACAGATGTAATTTACCTTAAATAATTGTATCTCAATCTCTAAATTGAACTTTAATCACATACAGGAGGCTCTTGCAGGGCCTAGCAAGCTATTAACATAGCAGGGGATAAGAACATTTTAATTAAACAGAACTTGCAATAAAGAAAGCCTAAATAGGGCTCTCTTTACAGGAAGTGTTTATGGAAGGCTGTGCAAGTCACATGCAGGGAGGTGTGACTAGGGTTCATAAACAAAGGGATTTAACTCCTAAATGGCAGAGGATTGAGCAGTGAGGCTGCAGGGGCATGTTCTATACACCAAAACTGCTTCATTAAGCTAAAGTTGTTCAGGTGACTATAGTGTCCCTTTAAACAAGTATTATTTTTTACTTTTCATTCAAAGTTAATTTTACATAGTTACATATAGTTACATAAGTTACATAGCTGAAAAGAGACTTGCGTCCATCAAGTTCAGCCTTCCTCACATATGTTTTTTTGCTGTTGATCCAAAATAAGGCAAAAAAAAAAAAAACAGTTTGAAGCACTTCCAATTTTGCAACAAGCTAGGAAAAAAATTCCTTCTTGACCCCAGAATGGCAGTCAGATGTATCCTTGGATCAAGCAGTTATTACCCTACATTGAAAAATTATATCCTTGAATATTCTGTTTTTGCAAGTATGCATCTAGTAGCTGTTTGAACATCTGTATGGACTCTGATAAAACCACTTCTTCAGGCAGAGAATTTTAACTGTATAGAACTTAGTCATGTGATTATGATCACATGACAATGTCATTTTGGTGCCAAAATTGCTGTAATCAGAAGTGTGTGTGTGTATGTGTGTATGTGGCTGCCAAGTATGTGTTTGTTTTTTATTCTTTTATTCCACTTGAAAGAGCCTCGAGGGCGAAACGCATTGTTTTATTTTAATTCTGTTAATAAAAGTATTTATTTTGACTACCTCAATATTTTGGTTAGTCTTTATACTTTTTATTATTTAAAATATTTTTACCTGGCTAAAGCCCTTATCATCTGAAGCATCAGATCTATCAGCAAAATAATCCAAGGTGGAGATTATTCCACCCACGCCTGGCACATAGAGCGGTTTGTCTGCTCTTTGTATTGTAAGTACCACTTTTACTTACCTGTATGGAGAGCACTATTTTACTTGCCATATTGCACCATTTGGTTCCCTCTGTCTTTTGCTTTCTTTCATATGCTGTTGCCAATTTAAGCTGTATCAAAGACTTCACAAGAACATTTGAAGACAAACGGGGACTTTAGGACTTCTTTTACTTTTGGTATTTTTATTGTAATTTTTTTTTTTTTTTTAACTGTCCATTGAGCCTATTTTACCTTTTTGGCGCACTCTGTACTTTTTTTTTCGTTCTGTCTGGGCAGTGCCATAGAGTATACTGTAAATACATCAATAGAGATGGGGAGAGGCCATAAAGAGAGAAGCAGGCCCAGCTAAATGCCTTTAGCATTCAGTTCTCAAGTGCCCCACTCCATTTCTCAGCTAATTTGTTAATTACTTGACAAAAAAAAAATACTCTCTTGTTTAAAGCTGCTTTGTCACCTTCTGGGCTGTTTTTATATTTTGACTTCTCTCCTTGTATTCCGGTGGCCATAGCAGGCAGGGGTAGATCGTGTATACTTACCTGAACGTGTCCCTTGCAGGAGCCACCACTTTATTCTTCGAGGTCCTCTTTAGCTAATGACTCTTCCTCAGTCAGCACTGTATTCTTGAGCATGCGTTGTACAGCGCTACGGAATCTGATGGCGCTATATTAATAATTCATAATAATGCGTGAAAGCATAATAGTGATGTCTATGGAGGATCCTGCGAGACTATAGGATACTCAATAAAAAAAAAAGCCTTTTGCCCCACAGCTGTCACTAGTGATGGATGAGGGCTGGACAAAACGTAGCTCCGACGTCTGTCAAGCGTAGGAAAAGCTACACACCACAAAGTAATCCCTACCTCGTCTCAGTTTATTTTTTGACTAGGTTGTAATTTCAGTAAATTTCCAACACAGTCTTAATGAACATTTCATATAGATTTATTAACTTTTTTTTTTTTTGTGGAGACCATAAGAACTGCTTTAAATATGATAAATGTTGTATACACACTTCACACATGGTGTGTGTGCGACTGTATACATATGTCTGTGTGTTTGTAGCAGTGTGTGAATATCTCACAATTGTTTCCACTTGCTGAGTGATAGTCTAAATATAAATATATTATATATTATATTATTTTTTGCATATTTATTCTTATATTTACATTAAAACTGAAACAAATGGATACTTCCCCATTTTGTTTTTTGTCTTTTTCTGATGTAACAAACTGGCAACATTATATGAATCTCTGCCTCCGTCTACTGTTATTGTTACATATATTATCTTTTAACTGAAACCATTTGACACAAGGATCTTGTATCTGCAGCGTATCCTTTCCAAACCTCTGATTGTCCAAAAGGAAACTTCATAGCCCAGTTTGTGGGGTAACTAACATTGTTTGTGGGTGTTCTGTTTTAAAGACAAAATATATACGCCTGTTCAACGTGGCGTTCGTTCAGTAGCAAACACAGGTGCACGATTCGAATAGCATGTACACACACGAGGGCTTGCAAATATGTGTTCTGCTATTAACCCATTTCATGCCAGGGGCTATCATTGTGAACGAACTATAAATGTAAATTTAGGTACAACTAGGAGTTTTACACCGTTACTTGCCCTGAGTTTTTAACTGCTGTTTACGATATACACGGGTAGATCTACAGTTCGGGACAGTACATTCAATGCAATACACACTAACTGACCGATTCTAGTCCAGAACCCTCGGTGTCCAGTTTCCTGATTCCCCCCCCCCCCCCCCCCCCTGTGTATAATTGGAGCTCTTATTTTATTAGTCATCAGGGGGATACATGCTGGTGTCACTCTTGGTGTGGGGTTTGGCAATCGTCACTTGGCGTGGGTGACACAAGCGTCATTTTGGACAGTGCTATATTGGGGTCGCCATAATTAGTAGACTGTCATGTGAGATTGAGTCTCCATTCTGGGTTTGCAGCTGCCACTGGCTTCTCATTCTCTCTCTCTCTCTCTCTCTCTCTTTGCAGATTTTGGAAGAGCACAGGTCTGTGCAGGTCTGCATTCCCCCTCCCTCTTTTACAGTTTTTCATCCGCCTAAGAGGTATGTGACACGAATTTGGACTGCTGACTGTAGAGATGGGTGTTCAGTTGGTGAGTCCTGTGCATTCAGGAAAGGGAATGTATGGGTTTTGTTTTTTGTTAACAAGTAATATGAATGAGTGTTCTATGCATTCTAAACCATATATGTCTTATAGTAAGACAGTGTTGCATCTTTTTCAATAGAGGCAAGAGAGGGCTGGACACACATTGTATATTCCTGACACTATATTGTTCCATTAATGTTTGATGTGTGTGCGTAGTGTGGATAGATAAGGGACAGAGTGTGTCCTGTGCCCTCAGTAAGAATCTGGTTTCTCTGTGCCCTGAGTTTTCTGGAAGAGAAATGGAAGTGTGTACATTGCACTTTGTGGAGAAGGGGCAGCAAATGTCCTTAGTTTTCTGGAGCAGGGGCTTTGGGTGTGCTGCTTTTTCTAGAGCAAGAGCTGTCTGTGTGTCCTAAACGTTCTGGAGCAAGGGCATTGTTATATCTGTGTGTGTGTGTGTGTGTGTGTCCCTTGCCTAAGGCTTGTAAAGTCCATTGCTGCTGATAAAATATTGCCTGTCCTACATGGAGAATTCTGGAGAAGGGACTCTGTGTCCTAAGTAAATTTGTGCAATGTGTCCTTGGTAGGATGGGAAGTATGCATTCTGTGCATTTGGTAACCTTGTGTTGAGCAGTAGGGGTATTTTCTGTAGACCGGGTAATGTGTAACCTTGTATAGTGCGTGCATATAAAATAGGTCTCCCAATGTAGGAGTTTGTCGGAGATTAATACTCCAGCATGGAGCCAAGTGAATTTGAAGTTTAAGGTCGAAATAGCCTAACTGGAAAAATTCTCCAAGTTCGCTATGCTTCCAGTTCCCTGGGCAGAGGGTGGGACCTTAAATCTGGTCTTTGCTTGAAAGTGAATGAGCAATCCAAGGTGAATGAATGAACCAAGGTGAAATGGTTACTTTTCAGGGAGTTTGTGGTCAAAGGGCAATAGATTCTGATCTGTTTAGAAGGGGTTCATGATGCCTCTTCCGGTAACCTGATATTTTCCCCAGTTGGCAAAGTCTGCTTGCTGTGTTCTGGGTAGTTTGTATCCACAAAGATGGTTCTGATACTTTGCGAACCCAACATGTGCCCAGTCTATATAAATCAATGGTTTCCAAACCAATCCTGAAGGTATATGATTCTTTCTCATTGGGGGAGTATTCTCTTTTCTCTTGAAGTGCCTTGTGAAATGGGTTGGGAACCACAACTGCTATACATTACTGTAATCTACTTAATTAAGGGAGTTTTGTAATCAGGGCTTTGGTATTTTATTTTATTTTTGTAATTGGCTGTTTCAATAGGTTGGTTTTTATTTCCCTTTTAAAAGCTGTCCTCTAATCATGTTTTCTGTGTAATTATACCTCTGAGTTTTCCAAATGAGGAGCTGAACATAATTCCATTCTTAGCGTTAACCTTTTAAAAGTCCTTCACAAATGCCTGTGTGTTGCATTGGGATATCTTTGAACACACAGGAAAAAAAAACCCACATTTCATCCCCAGGTATGTAGAGATAGCTGTGGGAGTATCTTTAAAAAAACATTGAGCTGTGAACTGATGACATTAGTGTTCCTTTTCTCCTACATAGATTTTGACACAAGGTTTAGGAAAGGTGACCGTTTGCAAGTTCTGGTTTAGAGCTTGCAGTCATGTTGTGTTCCCAAGAACTGTAGGATTTGCAATACATGTTAATCTGCTCAAATCGCTTGCTATAATTGTATGTATAATTCCTATCATTATTATTTAAAATGATAAGATATATAGACAAGAACAGCAGGTTAGAACACTGATTAGAGCAGCAGGGTTTCTAAAATAATAAATAAGAGTCGACAACCATGAAACTGGAATTAATTGTTGCTAAATGCTCCATAGCAGGGGTGCCCACACTTTTTAGTATCATCGTCTACTTTTTAAATGACCGGCTCAACAAGATCTACCTACTAAAAATTAAAAAAAAAAAATCTTTATTGCGACTGCTACAAGTATCTTCATATTTAATTAATCTAATATAATGAATACAAAACCCTGCCTCCCTACTTACAGTAGTATTCATTTAAAAAATACAATAACCTTATTAGCGAGCAGCCACACCACTCCCACTTTTTGCTGCTCCCTGCTGCTGACTCCAGCCTCTCTGGTCTACTGTTGTGGCTGTGCTGCCCACACCCAGTGTCAGAGCGGATTCTTCACTGGAGGAAGGCAAAGCGTGTTGACTTGGGCATGGCATTGCATGCCTTCACGCTCCTTCACAAATGGCGCGGACTGGCCATTGATAGTCTGTGGTAGTGTTGGCACACTTCTTAATTGAATGCTAATTTCTCTGCTGCCTATGGAAGATTGGGGTATCGCCCTTTCTACCTACTCGCCTTTGTTTATCGAGGTATGCAACCTCTTCTTAATCTCTCTGCTGTAGTCCTGCACAGCCACACTAGTCTTGGTAGGTAGGGGTATCACAGGAGAGATCTATGGACTTGACAGACACACAAGGGGGTGGTAGAGGAGATGAAAGATTGGAGTTGGAATTAAATACACACAGAGGGGAGGAGTGAGACAAGGGCATGTGTGGGATTAAGGCAATACAGACATACATGGGGTGGATGGGCATTAGAAAGGCACATGTTTGGGGGCACAAGGAGGAGAGATGGGGAGGGAGACTAATGTCTTTTCCGAACTTTCTCCTACATCAAGTCTCCCATCTCAAGTTCTGGAGAGATGGAAGACCTAACTTAATGGCAGGAGGGGGAGAGAGACACAAGTAGGAATGGGGGATGTGGAGACCAGAAATGCAAAAATGCTAATAAAACCGCACATACCTATACCTGTACACTCTAGGTGCAATCCATGTACACTGACACGCGCATACACACAAATAAGGGAACAAGCTGAAGAAGCCAAAAAGAATGTTAAAGGTGACTCCAGGGGATAGACGCTTCAAATCTGTCCCAGCTGCCAAACACCGCCTACAAAGCAGAAAATAGAACATCAAAAAAGTGTTCTTAATCTCATTCTTGAAACTGAACAATACAGTTTTGTAGCGCACGGATATTGAACTTGTGGCAGCATTCCATCCTAACCAGTCTGAGACTTTGGAGAACGTTCCACAGTACATTGTTTGATGTATATCAGCAGGATAGAACTTTTAGTTATGTGCCAGCAGTGTACGTTCAGCTGCAGAAGTGGTTCTCTACTCTGGGAGCAATCTGAGGCCTGCACAAATTGACATGCAGCAAGGAGAGGAGACCAGTTATGTGTGTTGATGATCATAGTAAACCCCACTGGTGTCTTTATGGGGTCCACGTTTTATTTACTCACCCGAAAATCTCAATCAGTCTCTGCAAAGAATTTCTGATCTTGAAAGTGACGGACCCCTGCATAGGTTGAGGCTTCACTCATGGCTGGCAGCAGGTGCTGATATTTTAGGCCTGGGTTCAATGTTTATTTTGGGAGTGAGAACAGTTTCCGTTCTTGGATTGTCTGAGCTTTTAATAACAAGAAGCATGCTATGAGTAGGAGCCTGTGAAAGCCACTTAACAAGTCCAAGAGCTCAACACAGCTGCAGATAGCAGACATTTTATCTATTGGGAAGATCCTTCTTTATGTGCTGGAAATTGGGATTTAAAAATACTGCAAATACTCTGTACAAAGCAAGGAGTATGATTAATGCAAGGCCAACATTTTAAATGCATGAGACTATTTAATAATCCTGTGAGGATATCATATCACATACCACTTTAATAGTGTGGGCTATAATATAAATAAATGCCAATAATGTTCTTTGCAAATTGCAGTTTGTTGATGGAGCAATATACCTTTGTATTTAGCTTCTCGGGATATATTTGTCAAAATTTTCAGCAGCCTGAAATGCAATTTTATTAAAAAAAAACGAAATAGTTTTTGTGACTCAAAGCGAAGACACTTTGTTTCAGGGAGTCCAAAATATAGGGAAAGGGTCCAGTACTCCAATAAAACATTTTCAGCATATTTTGGTGTAACATTGTTTCAGGCAGTTGGTAAAATAGAATGATTCCTCCTCTTAACCAAGAAACGGGTGGAAAGTGGCTTTGAACGTGAAATATGGGAGGTAGCAGTGGGAATAAGGCAAAGACCATTATTACAGGGGAGAATATTATATATGTTCCCTCCCATGCAACAACTGTTATCCTAAATGTAATCATAAGTGAGATTAGCCAAATACAAATCTGAGTGTTAATTCACTGTACTTACCTTTAAAGTTGAACCAGCCATGTTTTGCCTTTTTTGGATGGTGGTTGTTCTTGGGAGTTGTAGTCCAATTTTCTTTGGCATCATTAAATCTTTATAAGAGAAAATTAGGTAACCTTATATGGAGAGAATGTTAACTTTATTCTACTTCATCAAAATCCCTGATGCCACATCGACTGACGACATAGTTTCTATTTACAGTGCTTGTCCTCAGTGTTCTTCAGAGACCGTGCTGTATTACAGAGATTACTAAAATCCCGTTGCTATATAGGGGGGACTGTGCTGACTTGTCAAGTTTTTGTTGGTGGAGGGTTTGTCAGTCACTGTTCCTTCACTATTGAACTTTCCTCTTTACAGGCCTAGGATAATCTGCAATCATTCTGTGCTGCAAGAAAAACACGGTGATGTCTGAGGAGGGCACCGGTGGGGAGGCAACAGGAGGCAGCTTCTGGGAGGTGAGTAGAAAACATTGCTATGTTTTAAAAAATATTCTTGTATATCATACCTCCAGTATACATCATGCACTCTACAAAGAGGAGGATTGGCAACTTACAGCCTGCGTTGGGGAGCCAATACAGCCAAGAGACCCATGTTGCAGTGTAACCAGTCCACCACCCCAGCATATTAAAGCTAATGGGGCTCTGGGCAAACCACGGACTCATGTTTTAAACATGCTCTAAATCTCTACAGTGACTCTTTCTCCCCATCCTCCATCCAAAATGTGCTCTTTGAAATTTTCAGAGCTCGAGGTGTTGATAGATTGTGATGAACAGACAGGATGGAGACCACTGGAAACAGCTGCCTGATTATGCACTTTTCCTATACAATTTTTAAGAAAATGCATGCATCGTGCAAAAGTAGAGTATGTTCTTCTTGTTTTAAAAATGGTGTTTAGATGCAGTCATTCATATCTTCGCCAAACAATCTAGATATTTTTCACAGATCTTGTTTGGCACAGAGATGTTGATTGCATTTAAATGATTTGCCCACGTTTTACCCTTCAATGCATTTCTGCCCATTTTAACGTTCACACTGGTATTGAGACTATGTGCTCAAGACAAAAACACAGAATTTATTTTTCCCCTCCCACCCTACTTTCTAGTTATTGTAAGTTCTATAACCACCAGCAGGCTTAATATAGTAATGCTTACTTGTAGGCTACTACGAGTATATATATATATATATATATAAAAAAAATGAGAATCCCGCTTGACTAGGTGGGCCAAATGTTTTTTTTTTTTATCTGCCATCAAATTACCGGTACCCTGTTTTCTTGAAAATAAGTCATCCCTCGAAAATAAGCCCTAGCATATTTTCAGGGGATGCTTGGAATATAAGCCCTATCCTGAAAATAAGAACTAGTAGCTAGTTAGCTCCTCTATATTACGGGATTTTTTCCCAAACAAAAATTCGCGGGATTCCGTGTCATAGTGCACTGGTCTGTGTTCAGGGGAAGACCCCAAACATAGACCTGCTTTCTAGCACGTTTGCTGCCGTTTTCCCCCAACATAAAACAGATAAGCCCTAGTGCATTTTTGGGGGGAAAATTAATATAAGACCCAACTTTATTTTCGGCAAAAGATGGTATGTGTATGCTGGTGTATGTCAGTTTACCTGTAGTAGGTTGATGTATCCATGAACTTCCTTCTGTCTCAGGCTGGTAATTATCGTCGCACCGTAAAACGAATTGAGGATGGAAACCGGCTATGCAATGACCTCGTCAGCTGTTTCCGGGAACGTGCCAAGATCGAGAAAAGCTATTCGCAGCAACTTTCGGACTGGAGCCGAAAATGGAGGGGATCTATAGAGAAAGGTAAGATTTAGCAGAAAGAGGTTATAGATGTTGTCATGTGTAGTTAACACACCTTATCTTAACTTTTATATTGTCCGATCATTTTAAATCTGGGTACTAGATTCTACACTTGAAATTGGTTCTCGTTTTGGCAAAGCCCATGCTTTCCAATGGGGATCAAATTTATACTTTTATATATTTGTTATTCAAGATAGTGATTAACGTTTAAGAAATGGCCATTTCTGGGCTTAAAAGGTAGTAGAGTGCGATCTGAATTGTCGGGGTTGCCAGAATATGCTAAAATGAGTTGACAATTTAGATATTTTGTTGTAACTTGCTTGGGAGAAGTTGGGGACTAAAGTTGCAGAGTTCTTTTGCACCAGTTCTCGGTCACCCCTGATGTTTGAGATTCTCGTGATTGAATGTCTGCTGAATATGGGTGGTCTGAGGACAGTAGAATCTCCCTTGGAAGTGGCAGATTGGTATAATGGCAAACTGATTATAAATAACCTTGATAGTGAGGACACTGCTTACCCAAAGCCGTAGCATGTTGAATGGTTAGCAGTGCTGTGTGTAAGCGGGAGCTGCTGTTTTTCTGATGGAGACCGTTCCCACCTGACTTTTTTTAAATATTTTAACAGTGTTTGTTGGGTTTACAGAAAAGAGAAGTGCAGCTGAGATAGATATATAGGAGATTTAAATGTAAGACACCTATAGGCACAAAATGTTACCGGGCCGCATGCTTCCCGAACCAGCAAAGGCATATAAACTTATTAACCAGATGTTGCAGGCCTTAAACTGTGTGTGTGTGTGTGTGTGTGTGTGTGTGTAGTTGTTAGGGTACAGGGGGGTTAAGGTAAGAGAAGTAATGATCTGTGCAGCGGGGAAATAATCACCTAGAGTAGTAATCATAATATATTTGGTGATGATAATAATGATTGCACATAAAGGTAAATGAGTTCTGCAAGGTCAGACCTCTGACTGTGTCATCTCTGTTGGGGTCCAGTGGCCGGGAGAGGGTCAGGGAAAGGTGAGTCCTACTTACCTGAACTTGTCCCTCATGGGCGCTGCCTTCTTCCTCTGGCGGTTGAGCCCATCTCACCGCTGTACTCTCACACATGGGCCAGAGTACAGCATTGAGGTCTATGGAGTATCCTGCGAGACCATGGGATCCTTCGTTCCCAGCCAATTCCTAGCAGCCGTTACTGGAAATAGCTGTTGGGACTGATACAAGCTCCATCCAGTTTAAAAAAAAAAAAAAGTCAGGCAAAAATACTTAGTCTTATGTTTGTAGTTGGAAATAGATTACAAGAGGGGGGGAATAAGAAATACATAGTAGGAAAGAGGAAGTGGCAAGTACGGTATAACAGTGCCACTTAAACATATTTTGGAGAACTGAACAAAGTGGCCACAATGGGGGGAAAATGATCATTACATCAGAGCTAGTTTTTTTGTTTTGTTGGTTTAAAAAAAAAAAAAAAAAATATATATATATATATATATATATATATATATATATATATAAAAAATATATATACATATACGAAGTTGGGTCATAAATTTTACTTTGTTTTCCACTGAAATTGGCTATGCTTGGCCTTGGCTGCTCATGCACAGACCTGTATATCACATACACACATATTCTATTCCTTTGCCCTTTTCTTTAATTTACAATTTTTTGTTAAATAAAAAAAGTCAATGAGTGCTATATATTCTAATCCTATAAACCCTCGGAGAATAAGGGTTTATGATTTGCACAGTGCTCTTTGTGAGGAAAAAATTGAATGAGAAAGTTCAACCATGTTTTGTTTGAAGTTCATATTGGCTGTTAACAAGGGATTTTCAGAGATTAGTATTCTTTTCATATTTAAAAAAAAAAAAATTATATACACTTTTTTGCATCTCTGTATGCATTGTCTGTAAAGCTTTAAGTTAACTGGAGGGGCGCAAACATATCCTGGCACTATTAAAAGTGAAGTAGCGCTTTCCAGAATTTTTAATATTCTATTTACTTCTCTCTATATTTAACAAATATGCCTGTGTAAGGCGTGAAAGCAAAATTACGTTTAGAATGTTATACATCATTTTCCTGCAACTAGGCGACTTCATCTTGGCTCCCTGTCCATCAATGTTCTAATCTCTGTCCTTTACACCTGGCAGTCCACATAGAGAGCATACAGAGAATAAGAAATTAAACAAGGAGTCTATCCCTTCTCTTCATTTGCAATGATTGCTCTAGTTTTGACTGGACTGACTTGTAACGTCATTATTTGCCAAATCTTTTAATAGAAATTTAGAAGGAAATTAAGGATCATGCGAAAAATATTTTAGGTGATTTTCAATGTTAATTGAATGGTGTAATTCCCAAGGTAATGACAGTTCTCTTCTAACCTCTAAGTGCCACTTAGAACATTGTAAGAAGTTTGTTTTACAGATGGGTTACCAGTTCCTTTTTTCTTTTATTTATATAAAAAACAATTTGCCAACAATAAAGACAATGGCTAACCAGACTAACAAGTTTGTGTGTCAGTATGGAATTACCATTCCCCACTCATTCACTTTACCTGCTCCAACCTATTTTTATGCCAGTTTGTGGTGGCATGCCACCAACCAAGGGGTTGGTTGGGGTTTTGGAGGAGTGACCACTCTCAAAACATTTTGCCAACCTTGCTTGTACCATGTATGTTATCAGTAAGCGTAAAGTTAAACAGTAGAAACAGTGAACGTGTCAAAATCTAAAATGTATTTCTTTTTAATATCATATGACGTTTCTGCAGCATTTCTTTAAAAAGTGAATGAAGCCATGTTTTTGAATACGGGAAATTTCAGATTCTCTTAAAGTCTCTCTCTCTAGAAGTCTAAATTCATTTCATGAATTCTTTGCTGGCTTTTGGGCAAATGAAGGTGATAGCAAGATGCTTAGTTCAGGTCACATCTACTTGTTGGAGCACTGGCAAAGTCACTTCCTTAGAAGCGGGGAACTTGAATCCTCGTCAGACCACTTCATCAGTAAACGTCCCTGGGCAAGACACCAAACAATTTATATCTACCTACCTCGACTTCTCATGGATTGTAAGCTCATTTGAGCAGGACCGTCTTCACCTCTCAAATCTCCCTTTTCTAGAATTGGAAAGCTGTAAAAATATGTTGTCACTATATAAATGTTTATAATTCTAATAATAATAATTTAATGAAACAAGATTGCAACATGTCATAACTACTGCTGTGCAAATGTCACGGCTATCCTTCAATAAGGTCAATTCAAAGGTTAATATTGTGTCAATATTTGTTTCCGAGGAGTGCTGGAGCAGTACCCAGGAGTGAAGTTTGATGGCTTGGCATCCTTAAAGACTGAAACCTTATTCACATTATAAAACAATGGCTTTGTTCTCTCACTTTGTTAAAAACAAAGTATTAATAAATATTGTATCTCTGCCTGGAAATGCAGTACACTTACCGGATTTTTTTTTTTTTTATTGCAATTAAAATAATCAATAATTCTTATAATAATTATAATAGTACTAACCCTCCCTCCATTTTAACATCATACTATATATACTTTCCTATGATCCAAGATGCGTAGTTCAGTCTCTCTGTTTAACTTTATTCATTTATTTTTTGGTGTGTTCCTGTCTCTAGGCCCTCAGTATGGTACTCTTGAGAAGGCTTGGCACGCGTTCTTTACAGCTGCGGACTCGCTGAGCGAGATCCATACGGAGCTGCGCAATCTACTATGGGATGAGGACAGTGGCAAGGTGCGGGATTGGCAGAAGGAAGCATTTCACAAGCAAATGATTGGAGGCTTCAGAGAGACTCGAGACGCAGAAGAAGGATTTAGCAAGGCCCAAAAGCCCTGGGTGAAAAAGCTTAAAGATGTGAGTGTTTAAAACTGGCGTAAAACATAACTCTCAAGACTGTTGTGCGAATCCAGCATTTTCAGACATCCTCTATGACGAAAGCTTTAGAACCCAGAATCCGTTTTAAAGCAGACCAAAGCTAGATCTGGGAGAACGCATTTACAACACAGAGACTGACAATATTACACTTTCCCAGTCTCCAATAGACTTTCCATTCTAATCACATGTACACCTTTTTGCACTTCGCTATTAGTCTAAGTGCGTCTTTTCTGACTCCCTGGTGCGCAGAGGGAGAAATGGCTGGTTGTCTAGCATATCATAGTGCTACAGTATATTAGGAAGCTGGATTCTATACGTTTAGAGTGTTTCAGAGTGTTGAAATGTTTATATAGTAACAAACACTGGGCTTTATTGACCAGTATTTCTCTTTCTGTATCCCTTCAAAAAAAAAAAAAAAAGGCACTAATACGGTGCTTGATAACCTTGTTTGCACAGCAGTTTGTAAGATCTATTCATTGAAGAATATTTATTTATGTATTGATTGATTTATTTATTTATTTTAAACCCCAAATGGTGAGAATCTGTATATCTTCATAACACTTTTTTTTTTCGACTGTAATTTCTTGCAGTCATTTTTAAGTGATCTTCAAGCCTCTGGGATTCCATTCATGTTTTACTGTTTTACCCTGTCCAGTTCAAAGTTCAGTCAATGCATAGAAACAGATTTTGATGGTAGATAAAATACATTTTTTTTTTTTTTTTTTTTTTTTAAGTCTACAAATCCAGTTTCTAGTTTAAAATTGCAGCCTATTCATTAATCTGCTTTACTTTGCCCCTATACCTTCCATCTAAAGGCTGTGTCATATTCCTATTACATTTGTAGTCACTATTACCATTTCATCGCTTTGAATTGGTTATAGTGTCTGGAGTCCCCAGGCACTATCCCTCCATTCAGTGTCCCTCCAAACCATTTTAGAGCAGTTTAACGCTAATAAGGGTCTCTGGAGGTGTGGCTAAGGCAAAGAGTACATACTTCCTTGTCATACCCATTCATACTGCCAGTTGGAGCTCTGATAGGCTAAAAACAGTCAGCTGACACTCCCAACCAATCACAGCTGCACAGGCTAATACTTCCTCATTAGCCCAACTGGCACAGAGGGGGAGGGGCTTCTGGGTACCCATATTTAGCATTAAACTCTGTTTTAATGCTCAATTAAATTACAATACCAGGGGGCTGCAGGCACTATAACCGGTTAAATGTGATGAAGCAGATACAGTGCCTGTAGTGTCCCTTTAACAAGGAATTGTGAAGCTTGTGTTTACTGGTCCTTATAAATTGTTAGTCCTTCATAGACCAATCTTATGTGTTGTTCTAGAGAGCTTATTCAGAAACAAAATAGTCTATTGGATTAATGTATGGAGCAATCTACACAATCGTTCAAATGATTTATCCGTTGACTGCTTCACTTTTATAACTGTTCTGTATGTTTAGCAATTATGGCTGCGGGATGGTTATATTCTTATATTACTTGAGTACCTGATGGGAAGGATCTGACTTCTTTAAACAAATAACAAACAAAACAAGCCCCAAATTATAGTTGCTCTTAATAAATTGCACAATTGTACTTTAATCAACTGGAATTGTTGCAAGACCCCAAAATAAAGTGGCAAATAAATAATATCGAAATTGTCAAGAATTGACCCGCAGATCTCAAATTTTATGGAAAATTGGAAAGTTGGGAGAACCTCTCCTTTTCAGCCATTTGAGCCTAAAGTTTGCAATTCTACTACCTACCAATTCCCTGTGTCCTAAATAATCCTGTACCTGTGTTGAGTGTGAAATGAGCATGAGGAATCCACTAAACTAAATCATTTTAGAGACAAGTTTTCTTATGATTCCCTGCCTATTCACAGCACTGCCACAGTAAAGTAATACTAATGGGGAATTTTGACTGGAGGCGGCGTAAACTGAGAACTTTCAAATACGACTTACTTGCAAATGCAACTTACTTTTAAGGATTTGCATGCATAAGAAATAAATAAATCACGCATTACTCGGAGTTATTTTCAGGGATGGGTGGGCTCCATATTAAAGGGGCAAGTAACAATAAGCAGATTACATTTAATTGGAACGTTTCTCCCTGCAGTCTTGACGTCATTTTGGAAGTTGTGTTTAATTACAGCTGTGCGCAAGGTTCAGTGTAAATGTGTTTAGAAAACTCCTGCCTTGTGCATTTGCTGGAGTTCTTACCAATTGCTTCCTTTTAGAATGTATTTTTCCATCTATTTGGAATATGTGAAAGACCCCCGGTTTTTTTGTTTCTCACTTTTTCTCTTTTGTGTTGGCCTCTCATTTATTTTAAATAATGTATGCATGTTTTGGGAATGGCACAAACCTGGAACTGAATTACAGTTTATCCATGATTATGCTTAGACTAAACTTTCATTAGCCAAGGTGGGTCGGCCAAAATGCCAGTGCAGCGGACTGACTCACCCTTGACTTATTACCGTGGGAATTTCGGTTCTGGGAGTCTGAAAGGCGCTTTTTAAGTGAGCTGGTTTGCAATCCATCTGAAAGTGTGGTGTCCTATTTTGTGGAATAAGTATAATTTAGAAGTAGGATTTGGGATGAGTATAATTGCACATTTTTGAACATGTCCTTACTAGAGCCCGGTACAACCTAGCGTAGTGATGCACCCTACAGCATTTACACCTCTCAATGGCATGCTAGAACTAAATATATCAGATATGCATTCCTGAGCAAGCTAATCGAGAATTTAATCATGTCCACCATCAATGATGTCCTGTAGAATTTAATGCTTAAAAGGTTTTTTGTTTTGTTTGTTTTTCTTCTTCTTTGTAATGCTTTCAAACTTGTGAACCTTTTTATTCTGTGAGGTTCTTTGGGAAATGACTCAATCTTTTACAGAGCGAAACTTCAGAATCTGTATTTGGTACAAAATGTCTGCATTCAAAAAAATAGGTGCATGCTGGCAAAGTGTATTAATCTAAACAGATCTATAAATATGTGTTCCTTTTGACAAGCAGATCATTTTTCAAAAACTGTATTTCAGTGTGATGCAACTCTGCGCAATATGGTTTAGCCATAACTCACAGTGTGACATGACATTGTAAATTACAGGGTCTCTAAGTGTCCGTGCAGCAAGGAGAGAATTGTACAATTATTCTTAATTTTGTCCCTTCACTATTGCGCATATATGCCTTTTTGGACATTTGGTGTAATATGCTGGATTAGCTGCCATGTTTTTTTTGGACATATCACTAATAGAGGATAATTAATGAGTGCAGCTGCAAGTTGTGGTTTGGCTCCAGCCTAGGAATGTGGCAACCATCTATTTTAGGGAGTTTGGAACATGTAGGTCTCTGTGCTGCATTAAGAGGAAAGAGGAAACTATATGCACCCTGAATGCTGATTGCATATTAGATCCACTTCCAAATCCATTTTGCAGCCAGCTCCTGGTGTCTGTTGATTCCTAAAATGTATCTAGCAGCAGTTTTAACCACACAGGCTCCACATCGTTCATCCCCAGCCCAATTACTTCTTGCTCCTATGATACCTAACTGTTGGGGTCAGTTTGTGTTACAATTCCATTTCTCTCTGCTCCCTTGAAAATCCTCAAATGTCTGTTAAGACTTCCTGGTCCTGTTTCAGCCACTGTATAGATTCTGATATTGAACACTATTCAATACTCTATGCAAAGTTCAGCAGAAAATAATGCTGACCGATTTACAAGAAATTAAGATTTATGATTCCGGTCTTGGCCTTGTTGTTGGTGCTGTGCAGTAATAGAAATGGCATATGGGAGGTCATCATTTTGATGTGTTCCTTTACACAGGTGGAGGTTGCCAAGAAACGTTTTCACGCGGCCAGTAAGGAAGAAAGGGCAGCTCAGGTACGAGAGGATCATTCGAAGGCAGATGCCTCTGTGTCACAAGAACAACTCCGCAAGCTGCAGGAGCGCGTAGAAAAATGCAACCAGGAGGTCGATAAGGTCAGAGGTTGGGGGAATTTTGTCTTGGGGAATCTTTTGTATCCATGCAAAAAAAGCATGCATTCGTGTGAGAACACTTGCTCTCTTGTCTGTCATTAAATTGGGTGGCGCATTCAGTGAGAAGGAAAAAACATTTGCTAAATATTTCAGCATTTGAACATGGTGAATTGTGCATATATAGATAAAACGGAGGACTGGGCGAATACTTTCCAGCTTCTGTAACAGAGTGCTGGATGGTGGCGGGGCGTCACAAAGCTGTGATCATTCACCTCTGTATAAATGACACGAATACAAATGAATGTCACTAATACACATAGTATCTATCTGCATGTCATTTCTGTCTACCGTTTCCTCACTTACTTTTCTCTCTTTGGATCCCAGGGGAAGGGCATCTACGAGAAAGCTTTGGAAGAACTTAATCGGTACAACCCTCGCTACATGGAGGACATGGAGCAAGTGTTTGAGACCTGCCAAGAGGCAGAGCAGAAACGTCTATGTTTTTTTAAGGAGATGTTGCTGGACTTTCACAAGCATCTTGACCTCTCCTGCAGAGAGAGGTATCCACATGTAATCACAGATTGCAAAGAGACGCCCTCAGCCAATCATAGCTCTACTCATTATATTATCCTGCTATAATAGAAAACCCCGAGGCAAACATTAATTGTTGTAGTACATGGTTAATGTATGTCTCTCGCTTTTTGTCTTCCAGTTTCCACACTCTGTACAAGGATCTGTATCAGGGCATCCAAACGGCCGATGACCAACAAGACTTGAAGTGGTGGAGGAACACACATGGACCAGGCATGGCCATGAATTGGCCACAGTTTGAGGTAAGTGAAAGTGTGAGAAATTTCTGTATTGTTATAGCTGTATTGTTAAACTAACATGTCAAGTCATGTTTTACATTTGGAATGGGTGAATGGGGTTTAGGTGAAGGGAGGTTTTGTGAAGTGCTGATAGTTTTTAACGTACTATGTGAACATCCTAGGATTTTTAGAATCTGTTCTCCAGCTTGTTGCAGGGCTCTTTTGGCTAATAAAGAATTTTCCCTACTAGTCTGCCAGGTCAACAACGAAGTGCTTTTTCGTAACTCTACACTGGGAACTTTGCATTCACCATCTCAAAGCAAGCATTGAGAAAAGGGAAACTTGTATGCACATTCTAGCTGATCAGGTAGTGACCCATTAGAGTGCTGTGAATTTATTAGAATGCCCTCCCAACTTAGAGGTTTCTGGTGGTCAAGAGATGGTTAATGCTCCTGCTGCAATGTTTGGGTCTATTAAACTCTTTAACCAACATTTAGTGCTTTGAATACAAAACCGTGTACCCTGGCGAAGAAGGCTTTAATTCCATGGTATCTGTTTGTGAGTTGAGGTTAATGAAAGTACTTTGTACTTGGCACACAGACTGGTATTTTCCACGACCCAGGGTGAACAGATGGGCTTTAAGCCAGAGAGGTTGAGTAATTCTTTTTTCAGTACACACCTCTTTGGCACACAGTTACAGTGTCAAAAATGTAGAATGCTCAAGCTTGAAGGTGGGTCCACAAAACCACATTAAAGGGACACTATAGTCACCAGCTTAATGCAGTGGTTCTGGTGTCCCTGCAGGCCTTTTAATGTAAACTCTGCCTTTTCTTTGAAAAGGCAGTGTTTACATTGCTGCTTCTTAACACCTGTAGTGGCAGTCACTCGGACGGCCACTAGAGGTGTTTTCTATGTCTTCATTCTCTGCCTGGAGGCACTAAACATTAATTATATAGATGCATTGATTCAATACATCTCTATAAGGAGATGCTGATTGGCGCAGTGGGGCATTTTGCTGCTCATGAGCATTAGCCTCCCAATGCTTTCTAATGGGAAAGCATTGGATCGGCTGAGATCGTAAAGATTGAGGATCTGTGCCGAGAAGGCGGAACCAGCCATGGCATAGGAGAAAGGGTGAGTAAAATCACCTTTTTACTGCGATCAGAGGGGGTCTGGGGACATAAACAGCCACATCTGGACTATAATGTTAGGAATACATGTTTTTATTCCTGACACTACAGTGTTCCTTTAACAAAGTCTAGGTAGGCATTTAATAGCCGTGCGCCTCCCAAAACAGAAGATGATGATGATGACACTGTAAGCCTGTGACCTATGTAACCTTTATCTCTGTTCCTAGGTTTACTGAAAAGTGGAAGTCCACGTCCATGATTTATTTATTTTTTACATTTTTTTATTTTTTATTTATAATACTTGTGAGGAAACCTGATTTTGCTAGCTAAAAACACAAGGGAAGTTTAACCCCTTAAGAACACATGACACGTGTGACATGTCATGATTCCCTTTTATTCCAGACGTTTGGTCAAAAAGCAATCTTTAAAAACATATTGGCAGTCTTACAGGTAATTGATATATGGATTTAGGGTCCGTAGCAAAAGACCTTTTTGGTTAAGCATGTTGGTAGCAATTGCTATTTGAAAACCAGGCTAGAACTTACTGAACTTCTTAATAATGCAACTTATACCGCACCCTCCCAACAGAGCCTACTGGCTATGGATGCTAAATGTCTTATGGGAACCAAACACACACTCCGCATAGCCATAGATAATAACTGTCTGGAAGGCCAAGCCCTCTCAAAATAGTCCCAAGCAGAGCCATTGGAAACCCTAGTAATGGAAAACAAAGCACTGAGACATTTCTTCTCAAGTCAAGTAAAGCCCCAGACAAATCAGTTAAAATAACTGTTTTAAGATCTTTGAGAAGATATTAACCCAACAACTATGTAAACGTTATGGAGGGGTGGAACTTCTGACCATGCAGCAAATGTCACCAACACAGTTACAAGTACTTTGTGTATTTGTTTCCTTTTTCTAACCCTGGTGATTTCTACTGTAGCAGGTATTCAGTAAGATCCCCTGTGTCTATTACTGCGTTTTTTTAATGCCCCCTCCACTTGTATTATGTATGTCAGGAGTGGTCCCCAGACGCACAAAGAGCAATCAGCAAGAAGGAACGTAGCAGTAAAAACGTGGAAGAAGTGACTCTCACCGGCATTGTACCAGCACGAGATGGAGTATCGGTAGAAACACCGACTCAACAATTCAACAGAGGGTGAGTCATTGAGGCTCAGGCGTTGTCTAAAGAATGTCTGTCCAAAAACTAGCTTAAAAGGTAGACAAATAGAGAAAAGGGGGTAGTGAAAATATAATCAGGTTTAATAATTTTGTGTAAATCTGGGGACTGAAATGAGAATATACTGAAATTATGTACTTAACTCAAAGTGGCAAAATTTTAGGCAAAACCGCCACAGTATGCGATTGTAGATCAGATATTTTAGCTTGAATTTTCCGATTTTCAATTTGCTACAGTAACCCTGAGCTTTTATGCGTGCGTATTGCCTCATTTATTTGTTAACCCATACAGTATGAGTACATTTTTAAGATTCATAGTATTGGTATGTATAAAGTGTTTTCAGTTTGGGAACAAGTTCCTTATATGGTACAGCCTATTTACAGTACTTATGATGATTGGAATAATGTGCCTGTTGTGACACAGGGGTCCGATAAAGTGCAAGTGGCTCATCTAGGTAGGTGGCGTCACAAAAGGACTGTTGGTTGAAGCTCAGCATGTTTTTGACATCCCTTTCCCAGGTTTTCCTACGCAGACGAAGACACCGATTTTTATTCCGCTGTGACGGACACCCCACGCTTAGAGTCAGTATAGTTGTCCCAATACAGATAACCAGATCACCTTGATCCATTACCGAACTCCCTCTGTCTCATTGTCTAATTGCGTCTCTGGCTCGTAGTGGTGGTGGGTTCTAAATCATGACTTCTCTCTAATCAGATGCCAGCGTGGAAAGTTACAGATGTTTAAGTTTGGATAAGACGATTATCTAGCAGTGGCGGCTGGTGCCTTTTCAAGTTGGTGGGGTGCCAGACTTGACACCGTGAAATACACATGTATTTGAATCTATCCCGAAGTATTGTTAATCAAAAATAGGAATATGTCTACATGGCTATTCTATCTACCAATATGTGGACAATACCATATAGATCTATTCCTATTAATGAGCAAAATAAATAGGCTATTTTGAGGCGAAACTCCTATTACAAAAGTAATACCGAGTTTAGCCACAAGATGCCGCCAAATGATTACTTTTAACAGTAAAATAAAAAATTGATGCAGGGAAAAAAAAAGTATATTGAAGCAGATGGCTCAGTATACAAATTTATAGTTCTAAAATGTTCTCCTGATGAGAATGGAACTAAAATAAAGAATAACTTTGAGTGGTGCTTTTCACTTCTGGGGGCTTTGTTAAATCTTAGTAAGGCAGGGACCCGGTGGTTGAAGCATGGCCTGCCTTAATAAGCTATTCTGGGGAGATGGGGCAGTGGGAGAGCTGGACATTTTAACACTTCATGTTAAAAGGGTGCCTGTTGGTTAAAGAAGATTGCTGCTGCTGTTAGAAGAGGGAGCCAAGGAGAGCAACCTTGGCGGAAGGTACCTGGTGATAAAACGGTGCATGCCACTAGTCTTGGTTAAAGAGTCCAGCTTCTGGAGGGGAATGAAGGGAGGGAGCCAACTGCACCATGGGAAGTGGGGTTCTGACTTCTCAATCCCTTGGTGCCATTTACCAATGAGAGCCCAGTAGGCTGGCGTATCTTAAGAGCTATTTTAATGCCGCCTTTTTGCCACTCTAATGAGCGTTCCATTAGTGAGCAATAGAGGCTTCCAGGCAGCCAGTGACCGTAAAGTAGAACAACTGCCCATAGAGTTTAATCCGCTTTTTGGGACATCACCCAACAATCTGATTAGGACTTTTTAAAAAATGTTCTACTCTACCTAGCAACAGAAGAGGGGAGTAACAAGGGGAACTGCAGAACTAATATTTAAAATGGACAGAACACATTTTATCACAGAGACATACTAAAGGTGTTGGTTTACAAGAAAAAAATATATAATTTATTAATTTTCAGCCAAAACAATTGGTGGGGCTCTTCCCCTCTATTCGAGCCACCACTGTTATCTAGTAACAAAACTGACCCTTATGCTGGCTCTGGTTACAGAAAAATAACCTCACACTTTTCATCCTTTTAATGTTCTTTGGCTCAAGTTGCTTTCGACTTTTCTTGCCTTACTGGTATGTTTGTTAAAATATTTTCCATTGTCTAACTTTTTTTTACAAATCTTGGCAGAAGAAGGAATCCTAAAACAATGGGTGTTGTGTATTAATTGCAATTGTGGGCCAAAATCCTAAACGTGAAGCATTCATGAGACAAATTTAATTTTCCCATCGATTTCACCACTTTTAAGGCTTTGCCCCAGATTGCTATTTTTGTTGTTAAAGCTTTATTTATTTATGAATATCACTGTATGTTTCTGATTCTGGACCAGTCACCAAAAACTTACTTCTCCCCTCCAAAAACAAGTTGTGTATAATAAGTAATGAATATCTTTTAAAATACAGTTTTTAGAATTCTCTTTTGTATCTTGAAATTTGCCTCTTATATCATCTTGATTGGTTATATTTAAAGGGACAAACAGGATGTTGTCTGTTTTTTTTTTTTTTTTTTGCTTTATAGTGTTGGTGCATTAAAATAATGCAAAATATAAATATACTTTTAAAATGCATCCTAGAATAGACTTCTGAACACCCCTGGTTTAAAAAAGCAAATACTCTGGATCGTATCCTTATTTAGGGAAGACTGCAGAGATCAGGACATGTCTGACCTGGATTCCAATCCTGATTTTCTGTGGGATTTATGGGATACATAGTACTACTTTTATGGAGCTTATAGTATATTTAGTACAGATCTCCACTTTCTGATTGCTTTACAATGCAAGCCAGATGTGGCCACAACATGTTTCGTGCTTGTAAAATATTGCGAAAAACGCTCTAATGTAATAGAAGCCAGAATGAGTCCTATACGGCTCTTTATCAAGCTACTCTGTAAACCTGTTTTTTTTTCTTTAGTAACCTACATCCAGAATTTAAAAAAAAAAAACAACAACAAAAAAAGGCCTGGATGTTTTTCTGCATAAACTGAATTTTAAATTGTATAATTAATGTTTGTAAACAGGTTGTTGAGTAAAGTAGAAACTAATTGTAATTAGTCAAGAATGATTTTCTACCTTTTATTGTGGCATAATTGGAAATGCTACAACTGGGGGGATTGCTATTTTGGATCAACAGCATAAAGAAATGGGTTTTAAGAGCTGAATATCTGGGTCATTAGTTTTTGTTTTTTTTCTCCCCAACTTGGATTACTATTTAATTATAAATATAAATACATTTACAAAATAAAATCAGGATTTTAGATTTGTTAGACTAGAAGTTCTTTTAACTACTTATAATTAATAGGGAGGAGAGGGAAGTAGGGGAATGCCTATTAAATAAACGCTAAAGGCAGAGGAACATGTGAACTCAATGTTCAGTTTTTTTGTTAAGATTATACAATTCAGAATTCCAGTAGGTGACCGGTCCAATTAAAAATCCTACTGCTATTACTGTTCTGTCTTTTTGCTTCCTGCTTTTGGTGTTCATGTGGTTAAGGTCCTCTCTATTTTGATATCCTGGATAATAGTACTTTATTTATGCAATGTATAGAGGACATTTTGACTAACCTTTTCTTTCTACCAACAGTGCTGGGAAAGATGATGGATCTGAGTGGTCGGAGGATGATAGTCCTAGAAAGTCGTTGGACAGTAATGGTCGGGAGGTTTCACAGGTAGAGGGCGTGCGTGTGCGAGCTCTGTATGATTACACAGGGCAGGAGGCTGACGAGCTGAGCTTTTCGGCAGGTACAGACTACTAACGTTCCCTTAACTACCCTACCTTTACTTCCTCACAGGCACGTACCACCCCCCTCTCCCCCACCTTCATCCTTCATCCTACAGCCCAGCCTTAGTGCATGAAATAAGTGCAAGGCAGAGCACGCCAGCTGGCAGCCGTGCATGCTGCACGCTTCCTGCATCATTTCCCTGCACATCATTAACCTGGCACTAATTTTAAATGAAGACACACGTGGGTTGCAATGTGTAGCCCGCCACACAATGCGATAACCTGGATAGGCAGCTGTGTATCCAGCGATTTTTTTTTTATTTTTTTTTTATCCTTTGTGTTTGTGTGATGTCAGCTACGTAATTTAACCTTTATAATGGATCCCTCTGTTCAACTTACCGGCTAACCATGAGTAGCAAAAAAAGCTTGCTATTTGTGTTTTCACAGCAAGAATTCTCTGCAAGGTTGCCACCTAGTGACATGTTGAACACCTGCAATAAAGGTTGAAAATGGACCAGTAGGATCATGGATAAACTCTGTGGTCCTACAAGACGTGTGCAAGCTGTATGTGGCTTTGCCAAATGAAAAGGTGGCATAAGTTAATTTTAAGTTTGAAATCGCAGGGTTCTACAGGGATTTATGAACACTGTAAAATAATTTTCAGTCCAGTCACTGCCTTACCTTAAGTTTAGAAAGATGCAGGGTTATTCAATAAATAGGTCTTTTAGTTAGAAACTCTAGACTAAAATAATCAAGCTACTTTGGCATAAATTGTGCAATTTGGCATGCTGTATTATTCCATTTACAAGGAGATGACTTGATGGGTAAAGGATCTAGATTCCTACGATGATGAGATGGATCACTGGACGACTTTAATTTAATCCTATTCTAACTAGATACTCCACCATCCATATCAGCCCACTGCTCGGCAGGAGGGAATATTCCAAAAATAAATATATTTTATTAAAAAATAACACCTGATGGTTCGAGTGAGAAAAGCTGATCTGCAAAGCTCTTTAATTGCTAAAATACATCAAACATTGGAGACTGAGACGATTTAGCATTTCACCATTTCCATTCCAGAGAGAGGTTTTGTTTTTTCTTTTAATGAACTCGCTGTAAGGTATCAAATTATAATTCCCAGATTTGTCAACAGATGGATTTATTTTGTTCTGTGTAGGCAGCAGAAATTCATAAATGTGAAGTTAAAAAGGTCCACATTATGAATGCAAAGTCATTTCTCATATCTCACTGGTAATATGTTATACAAACTGTGGTGATAAAATTTGAGAGCGGACGTTCCTGCAGTCCGTGACAGAAAATAAAGTAACATTAATCCCTTACTATAGCTGACTAGTCATTGACAGAAACCACCATTAAGCTGCATAAAGATGGCAACGTTGGTAGCACTCTAATGGAATAATAAGCAAAATGCACAACTACAGCGGCAAGAACCATCAGAAACGGCAACGGCAGATTGCCAATACATAATCTATGTATCCAATACATAATCTTAAACATGCATGTCGTTTTTTTGATTGAGAACATGGTGTGGCTTACCTAGGGTTACATTATAATCGTATAGGCTTAATTTGCATTGAAAATCCTGTTTGTTATCGAACTGTTGAGTAGTGAGACTTCTCAGAGCACATAGATCTGATGCTGAGTTTCTAAAAAGCCTCAAAGTTTACCGTGCTGGAGCAATGAAGCTAATATCGGGAGTTATTTTCTACTGAGACAGAATTAACAAGGTAAGTTAGGAAGCATATTCACTCCTGTCGACCAAACCCCCTCCTATTTATTCATTCAGGAAACCTCCCTACTGCTCCTTCATTGCATTACTTGTGTACTGTTTTGGCGTAATGTGTGTTTATCAACTTTGCTACATTTGACCAATATTCATGGTTGTTGTTTTGTGTCTGCCAAATGATGCCATATAAAGGCACTCCAATGGGATATGTGACTCTTTCTACCTAGAAAAGCCTCAGTACTTTGATCCTCCACTACCTTACAAACATTCTCAGTTCTATTCGTAGCCGACACAAGGAGAGTGGAAGGAACAAACAAATGGGGAATTCAAGTTCTGATTTCTTATAGAAAGGAAATAAATGGTTACATTTCTTAGTTTTATAGCTTGTATTTCAGAGATGGATCAGGCCCATTCTGTGTGCTGAGGTTGGAGACACACAATGATTTATTTTTTGGAAAGGGTTCCTTGTGATGTTTAGTATACTTCATTCTCTTAACTTCCTAGAACCTCTAGAGATTCTGTGACCATTTCTGTTTTAAAAGATTTATTTTTTATTTTTGTCTTCCTATTAAGAATAATGCAACCTGCATAGTTGGGACGTGGATTGACCCAGTTTTTTTTTGTTTTTTTTTGTGAATTCTTTATTCGAGCTTATATTAATCCTTACAGGGTTATTCACTAAAGTGAGAATTCAAAGTGAATTTAAAATCAAAGGTAAAAATAACCAAACTGGAAACAATATCTTCCAGCTCTGCTTTCAGTTTGGCTATTCTGGCCTTAAATCTAACATTCACTTAGAATGTTCTATGAATAACCTGTTATCTTATTTAAGGGTTGTTTGCCCCTTTTAAGACATGTACTTTCTTCAGTAATGTCTTCTAAAAGTCCACCGTGGGGGGAGGGGTGTATTAATGCCAATTTAAGTTCTGGAATGCTTTAAATGGTTAGAGAATCCGCCCATGGATTTGTACGTACGTGTTCATTTAATGATCCTTTGATACAATGTAACAGAGAGCTAATCGTTAGTATTCTATTTTAACTTTCCAAATGAAGAAATGCCCTTTCATATTGCATTAGTGAGATCCATAGCGGTATTGGGGTTGTGCCAACATTAGAAAAAAGTGATGTAACACAATCAATTATTACTATTGATAGAATTACAATATTGCACTATTATTTGTATTCATTTTTCATCTAGGAACAGCTGAACCCCCATTTGTTTTTGTGATACTGGATAATCTGTTTGTAATTTTAGCTTTAATGTGGTCATTGTGCTACACAATTAGACGGTAAAATATTATTTTCTAATAACTTTTATTATATTTTCCCCAAAACTTTGAAAACATCAACTAGCGGGAAGGGTACAGAATAAAAAAGGTAAAGGTGGAACATACACAACAATTCTGTATATAAAAAATCTTGGACATTTTTTAACAAATACAGAAATGTGGTCGTTACCAGTTATAAGACATATATTGTAGAACAAAAAAATGGGGCGCAAGAGCATACTGAGAACAGACAGCAGCTGAAATAGCCTGCCCTTTGGTGGGTCCCCGCTCAGATCTCAAGCTGATTTTAGATCATCTTGTGCCCTTACAGAGAGAACATATCTGAAGCATATCAGGTTGGTCCCACCTATACAGGCGGTCCAGATCCAAAATGCCAGCAAGTTCCCTCTGCACGAAAGACACAGCAACCCCAGACAATCGTTTCAGCCATGTTGGGCATCATCTCTCTAGGCACCGTGAGCAAGGGGTCCACATCTGGATTACCCTTTAAACTTATGGAGCTAGCATTTCGGATCTGGACTGCCCGTATGGGTGGGACCAGTCTCATATGTTTCAGAGATGTTCTCTCTGTAATGGCACAGGATGAGCTAAAACCAGCTTAAGATCTGAGCGGGGACCCACCGAAGGGCAGGCTAATTCAGCTGCTGCCCGTTCTTAGTATACTCTTGTGCCCTGTTTTTTTTGCTTTCTATATTGTAGAACAGTTTCAAATCTAAAGACTTTTGTTAAAATGAGTCCCTTTAAAAATAGCATTATATCTGCGTGCTCTAATCTCCATAAACCCCCCTCACGGTAATAGAAATAAAATTAAACTTTAGGAAATACTTGGTTTGACTGTGTTAGAATTTCACTGACATTACACCCCAGTCAAGAGATATACGGTTAGAGGAATTGGGTCTGTGTATGGAGGATCCTGCAGTCTCGCGGGATCTTCCATAGACCTCAGTACTGTACTCTTGCACATGCGCAAGAGTGCAACAGGGACGTTTCCTGGCTCGCTGAAGAACCCAACGGAAGATGGCTGCGCCCATGAAGCACAGGTTTAGGCAAGTACTGAATAGCTAGGTTTTAATGTCACAGTCGGTGGGGGCGGGGGTCTTTGTCCAGGTGGTGACAGTGCCATTTTACGATCATTATAAAAGGATAAGAGATCTGAGAGGCCTATTATTTTATTATTTATATAGCGCCAGCAAATTCCGTAGCGCTGTGCCTAAACACCACATCACACCACGTAAAAAAAAACTGCCTTTGTTAGTTGGAATAAAGACAGTTTTATAGAACTTGCGAAATACATTGTTTTTTTCTATGATTATGAGATGTAGGACTTCAGCAGATTGTTTTAACATTAGAACAATGAATAAATAATTAACATCTGCTCCTACTGCTAAATAACATGAGTAACAGATCATGGCACGAGTCAGTAAATAAACATGTTGGTGATTTATCTAATGAAAACCTAGGCCCAGACCCAACTCCCCTGGTGTGCACCATGTTTTGGATGAAATGATCAGATACAATGTGTACATAGCTAAATAATTCCAGCCACTAGTTGCAAATAGAAAATATTCAATTTTCTCACACAACCTCTTTAAAGTGGTATAAATTGTGTTACCAGCACTAAATTAAATAACCTACAGTTTGCAATGAGAAGTGTGAAAATCCCAACCAATTCTCTCATATTTAGCTGTAAACATCAGGTCTATTTTGAGCACCCCAAAGTGGTTTCATTTCCCAATATGATATTTTTATCTCATGACTATTCTGGAATGTTGTGACTCAGGATTAATACAGTGTTGCTGTAAAATGACACGGCAGATATCTTTAAAACGAACTGTGTGCACAAACAAAATGAAATTACCCTTTATATTATTACGACCATTTTATCTTTATAGGGTTTATATATATATATTATAATATAATGTGGAGAGCCACCTCTGGGCAGTCAGGCAACTGGAAATCTATATTCAAGGCTGCCTATATAAATAGAATGATTTCCAAAATTTAGAATCGGGTTATGGTTAAACACAGGGCTGGACTGGGGCAAAATTTCAGTCCAGGCATTTCCAGGAATAGCAGCCCAATAGTAGTGGATGGGACATAGAGGAAGGCATGCTGTCATCACCAGCGACCTGCACCCCTCCTACCCACCAAGTGGTCATGCCAGTCCAATGCCTCTTCAGGACAGCCCTTGTGCAGGGCCCCACTGTAGACCTCTTGTGTGACAGAGCTCCTGTACTCTGAGTACCTCCGCCTAGTCCGCTTCCTAGCTGAAGCTTGACTCTGGTCGCTCAAGAACTCTTCCACCTGACCAGGCTGCATCTCTCATCTTCCAGGCAGCTATTGTTTCCTCTGCAACTCCTTCCTCATGCAGGTATCCACACATCCGCCTGTATGGTTTTCGGTTACTGCCTTTACAAAGGCACTTGCGGCTCTCAGGCCTAGCTTTTTTTGACTTGTCCCAGGCCACCGAGACCAAAGACTTTGCCAACAGGTCCAAAGACTCTGTTACTGGGATCCCTGAACAAATTCACATAGAAAACACTGTTCCAAAATGAACTACCATACCATTTAATTTTACTCCGGACTAGCCCATACGCGCGTCACATTAAACTTGCTGCAACAAATTCAATACAATACAAATAACCAAATCTCATCAGAAAACATACAGGAACTTATAATAACATATTTATAAAGGGGTGGAGAAGACCATAATTAACACAATATTTCTCAATAATATTCATAATATACAAAACTACTTGAACATGCAAATGAACAAGTCTTGCTATTCAGGTAGTGCATATAGCTGTTTTCAGGATCCTTACAACCAACAGAAGGTGCTGTACAGGGTCAAAGGCCAAATCCGCCTAGTTGGTTGAAAGCAACAGCAGGACAAAAGAGCACACAAAACATTTAACAATAAACAAATCTATTATACACAAACTGCTTCTATAATTGGCATAGGCTAACTAAAACCTAAGAATAAACTGGGGACCTAAATTAAGTCTTCCTCCCCCTGTGATGTTGACTACTGTCACAGTGCCCGTAGTCGGTTGGGAGGAGGCTGACCTGCAGTCCTCTCCAAGTACCAAGGTATCGGAGGATTATGTTACATCTTGCATAGGGAATTGTTGTCCTGTTTTTGTTCACCTAATGCAAGCAAATAAGACAAATGTGTTTATGGTGACCTGTTTCTTATTGGGAAACCACAGGACAAAGAGAAGACAAGTGTGTGTGTGTGTGTGTGTGTGTGTGTGTAGGCTGCTTGTGGTGTTTTTTTGTGTTTGGAAGTTGGTTGCAGAGTTGTTTGTGGGTTATGTGTGGGGGTTGGGGAGGGTAGCTAATTGTGGTGATGAGTTTGTGGGGACTGTGTTTGTGAGGCTTTGGGAATACCGCTTGTGGTGGTGTGTGTGTGGATGGGGTTGTATGGAGTTTTGTGATGTGTATATGTGTACATGTGAAATAAGGTTAATGTAGGTTTGTGGCAAGGTAGGGCTTGTATTTTTTATTTTTATTTTTGGAGACAATATAGTCTGGTATGTACAGTAGTAATCAATTATTTAACCCCCATTGAAAATCAGGGTTATTGTCAAAATTTACAGACTTTCAGCGGTTTGCAAAAGCAAATGAAATAGTTGAACACAGCAAATGCTTCTAGTGTTTACCCCAAACTCAATTTTTGATTACAACTGACTGTGTTTTGGGGGGAGATAGGGGCTATAGTAAGGCAGGCATAGTAAAAATAAATAAATAAACATTTAAGACAAAACTGTTTGTGTCCCTTTAACTATGCAATGTAATTACATGTGTGTATTCATTCTGTTTCCATTCAAAAACCAGTTAAGTATTTTGGGGTGAGTTGGGTTTTTATATTTTTGTTTGTTTTTAATTTTTCTCATCATACTGTGAAAATGATAAAGTACTGTGTAAACATTTTCCTGCTGGAGGTTGCAGTAATGTTTGAAGGTTAATGCAACAGTAGTAAATTGGTATTTTTATTTAATACATACTATACATAATATTAGAACCGTTTTTGTTTGGCAGTATTCTGGACAGTATACAGTAGTTGTGATCTTTCTTTTTTTATTTTACCATTTAACAGCCGTTCCACTGAATCGTACCGTGGATTATGTGATATTTGAGTATCTTAACCTTTACAATTTTGGACAGCTTGCTCACTTTTATTTATTTTTTTCCCCCCCATATCATCTCAATGTCTTTCCTTAGGAGAAGAGCTCATAAAACTTGGTTCGGAAGACGAGCAGGGCTGGTGCAGGGGACGTCTCCTTGGTGGGAGAACCGGACTTTATCCTGCTAACTATGTAGAAGATGCTGCGTCATGAAGTCAACAAGCCTTCTCTTCCTTTGAGCTGTGTGCGTGCATTTTGTGTCCTGATCGGACAGACAACGAACATTGGATCCTTCTTGCGAATCCATTGCTGCTTTTATCATTTTATTTTAGACATGCAGATTTTTTTTTTTGTTAATAAACTGACCCAGAGAATATTATTAGAGCCGCGGTTACCGCAGCATTGTGAAATCAGACAAGGGATAAAACGGTGAGCTCTGATTCTGAAGGGTCCACAAAACGTCATCGGAAACCCCAGCGCATAGTAAACTCTTACTTAACACTTATTTTATCTATCACATTTTGACCTCTGTCTGTTACCTGCATCAACGTAGAAATGTAGGGATAGGCTGGCCCTTCAAAGCAGCACTAACGTTACAATGGAGGCTGGTTTTATAGGAATCTCTACCATATGACTTTATACAAAGCAGTTACAACAGACGGCACAGTTTGACGATACATTTATCCTGAAGCAGGTGACAAATTATAATTCTAAAATAATACTTACTGCCCACTTTTGCACATGCACAAAAAAGAAAACGCCTTCGATTTTCTATAGTAGATGTTGGGGGAACTTTTAAAAATTAAATTATGACTCTGATCCCAAAGGTTCAGACATCGTCTGTCTGTCATGAGGTGATGTAACTGTATGCACCTAAAGTGTTTAAACAAAACAAATTCCCTATAGTGTATATTTTTAAGATATTTTTGCTGAACAAAGGATTATGAGAAATGTTGTATATGGCTCTGTTTAATTGGGGGGAGGGGGTTGAAGGCTCACAGTGTAGTTAATGAAAGTATGGTATCATCCTTCCCCTTAAGCTCAGTCAGTGCTAGTTAGAAAGAAAACACAGGATATTTAACGTTTAACTTCCAGGGACCTCGTCTAGGCAGGAAGTAAAAACGTTTAGGAAAATAAATGTATTTTATGCTGGACACGAATGAAAAGGGAGGATACATATTTTGTGCCATCTCATCATGCAAGTGACCTTATCGTGAAAGATTTATTTTGTATTTAAAGAATGACAATAAAAAAAAAAAACTTTGTTTTTACCCATAGTCTGTTCATATTTTATTGGGGAATGGGCAACATTTACAGAATATTTTTTTTTTTTTTTATGTGAAGAGCTTCCATTAAAAAGGGGATGAACGCTGCTCAACTTTATATTTCGGACCAAATTGCTGGATGGTGGGAGGAGAGTTCAAAAAGAACCTCCGCACTGAAACGGCACATTCATCTTATGTTTGTAACTCACACATAGGAACTGGATTATAAATTCCTCCCCATATACACAACTACACCCTCTTCCTAATTCTATTTGTCAGATATTTTTTTTTTCTCACTTAATTTTCCTTTTAAATGTATTCTTCACTCCTCATTCAGCTACCCTTTATCAACCCCTTCTCATCCCGTCTCGCGGTTTCATCCATTCCCCAATCAGTCCTTTACCAATTTTTATTTCAGATCCCTTTCCCCATGAGTAAACATCTCGTTACTCCCATTATAATTATAAGGGTTCATATAGTATTAAATTGTAATCCTTTATGTTGAACTTGTACCATGCCAGGCAGTTACTATGGTTAACCCTAAAGTCACCCATGTTGTCAATCCGGGATGGACTGCAAGCAGTCTGGCTCCCCCAGGCAGAATTAGGCGCTGACCCCCTGTATGATTACATTAACTGAGTGAAGTTCTGTGCCATTTGGGTGAAACTTTTTATGTATTAACTAGCCTATGACTGTATTTCATGTCCCCCATCCCTCTCCAAAGTGCATGGCACACACACACACACCGTATACCCTGGGGAGGCCAACATTACCAGTGCCAGTGGCAAAAAAGTTGTCCAGAGTAAATGGGAATTAATGATTGTGTGTGTGTGTGTGTGGTGCCAGGATGTGGGAATGCAGAGTAGATTTGAGCAACACAGAATAATACCCTATTCTTTTTTCAAAGTGGGTGTAAATGTATTGGTGTAGCATGGCAGTATGTGAATGTGTGGGTTATTTATGTAGTATGGCAGTGTGTGCATGTGGTAGTTTGCGTAGCATGGCAGTATATGAATGTGGTAACTTAGTTGCATAGCATGGCAATGTGTGGCATTTTGTGTAGCATGGCAGCGTGTGAATGTGGTAGTATTTGGGTAACGTGGCAGCATGTGAATGTGGTAGTATTTAGGTAACATGGCAGTATGTGAATGTGGTAGTATTTAGGTAACATGGCAGTATGTGAATGTGGTAGTTTAGTTGCATAGCAGTATGTGAATGTGGCTGTATTTGCATAACGTGGCTGTATTTGCGTAACATGGCAGAGTGTGAATGTGGTAGTATTTGGGTATCATGGCAGTGTGTGAATGTGGTAGTATTTGGGTATCGTGGCAGTGTGTGAATATGGTAGTTTAGTTGCATAGCAGTATGTGAATGTGGCTGTATTTGCATAACGTGGCAGTATGTGAATGTGGCTGTATTTGCGTAACATGGCAGAGTGTGAATGTGGTAGTATTTGGGTGTCATGGCAGTGTGTGAATGTGGTAGTATTTGGGTATCGTGGCAGTGTGTGAATGTGGTAGTATTTGGGTATCGTGGCAGTGTGTGAATGAGGCTGTATTTGTGTAACATAGCCGTGTGTGAATATGGTAGTTTAGTTGCATAGCAGTATGTGAATGTGGCTGTATTTGCATAACGTGGCAGTATGTGAATGTGGTAGTATTTGGGTGTCATGGCAGTGTGTGAGTGTGGTAGTATTTGGGTGTCATGGCAGTGTGTGAATGTGGTAGTATTTGGGTGTCATGGCAGTGTGTGAATGTGGTAGTATTTGGGTGTCATGGCAGTGTGTGAATGTGGTAGTATTTGTGTAACATGGCCGTGTGTGAATGTGGTATTTTGCATAACAGGGCAGTATGTGCATATGGTAGTTTATAACCGCTGATGGTTCCCCTATTTACCACTATAACATTTATAGATTTTAGCAGGGCTAACCATACAGATATCTTGGCTATCATATTATCTAGTTAGTAAGAGTTCCTCTATTTAAAATATATAAATAATTGAGAATGTTGATGTGCATTGTGAGTTTATACATCAATGCACTATCACTTAAATTGTTTAGTTTTGATACTGCATTTTTTTTTATTTGCTGTGTTGATCATATTCATTTTGTATTGTGTATATATTCACAATGTTTTATAACACATTATTAAAATTAGCTTTTTAGCATTCGCACTAATTCCATGTTGGAATTAGTGTAGGACCCACCAATATTGGGGTACTGTAGAGTAGTGTTGGTCCTAACACAACATGGACATATTGTGGAACTGAATCCCCATTCCCCATATGTTTGCTGAAATAAAAAAATGTAAAACTATTTTTATTTGTGCTCTGTTCCTTAATCTCTACTTAGCTAAATAACTGCAGCAGCATATAGCTTTATAGAAGCAATTATTTTGCCCATCATGTGTGGTTGGTTGTGGTTGGTATCCTCTCGATTTTTGAATAATAATAATAAAAAAAAATCTGTATTATTACTGGTATTTATAAAGCGCCAACAGATTCCGCAGCGCTGTACAATTAGTGGAGAACGTACAATATACATAGAGAAATACAAAAGGATACAACAGACGCACACACTGCATCCCGTACATACACAGAAACACACCTTGTATGTACATACACATACAAACACAGATTCACACAATGCATTCCTTACACACATATCAGGACATCCCCTACACATTCCACCCCCTGTGAACAAACTCATTGGTGGAACGTGAAGGTGGACCCTGGGACCCAGACCTTGAGCTGTGTAAAGGGCCCCCAAAAAATGGAGCTGCTTCCCGTTCTCACAGAACATTGATTTTTGTGATCACAGTTACAAACAGCCTCCAGAGAGCCTGTTCTACACCAGACCAGTGGAGCCAGACTGCAGCCAGAGCCCATCACCATCTTCATCTGGTTGTAAGTAGGCAATCTAGTATATTATTAGTGACACTAATCTCTAATTTACCTCACATTAAAGAAACACTATAGTCCCCAGAACCACTGCAGCTTAATGTAGTGGTTCTGGTGTCTATAGCCTGTCCCTGCAGGCCTTTTAATGTAAACGTGGCGGCACTGCAGCACTGGCGTTAGTTAACATGGCAGATCATATGGGTGGGGGCATTGTGATGTCATATGGGGGGGCAGCAAACTTTACTTTTGCCTAGGGCGGCAAAAATCCTTGCACCGGCCCTTCCCATGAGCTTACAATCTTAAGTATACCGTGGGGATTTGAGGTAGCAGGGGACATTTGGATGTGATGGCTAAATAAGTAAACATAGTTGCAGCTATTAGTAGAGTTTGTAAATGCTCTTATTGCCTAGGCCAGTGATGGCAAACCTTTTTGAGCCCGAGTGCCCAAACCGCAATACAACATGCCAACTTTTTTTTCCTTAAAGTGCCAACACGGCAATTAAACCTGAATACTGAGGTTTAAGTTTAGAAAAAACAACTCGTACTGTTGTCCGAACTAATTAACAACTTTTGTTTTAAAAGAGCACAACAACAGAGTTCAATGATACAAATTTTAAATAATGATATAAATAGATAAAATTAAGCTTATATTTATTAGTATCTCCAACAAATGCAATACATACACACAGAGACTGCTGAATACATACACACAGTGTGCTGAATATACACACAAGACTGCTGAATACAGAGACTGCTGAATACACACACACACACACACACACACAGTCTGCTGAATACACATACATACAGACAGACTGCTGAGTACACACACACACTGCTGAGTACATACAGACAGACTGCTGAATACACATACATACAGACAGACTGCTGAATACACATACAGACAGACTGCTGAGTACACACACACAGACTGCTGAGTACACACACACACAGACTGCTGAGTACACACACACACAGACTGCTGAGTACACACATACACACAGTCCGCTGAATACACACACACATACAGTCCGCTGAGTAGACACACACACACACACACAGACTGCTGAATACACACACACACAGACTGCTGAATACACACACACACACACACAGACTGCTGAATACACACACATACTGCATTGAGGGGTGTAGTGTATGTGTTTGTGTGTGGGGTGGTGTGTCTGAGGGTTGCTGTGTGTATGTGTGATGGTTGCTGTGTGTATGTGTGATGGTTGCGCTGTGTGTGTGCTGTGTGTGTGTATGAGGGGTGGTGTGTGTGTGTGGGGTGCTGTGTGTGGGGTGCTGTGTGTGGGGTGCTGTGTGTGAGACAGGGGTGCTGTGCTGTGAGGGAGGTAGGGGTGCTGGGCAGGGGTAATGGTGCTGTGCTGTGGGGAGTAGGGGTGCTGTGTGTGTTGTGGGGGTGCTGTGTGTGGAGGTAGGGGTGGGGATCGATGCTGAGTGTGAGGGAGGGGTGGGGATCGATGCTGAGTGTGAGGGAGGGGTGGGGATCGATGCTGAGTGTGAGGGAGGGGTGGGGATCGATGCTGAGTGTGAGGGAGGGGTGGGGATCGATGCTGAGTGTGAGGGAGGGGTGGGGATCGATGCTGAGTGTGAGGGAGGGGAGGGATGCTGGGTGTGGGGGAGGGGAGGGATGGTGTGGGGGGTTGGGCTGCTGCGTGTGGGGGGTTGGGCTACTGCGTGTTGGGGGTAGGGGTACTGTGGGGGGGGGTTGGGGTGCTGTGGGGGGGTAGGGCTACTGCGTGTTGGGGGTAGGGCTACTGCGTGTTGGGGGTAGGGGTACTGTGGGGGGGGGGTTGGGGTGCTGTGGGGGGGTTGAGGTACTGTGTGTGGGATAGGGGTAAAGGTGTTTTAATAAAATAAAAAAAGTATTGTAAATCAGTATCCCCCCTCCCTCCTTCTTACCTTTAATGAAGGAAGGGGGGGGGACACAGCCATCCTTGGTGGTCCGGTGGTGGCAAGCAGTGCTTCCGGGTCAGGAGGCAGGGGGAGGGATCTGTGTAGCAGCTCCCCTGTCCTCCCGCGCGATGCTGTGTGGAGCGTTGCCATGGTAACGCGCGGCAAGGCTCCACACACCTTACTCGCGGGAGGATGGGGAGCTGCTTCAAAGATCTCTCCCCTGCCTCCCGACCCGGAAGCAGAGTAGGCGCCTGCCGTTTCGGGCAGGCAGGTGCCTACTCTGCAGTGATGGCAAACCTATGGCCGCGTGCCCACAGAGAGGGCCCGGCGTGCCACAGGTTCGCCATCACTGGCCTAGGCCCTAGTCTATATGTTTGTTTATTCTTTTGATTTAAAGAAAAACACTGCTATTGCAATTTTATGCTAGCGCAGGGATTCCCAATAATTTTTTTCCCGTGGAACCCTTTGACATAATGCGCTAACAATGTGGAACCACCAAAAAATATTTGGCGCAGATAGTACTTAGGAGCAGGTGTGCTTTTGTGTGTACAGTTGGTGTTTTGTATATAATGTTAGCGTTTTGATACAGGCGTGTGTTTGTATGTAATGTTTCAATTTGATTGCAAGGGTGTGCTTTGATGTAGTGTGTTGGCTTTTAAATGCGTATGTACATTTGTGTGTTGTATTAGTGTTTGTCTTTGAAATTTGAATCCAGGGTTTTTGTATGTAATGTTTGTGTTTGCATGTTGTGTTGGTGTTTGCTGGGATGTATGCACATATACGTGTTTGATTGCTGGGATGTATGCACATATGATTGCTGTACATATGCCACGTACATACATACACAAACAAATTAACACACAGACACATATAAAACATTGACACATACACATACATTCATATACACATTGACACATGCACAGACCTTGACACACAGATACACACACACACACACACACACACTCTCCGCGATACAGTGACAGATATAAACCTTGACACACAGATACACACACTGACAGACTCACACACATACTCTTTGACACACACATACACCCTCACGACAAACACACATACACACTCCTTAACCGACACTCACAATTTATTTAAATTTCACTTCACCCAGCCCCCCTACCTTTGGGAGTGCTGGCATGGAGTCTCTATTTCCCTGGGGTCCAGTGGGGCTGTTTGGCTGAGCAGCTGGCGTATGGTCCCTGGGGTCCAGTGGGGCTGCTGGGCTGAGCGGCTGGCGTGCCTGTGCGCGGCAAAGGAGTGGCAGTTTACTTGCTTGTTATTTTGCAAAGCATGGCAGTATGTGAATGTGGTCGTTTATTTGTGGTGTGTGAATGTGGTAGTTTATTTTCATAACATGGCAGTGTGTGAATGTGGTAGTTTGTGTAGCATTGCAGTGTGTGAATGTGGCAGTTTATTTGCGTAGCATGGCAGTGTGTGAATGTGGTAGGTTATTTGCGTAGCATGGCATTGTGTGAATGTGGTCGTTTATTTGCGTAACATGGCAGTGTGTGAATGTGGTAGTTTATTTGCGTAGCATGGCAGTGTGTGAATGTGGTAGTTTATTTGCGTAGCATGGCAGTGTGTGAATGTGGTAGTTTATTTGCGGAGCATGGCAGTGTGTGAATGTGGTAGTTTATTTGCGTAGCATGGCAGTGTGTGAATGTGGTAGTTTATTTGCGTAGCATGGCAGTGTGTGAATGTAGTAGTTTATTTGCGTAGCATGGCAGTGTGTGAATGTGGTAGTGTATTTGCGTAGCATGGCAGTGTGTGAATGTGGTAGTTTATTTGCGTAGCATGGCAGTGTGTGAATGTGGTAGTTTATTTGCGTAGCATGGCAGTGTGTGAATGTGGTAGTTTATTTGCGTAGCATGGCAGTGTGTGAATGTGGTAGTTTATTTGCGTAGCATGGCAGTGTGTGAATGTGGTAGTTTATTTGCGTAGCATGGCAGTGTGTGAATGTGGTAGTTTATTTGCGTAGCATGGCAGTGTGTGAATGTGGTAGTTTATTTGCGTAGCATGGCAGTGTGTGAGTGTGGTAGTTTGCGTAGCATGGCAGTGTGTGAATGTGGTAGTTTATTTGTGTAACATTGTGGTGTGGGAATGTGGTAATTTTATTGCATGACATGGCATTGTGTGAATGTGGCTATTCATTTGAGTAGCATGGCAGTGTGTTAATGTGGCAGTTTGCGTAACACGGCAATGTGTGAATGTGGTAATTTATTTGTTTAACATTGTGGTGTATGAATGTGATGGTTTGCGTAACATGGCAGTGTGTGAATGTTGTAGTTTATTTGCGTAGCATGGCAGTGTGTGAATGTGGTAGTTTATTTGCGTAACATGGCAGTGTGTGAATGTGGTAGTTTATTTGCGTAGCATGGCAGTGTGTGAATGTGGTAGTTTATTTGCGTAGCATGGCAGTGTGTGAATGTGGTAGTTTATTTGCGTAGCATGGCAGTGTGTGAATGTGGTAGTTTATTTGCGTAGCATGGCAGTGTGTGAATGTGGTAGTTTATTTGCGTAGCATGGCAGTGTGTGAATGTAGTAGTTTATTTGCGTAGCATGGCAGTGTGTGAATGTGGTAGTTTATTTGCGTAGCATGGCAGTGTGTGAATGTGGTAGTTTATTTGCGTAGCATGGCAGTGTGTGAATGTGGTAGTTTATTTGCGTAGCATGGCAGTGTGTGAATGTGGTAGTTTATTTGCGTAGCATGGCAGTGTGTGAATGTGGTAGTTTATTTGCGTAGCATGGCAGTGTGTGAGTGTGGTAGTTTGCGTAGCATGGCAGTGTGTGAATGTGGTAGTTTATTTGTGTAACATTGTGGTGTGGGAATGTGGTAATTTTATTGCATGACATGGCATTGTGTGAATGTGGCTATTCATTTGAGTAGCATGGCAGTGTGTTAATGTGGCAGTTTTCGTAACACGGCAATGTGTGAATGTGGTAATTTATTTGTTTAACATTGTGGTGTATGAATGTGATGGTTTGCGTAACATGGCAGTGTGTGAATGTTGTAGTTTATTTGCGTAGCATGGCAGTGTGTGAATGTGGTAGTTTATTTGCGTAGCATGGCAGTGTGTGAATGTGGTAGTTTATTTGCGTAGCATGGCATTGTGTGAATGTGGTAGTTTATTTGCGTAACATGGCAGTGTGTCAATGTGGTAGGTTATTTGCGTAGCATGGCAGTGTGTGAATGTTGTAGGTTATTTGCGTAGCATGGCAGTGTGTGAATGTGGTAGTTTATTTGCGTAGCATGGCAGTGTGTGAATGTGGTAGTTTATTTGCGTAGCAAGGCAGTGTGTGAATGTGGTAGTTTATTTGCGTAGCATGGCAGTGTGTGAATGTAGTAGTTTATTTGCGTAGCATGGCAGTGTGTGAATGTGGTAGTTTATTTGCGTAGCATGGCAGTGTGTGAATGTAGTAGTTTATTTGCGTAGCATGGCAGTGTGTGAATGTGGTAGTTTATTTGCGTAGCATGGCAGTGTGTGAATGTGGTAGTTTATTTGCGTAGCATGGCAGTGTGTGAATGTGGTAGTTTATTTGCGTAGCATGGCAGTGTGTGAATGTGGTAGTTTATTTGCGTAGCATGGCAGTGTGTGAATGTGGTAGTTTATTTGCGTAGCATGGCAGTGTGTGAGTGTGGTAGTTTGCGTAGCATGGCAGTGTGTGAATGTGGTAGTTTATTTGTGTAACATTGTGGTGTGGGAATGTGGTAATTTTATTGCATGACATGGCATTGTGTGAATGTGGCTATTCATTTGAGTAGCATGGCAGTGTGTTAATGTGGCAGTTTGCGTAACACGGCAATGTGTGAATGTGGTAATTTATTTGTTTAACATTGTGGTGTATGAATGTGATGGTTTGCGTAACATGGCAGTGTGTGAATGTTGTAGTTTATTTGCGTAGCATGGCAGTGTGTGAATGTGGTAGTTTATTTGCGTAGCATGGCAGTGTGTGAATGTGGTAGTTTATTTGCGTAGCATGGCATTGTGTGAATGTGGTAGTTTATTTGCGTAACATGGCAGTGTGTCAATGTGGTAGGTTATTTGCGTAGCATGGCAGTGTGTGAATGTTGTAGGTTATTTGCGTAGCATGGCAGTGTGTGAATGTGGTAGTTTATTTGCGTAGCATGGCAGTGTGTGAATGTGGTAGGTTATTTGCGTAGCATGGCAGTGTGTGAATGTGGTAGTTTATTTGCGTAGCATGGCAGTGTGTGAATGTGGTAGTTTATTTGCGTAACATGGCAGTGTGTCAATGTGGTAGGTTATTTGCGTAGCATGGCAGTGTGTGAATGTTGTAGGTTATTTGCGTAGCATGGCAGTGTGTGAATGTGGTAGTTTATTTGCGTAGCATGGCAGTGTGTGAATGTGGTAGGTTATTTGCGTAGCATGGCAGTGTGTGAATGTGGTAGTTTATTTGCGTAGCATGGCATTGTGTGAATGTGGTAGTTTATTTGCGTAGCATGGCAGTGTGTGAATGTGGTAGTTTATTTGCGTAGCATGGCATTGTGTGAATGTGGTAGTTTATTTGCGTAGCATAGCAGTGTGTGAATGTGGTAGTTTATTTGCGTAGCATGGCAGTGTGTGAATGTGGTAGTTTATTTGCGTAGCATGGCAGTGTGTGAATGTGGTAGTTTATTTGCGTAGCATAGCAGTGTGTGAATGTGGTAGTTTATTTGCGTAGCATGGCAGTGTGTGAATGTGGTAGTTTATTTGCGTAGCATGGCAGTGTGTTTGTACATTTATCTTGTAATCTGCCACCATGCTCCATCAGCACAAACAGTCTGAAGATGGAATACATACAGTTCTTGACCGGTAGACTGTAAGGCAGCAATCAAGGTCTAATGAATCCCTTCTAAAGGTGAAATGAGGACATCACTTCAGTCAAAACTCAAACAGTGTGAAGGTCAACTGTATCTTGATGGAAACTGTAAATGTTTTTTTTCACAGGAGAGATCCTGGAGCCGTGAAACTTTATCCTGAGACAAGAGCCAGCAAAAAAAAAAAAACAGGCTCAAGTGACGGGAACATTAAGAGGTACTTCACACTTGGTTCAAATGGGTGCCCATTGAGGCTCTGAAGTACCAACGGTAATTCCCAGGGAGGAGAAACGTTTTTGATGGAAAGCTAAATCTTAAAGGGACATGCATCACTTCTTTTTTTATTTTTTAAACCCAACAAGCTAAAGCAAACGCTTACCCAATTGTAATAAAAGTGTTCTGTGTTAAAACCGCTATCTTAAAGCGGCACTGTCATGGCCGCATCCGTTTATTTTTTTATTTTAACCCCCCTCCCGACTCTAAAACATCTAATAGCTCCCATGGTCGCCGCCAAATGCCCCTAAGTCCCCCATATTTAATGATTATTTTGTGCCCGGACCTAGGTCCTGGGCGCCGCCATCTTTGTGTGGGTAGATTAAGTTCCTGTGGGACACGTCATCTGCCCACACTAGATAGTGCTGTGAAATTCACGCGCATGCCCAGTTAAACACTTGGGCAAGCGAACGGGAATTTCATCTATTCATTCATTCGTCAGAAAGACGAATGAATAGAAATTTCAAAGAAAAAAAGAGACCGAATGTTGGTGTTCATTTGTTTGTTCGTTTATACCAAGGAGGGAGCTGCCGGCTCGCAGATCCCTCCTTGTAATATGTAAAAATAGAAGCATCAGGGAGCTGTGCTCCCTGCCACTTCCTAACCCCACACATGGCCTCTCTCACTCTATGGGGGTCAATATGACCCCCATAATAGCATAAGGGAGATTAAAAGTTAGATTAGTTTAGTAGGGAGACTAGTTTGCACAAGTGGGGGGAGGGGACGGAACACTAATTGTTATAGGTGCCCCACTAAGGGGCACTTTATTAGAGGTGTGAGGGGGTCTTTGATGCCGGTGGCAAAAATGTCTAGGGGAAGTGCCATAAGGTGTGCATCCTAGGATTTTGCAATGTCACAATCTCTTTCAAGTGTGCATGCGCAACGACATTTTCAATCCCTAGGGTGAGGACAGTGATTGGCTGATTCATTGTCCACCCCTAGGGTGAATGTGGAAACTGCAAGGAAGAAGCAGGTGAATATGAAGAGATTCCTATATACCTGTTTGTTTTTATTACAGCTAACAGAATGAAACAACTTTATCATTCAAAGATAAAGCTTTTGTATTAGTGAGTTGTCTCAAGATGATGCATGCCCCCTTTTTTATTGAGGCAGGTTTAAGATACATTCACATGTGTAGTTGAACTCGATATAAGTAAAATCGGGAATACAACCTGGTAAATAGGCATATGATAAGAAACTCCTAAGAGAAGCAGCCTCATTTGTAAAATAAAGTTAGAAAGAAACAAGTTAGGTAAGCGTGAATAGCACGTCAGTACAAGTAGCATAATGGAAGATACACACTCGCTAGCTAGAACAATCCATATGAGTGGAGGCGATAAACAGTTAATGGCGTGTGAGTTCGAAAAATTGCACTTCAACTGTGTGCATATAGACAGCGCCTCAGCTATTGCAACACACATGAAGAGAAACCAAAACTACAAAAGAAAAGAAAATGCATATAAATCAACATAGTAATTAAGCAACGGAGTGCAAAATTACATGGAGTTTTCCATATGGCCCATCAAATATAAGACATTAGGTATAAGAGTTGTTGTTGAATATTGCATACTCTATGTTTCTAAAGATTATGTATGGATGTTTGGATTGACATAAGTAACAGATGGTATCAATAAGTCACAAGGCTTTCTTTGTCTGAGAAGTCTGGAATGTGGATTGGGGGTCTTGTCCTTATTTGGCTAGAGTTATACTCTGACGTCCGTATGGACATATCTATATAGTAACTGAACAAAGGGACACAAGGGCTCTCTCTCTCTCAGCTCTTTTTCCTGTACAGCTATGTAACGATGTAACTCTCTCTTCAGGAGTCCAGCAATTCTCACCTGCTGTTGAACATCCATGATCATGTAACATCCTTTGTTGTTTTATTATGTATCAGTAACTAAGAATAAACCGTAAGAAACCGTAAGTCTGGTTGCCTATTAGTACTTTTCATTCATATAGACTAAATATACATAAAAGAAATGTATCAATGAACTGGAAAAAGACAGAAGAACAAAGATATTACAGTTGTGTGCCTTGAAAAGTGTCTGATCAGCCAGTTCCTAAACTTGGAACATGTTGGGTAGCTGTGGTGCAGCAGTTAAACGGTGGTGAGGTCAGGCATCCCAGAAGCCCCAACCCTGTAAGGAGGCAGTCATCACTGCACCACGGACTTGCAGTCCAAGTCCTTCCCTTGTATGGGATAGCAGAGGATTTGTGTGATCTTTTGCTGCTTGTTATGATGATTGCTCTGCTGTGGTCGATTAAGAGGAGGTAAACCCCTGTGGCCTTCAGCCTAGGTGGGTTAAGGTAAAGTGGGGTAGTAACTTAATAGTACCCAAGGGAGACCCACCGCCATCTTACTTCTCGTTCCCCTGCTCTCTTGTTTGGGAGGCTAGTCGCAATGATGCTGCCCGTGCAGCTAGTACAACCCAGAAATCGTTAAAGATAGCTTCCAATTTTGCCCTAGATCTCTCCACAGGTATACACTGGCACCGCTCCTTCAGAGTATCCCCTCAAGGATCAAGTACCACCACCATCTTGTTCTTGTAAGCATGCGTTTCAAGGTTCTGTACCAATGATGGTGAGAATTTTGGCACTGGTACGCTGGCAGCGCAGTGGGGACCGGGATAACCCCTGCCAGCCCAGAGAGTACAGGACACAAGATTTTTTTGTAAGAGAATGATGCATTGTGGCAGAGAAGATCATCCGTTTCTCCCACCCAGTGCACACACAAGGCCTCAGCAGCTCCGTCAAACAGGACTGAGTGAGCACCATTGGAGACCAGACCGGGTCCCTCTGTCTGGTATCAGGAACAGGTAGGACACTGTCTGTCTCAGTTGTGAGTACTGGGTGTCGTGGTAAACTGCTGAAACAAGAAGCTTGCTGAAAAGGTCCTGCTACTTGCAACCAGATGCCATGAGGTTCAGGCCCCACTCCGCATGCTCACTTTTTATGACCTTTAATTGCCATAAATCTCGCAATCCCCGGGTTAGGTACCAATTTAGTTTCATTGAGAGATGAAAGTGCTAAGACCTGAACTGTCATAGGAGTAAAATAATGTTGTTAGTCAGTTTCTCTCCCAAGTTAAAGGATCACTATAGGGTCAGGAACACGAACATGTATTCCTGACCCTATAGTGTTAACACCACCATCTCGCCCCCCTGGGCCCCTCATGCCTCCATAAATATAGCAAAATCTTACTGTATTCAAGCCAGAAGCTGTAACTCTGCATGCTGTTTGCCTCAAAAAAACAAGCAGTCTGCTGACATCATCAGAAGTGGTAGTGTTGCGGTCGCCGGCCCGCCGAGTCACACGGCCGTGCCCGACCGGCACAGCCTCGCCGACAACACAAGCTTACCTGCTCGTCGGCAACCGCTCCCCCAGGTCTTCCGGGCATCGCGCCCATATCCAAGATGGCGCCGACCGCGTGGACGCGTCCATCTCTAGCTCCGCCCCCGAAAATTATACTAACATGTGCGTGACGTCACGACGTCAACGCACACGCACGTTTTGGGGTCAATGGTCGCCCTCTGACCAATCAGAGCATAGAGAGGGATATTTAAATCCCTAACTCACCCCAGTACCTTGCCCTGTCGTGGTTTCCGTTTCCTGGTTTCCTGAGAGTGCTCTATATTCGTGTTTCTGATTTCCTGGTATCCTGATCTTGGCTTTTCCCTGGTTATTCTGAATTCTGGTTTTCCTGACTTGGCTTGTGTTTACGGTATTGAGTATTTTCTGGCTTCCTTGACCTCGGCTTTCCCTTTGACCATTCTCTGTCTCTAGCGTATTAGTCCGGCCATTCTAAGGTCCGGTTTACGCTCTGTCCTTTTATTTTTCCTTTCCTTATATATGTATATGTTTACATAGTTTCTGCGTGCTGGACCACACTAGTAGTCGTGACAGGTAGCCTGATCCAATCACAGTGCTTCCCCATAGGATTGGCTGAGACTTACAAAGAGGCAGGTCAGGGGCAGAGCCAGCATGATTGAAACACAGCCCTGGCCAATCAGCATCTCCTCATAGAGATGAATTGAATCAATGAATCTCTATGAGGAAAGTTCAGTGTCTGCATGCAGAGGGAGGAGATACTGAATGTTTGGATGCATTTTAGGCAGACATGACCCAGGAAGGATCTCTAACAGCCATCTGAGGAGTGGCCAGTGAAGTTATCACTAGGCTGTAATGTAAACACTGCATTTTCTCTGAAAAGACAGTGTTTACAGCAAAAAGCCTGAAGGTAATAATTATACTCACCAGAACAAATTCAATAAGCTGTAGTTGTGCTGGTGACTATAGTGTCCCTTTAATATTAAGTTAGGGCCCAATGATCTTGCATTGGCTTTTTCGTCCAAAATGCATTGCATTTCTTCCTAATGTGACCTACAACTAAAATCCTTTGAGTGCTAATCATCCAAAATGTATGTTGTCAGCATTGAGTCCAAAAGTCAATACATGTAACTTTAGCATAGTGAGCTCCTCTCATTACTGCTCCGCCTTCTCACCTGACTTTTACTACATAATAGATAACATTCAAGGTTATTCACTAAACTCCAGGTGAATCAAAAGCGAATTTCCTATTTAAAGGGATTCTTTAGTGCCAGGAAAACAAACCCGTATTCCTGGCACTAGAGAATCCTGCAGTGACCCGCTCCCTCCCGCCCCCTATCCCATGTCACTGAAGGGGTTAAACCCCCTTGAGACACTTACCTTAATCCGCCGGCGAGGGAAACTTAGTGCGCATGGGCGGCAATGGCTGCGCGCATTATTCAATGCTTTCCTATGGGGATTCCGACCACGCTGCATAGCGTGAGGACGTCCAGCGTCGTTTAGACGACCAAAAGTCGTCTAAGAAGCCGGAAGTCCCTCTAGTGGTTGTCAATAAGATGAAGTGGTCTGGGTGTCTACAGTGTTCCTTTAAGGTCAAAATAGCCGAAGTGGAAAAATTCACCTTTCAGGTCAGCAGCTCTGCCTGAATTCTCAATTTATAATCTGATCATTAAAAAAACAAACAAGCAACAGTTAAATGGTTTTATTGGAAGACGTGAACTCATGCAGCAGGGATTAGATGATAACTGTACCCGCTGACAGCCTGATGTATGTGTAGCCTTTCAGTAAACACAGATAGCAATCTAAGTTTCATTTGCAGCTACAATGTCCACTTGTGTGAAAGGGTCACTATAGGGTTAGAAATACAAACCTGCAATATCGCTACAGTGTCCCTGGATAAATTCAACCACTTTCCCCCATCAGTGGTCAAATCCAATGCTCATCATAGAGGAGCACTGGGTACCTGATGCACATGTGCAGCAAGTGCTGTGCACAAATTCAGTGCTTCTCAAAGGAAACACAGCCACTAGAGGTATATTTGAGCATGGATGTAACCATTGCAGTTTCTATAATTCATTGCAGGGTTATGACAGGACCATGCTTCCCGACCAGGTCATTAAGATGAAGTGATCTGGTTGACTAAGAGGCTCTGCCTTGTTTTCTTATCTCTTCTACTGCTCTTAAACTACATAAGGCAAGGTATATATTTTGTGCCACTTGACGCAACTTGACAAAGGGTGGAGCTAAAATCACGCCCCACTAACTTTGTCATGTTAACGTTTCCCATAGTGCTCACCCATCCTCCACGACCACTGGCATCAAATATTGCGAGTCTATGCATGCCCACCCTGTAACTATTAGATGTGCAGAGTGGACTGTGTATGCGCGAGAGCAGAGTAAGGGCAGATGAAAGCAGAGACCCACCGTCAACCAGAGGAAACAAAACACATTGCCAGAACAATGAGGGTTCATAAAGTGGTGGGGGGTGAGGGGAAGAATATGACAAATATAACGTCACACGACACATACCGCTACATATAACGCCACACAACACATATAACGTCACACATAACGCTACATATAACGTCACGCGGCACATATAACGGCACATATAACGTCACGTGGCACATATAACGTTACACAGCACATATAACGTCACGCGGCACATAACGTTACACAGCACATATAAGGTCACCCGTCACATACAACGTTACACAGCACATATAATGCCACACGGCGCACATAACGCTACATATAGCGGCCCGCGGCACATATAACGTTACACAGCACATATAACGTCACGCGGCACATATAACGTTACACAGCACATATAACGTCACGCGGCACATATAACGTTACACAGCACATATAACGTTACACGGCACATATAACGTTACACAGCACATATAAGGTCACGCGTCACATACAACGTTACACAGCACATATAATGCCACACGGCGCACATAATGCTACATATAGCGGCACGCGGCACATATAACGTTACACAGCACATATAACGTCACACGGCACCTATAACGTTACACAGCGCATATAACGTCACGCGGCACATATAACGTTACACAGCACATATACCGCCACACGACACATAACGCCACACGACACATATAATGCCACATGACACATACTGCTACATATAACGCCACACAACACATATAACGTCACGCGGCACATATAACGTTACATATAACGTCACGTGGCACATATAGCGGCACATATAACGTCACGCGGCACAGGGTTTATTCACTAAACAGCAAATTGCAGAGACCTCAATATTACAATAAGAGTAAAGCAGGCCCCAACTGTGGCTAGAGCTGTGCAACTGTCACTTTAATACCCAGGCTGATGACGTCATAGCCCCTCCACATTCTCCACCAGCCCCTTGACTATTGCTGTCTGACTGCCGCAGGCTGATGACGTCATTGTGTAAACCAAACATGCCCCATCACTTCCGGTGAGTAGCGGCCTCAGCCTGGGTGATCGACGCGGGTGGACCAACATGGCGGGCGGATATTGCGCAATGCCCGGAGTGCCCGTGACGTTCCGCTCCGTGATTGGTTCCGGACGGGCGCCGTGACCGCGGAACGCTCTCTGATTGGCTCCCGGGTTGATGGCTGCAGTGGCTGACGGGAGAGAGAAAACATGGCTGCGGAGCCGAGTAAAGCCGATATTCAAACAGTGTTCAAGCGGCTCCGGGCGGCGGCCACCAACAAGGTGAGAGGGGGGAGGGAGGAGGAGGAGGTCAGGGAGCGCGGTGTGACCGGTGGTGGGAGTCTGAGTCACCGGCTCACAATATGTCTCCATAGGAATGAATGGAGCATTGTGCTGCTACTCCCATCACTCTCAGCCAGCAACAGCCACCACTGGCCGGGATGGAGTGTTAGCACAACAGCCATTCTGGACCACTACTCCCATCACTCTGTCAGCAACAGCCACCACTGGCCGGGATGGAGTGTTAGCACAACAGCCATTCTGGACCACTACTCCCATCACTCTCAGCAAAACAGGTGTCCCAGATCTGCCTTATGGGTGAACACAGTGTGAACCTGGGAGAAACCTGACTGTCCTAAAACAATAACAATATCACCCTGACTGTCCTCAAACTATAACAATATCACCCTGACTGTCCTCAAACTATAACAATATCACCCTGACTGTCCTCAAACTATAACAATATCACCCTGACTGTCCTAAACAATAACAATATAACCCTGACTGTCCTAAAACAATAACAATATAACCCTGACTGTCCTAAAACAATAACAATATAACCCTGACTGTCCTAAAACAATAACAATATAACCCTGACTGTCCTAAAACAATAACAATATAACCCTGACTGTCCTAAAACTATAACAATATAACCCTGACTGTCCTAAAACTATAACAATATAACCCTGACTGTCCTCAAACAATAACAATATCACCCTGACTGTCCTCAAACAATAACAATATCACCCTGACTGTCCTCAAACAATAACAATATCACCCTGACTGTCCTCAAACAATAACAATATCACCCTGACTGTCCTCAAACAATAACAATATCACCCTGACTGTCCTCAAACAATAACAATATCACCCTGACTGTCCTCAAACAATAACAATATCACCCTGACTGTCCTCAAACAATAACAATATCACCCTGACTGTCCTCAAACAATAACCATATCACCCTGACTGTCCTCAAACTATAACCATATCACCCTGACTGTCCTCAAACTATAACAATATCACCCTGACTGTCCTCAAACTATAACAATATCACCCTGACTGTCCTCAAACTATAACAATATCACCCTGACTGTCCTCAAACTAGCGATGGAAACCCGACTGGTCTAGAACAGCTGGTCTTTTGTTTGCCACAGATGCAAAACCTATTTAATAACCTTTTGTGATGCAAAATGTTTGACTGGGAATGCTGGGTCATCTAGCTTACAAAAGATGGAGTTTTACCCAATAGGGTATCCTAGGTAATATAGTCCCCAAGAGCTACAGTGCCAACAGTTAGTTTTTACACCATTTTATGTGAGGACAATTATGTAATCTGGCGTGGTGGTGGACCAGAACTGTTTTGAAGGATGAGAAGAGGAAGGATGATATTGCTATGGAGTGCAGAAAAACAGTATTAACACAATTGGACAAGTGGAATTGATTTATGGGGAGGTTTGGATTGAATATTAACAGAAATAGTGAAATCTGGTAGGTAAATTATGTTAGTACAAGGAAGGGACCTTCAGGAGAGCGCATAAGAGTCTTGTAGGGGAAGATGAGCATGCTCTGTAGTTGCTGTGATGGAGAGCAGGAGAACTGCCTAGAAGTGGCTTGTTTTAGTCTTGCCTTTTGGATTGTTATTGGCTGACATGCTCTGCTTTGCCAGATGAAGTGAGGGGCTATTTTAACTTAATATATTTTCACATCTATACATAATGTACAGAGGGAATGTTATGCTGTTTCATGTAATAGAAGTTGTATCCATGAGAAGTACTCTTTAAATATGTGAAATTATGGGTAACTTACATTATTTATGTGTATATAAAATGTTTTCTAATAACCATGATTATACTATTATACCAGGACTCAAAATTGCCACTAGTCATCTCCATCATCTACAATGGGAAATAACCTGTGTAATGTCCCTTTAAAAGGGCAATCTTAGTTATTGCTTCTTCAGCTTATGTTTGTAGAATTAATGAATAAATGTGCCCCCTGTGGTGGCTACTCAGCCAGCCAGTCTCATATATTTTGGAAAAAGGGAACAAAAACGGCTGTCAGATCAGCCCCTCAGTACTTGCACCGTTTTTTGAAAACTATTTAAAGTTACATTAAGGCAGTTCTCTTCCCTAATTCACTGTTCAGCCCCAAAGTAGGGAATCCCACCAGAGAAACGTCACTGTAATGCCAGCCTGGCATTTCATTATTTTATTTTTCTAATTACAATGATTTTAGTTGCTTTTTTTTTTTTCTTCCAGATCAAACCTGTCTGTACTAATTATCACAATCACTCCCATCCACCATGCAGAACAAACTAGGTCTTTGTGTTCTTGAGCATTGATAGATCAATGGCTCCATGGAAGAGTCATGCTTTAGAGGGAAGCTGCCCATCCTTGCAAAGCAATGATCGACCAGGATAAGACGGCGAGTTAGCACTTAAACCCTTTCCCATCCACCAGCACAATGAGAAATGTTACTTCCTCATTATCCCTCCAAATATCACGACCGGGAGAGCATGTACCGTGTGTTCACATTATGCAATGATAAGATCTCAGCATTGGGTGTTTGTAGAATTCAGTTTTGCTGAAATATTGCAGATTCTCTTTGATGTCAAATTGCTGTTCACATATTTGGAAGCTTACGGTGTCAAAACATGTTTTAACGTGGTATTGCACAAATAGCATATGGAGTGCGCTATTGTGGCGATGGTGCTTAATTTGTCTTTAATACGCGGTGTTCTTGTGGAAAGGGTTAAGAATTACTAAATAATCCCTGTGCTTTCGCATTGCTAGCAGGTGCATAATGAACACAGCTCTCTACACACACTAAAATAAAATTCACATTGAGGTTTATTGAACCAGTAACTGCTTGCCACGTAGAGTGATGACAGGACTAACACTGTCGTTGGTAATCAGTGTTGCGTGACAGTTAAAGATGGGTTGAGATAATGTGAGGGTTTCCATTGTAAGTGTGATTTCTGTACACTGATTCTCTTTTTTTCAGTCCTGCTTTGACTGTGGTGCCAAGAACCCCAGCTGGGCCAGCATTCCTTATGGCGTGTTCCTATGCATTGACTGCTCGGGGATTCACCGCTCTCTGGGGGTTCATCTCAGCTTTATTAGGTGTGTGAGATACAATTTTCCGTTTTTACGTGCAATTGTTTCGAGGAAGTAATCATTCTGTTGTCTTTCAAACCAGGTCCACTGAGCTAGATTCCAATTGGAGCTGGTTTCAGCTGAGGTGTATGCAAGTGGGAGGCAATGCTAATGCAGTGAGTAATGGTTTTATGGACTTTCTCTATACAACCACTCAGATATGGTTTTATTTTCATTTTAAATATTTTTTTTTTTGTATAACTTTATATATTCTTTACGTTACTCAGAACGCCTTTTTCCACCAACACGGCTGTACCACCAGTGACACCAATGCCAAGTACAACAGCCGCAGTGCCCAGATGTACCGGGAGAAGATTAGGCAGCTGGCTAGTTCTGCCATGGCTCGGCATGGCACTGATGTGAGTTCCCTTGCCCTTGGGAGGAAATCATATATTTTGAATCATGAGGAAGAGTGGTTAGAATTGACATCCATGTTTAGACTTACTGGGGAGGAATTGTATGGACTAAACCGGATAGGTAGTATGGTAGTGTGAAAAGGAATCTGCACTACACTCGTGGCCTATTAGTGACTTAATGAATATAAAGTGGAGGATTTATAGCTGGGAAGAAAGTTGATCCCAATGTAAGCCACACATTGGAATATAAATGATCCTCCGTGTATACATTTAGAGTGGGATCCACCAAGACTGAGGGAGTGGGTGAACTAAGCATGACCCAACTCTATGCTTCTTTCATGTTGGGGGTTATTTTATTAATTTTAAAGTCTGTGAAAAGGTTCAGGTTGTGAGATTCCCTGAAGATCCAATAAGAGCAGTGTGTCAGTCTGCTTTCCAGTGAATATCTTTGGTTTGATTTATTTGGGTTATTTTAACCCAATTCTCTTTTTCGCTCTCTCTAGCTGTGGATAGAGGGGATGAACTGCTCTGTTTCCCAATCACCAGAGAAGAAAGATTCTGACTTCTTTGCAGAGTTGACTCAGGTATTCCTTGTCAGTTTTTATTCTATTAACTCTGTATTTGTGGCAATAACTGACCAGTCTTAACCAATATCTGCTTCACAGCCTAGCTCATGGGATGTAGCACCAGCCATAGAACAAGTCCCAGAGGCAGCTTCACCTGAGACAAAATCTACCAGCGTCTCTGAGAGCAGCGAATCCACACGTAAGATCCCGGCTTCAACGAACAATGAGAATACTCTGTGTATCAAATACATCGAAATAAATGAGCACACTCACAACATGCAGGCTGCTCGAAAATATTATCTCAAATGAAGAAAATGTACAGGGATATGGTCACTTTTCCTACTCCTTCAATGCTTTAAAGAACACCAAGATTGTTCTGTTCTAGCCTTGTTATAGGCATACACATAAAAATGTTAATCCATGTACTTACAATGGACCATAGTTCTCTCTATAGAAAGGATCGTGCTAAATACTATAACAACTGCATCTTTACACAGATTCTGGTGCAGAGAGTACCCTATACCCAGTCTCACTGATACCTCCCTTATATTTGTAAAACTCACTGCAACTATAGAACACGGTACACCACTCAGGCTGTTGATATGGAAAAGAGAATTTAACATTATGAAATGTGTCGATTTTGTACAACTTCTACTTAGAGTGCACATGCGCAATTATAAATAGGAAGGATCTCTGTTGTCCTAAGACCTGAGCCATGCTTTGTGTCTGTGACACACCTTTTGGTCTTGAGCTGACCATTACATCAAACTCTGCCGACATCTTAACATCACTTGGTTCACTAAACGGAGAAGGCTACTACTAAACTAATATCCGTGTCCGTATGGCTGCTCTCTGTGTACAGTGCAGTGAGTGGAACTGCCCTCCGGGGATATTCAATGCAGCGGTTTATGGGACAACCTCACACCCCATAACTAAATTGTTATTTGACAAGACACTTTCAAGTTGTATATTGTTTTGTTTTTCATTTTGTTTTCTCCACCTTATCTTTTGCTCACAGATCCAGAGACTGGTCCCAATGTTGACATTCTCAGCACGTCCCCTAAAGTAACCGTTGGTAAGTTAAATTGGATTTCTTTTCTCCCCCATTGTGATTTTTTTAAATTTTTTAATTTTATTTGATTTTCTCTTGTGTGTTTTGTTTCTGCACTATTTTTATGTTTTAACTTTAGGTTTATGGTTAGGTTCATACCTGTTTTACTTGTTCCTCCACAAATCTGTCAGTTTGTCAAACCTTGTGCTGGTGATAAGAGAATCAGATTTTGGTAGTACATACATTTTTATATTTATAGTTTGCTTTAATTGTATATGTATATATATTGTTGTTTTTGTTTTTTTTATGACACGGCTATAGTTGTGCTAAAATCTCAGATGTAATATGTAGTTTGGAACCTCACAACTTTTGAAACTAAATATCCGTAGATGGTACACAGGCTGTTTTCATGTTACATTTATAATGCTAGTATAGAAAAATATGTTCTTGGAAAAGGGACTAAACACATGAATGTGTCTGCAATGTATGCACTAAATACCTCTCCTTGTGTTCCTCCTCACAACTGAACACCTTGTTCTTCTCCGTTACTTAGACCGGGCTATGTGCCTTTCAGTTCAGGAGCTGACACTGGGTACAGGTGACCAGATGGTGACTGGCTGACACTGGCTGCTGTGTGCTTGGCATGTCATGCACTGTGTATTTTGCAGATTGAAATGTCTGAGCTTAGCGTTCCCACTGAATTCTTTTCTCTATGTGTTTTGGGATCCCTATCTAAGGGACACTGGGTTTGCCTCCAGGATCGCTAACTCTGAATGGCCCCTGACATTTAGACCGTGAATCCCATGTTGTGCGCTGGGGAGCTGCCAGTTACTAACACTTTATGGATGTGCACAATTGCGCGCACTCGTTCACAGACATTTCTTCCTTCCTCTAGAAGTGAAGCCTACTCTCATTGGCAAGAAGAAACCAGCCACAGTTAAGAAAGGAGTGAGTATTTTTCTGGATACTAGCTAAGCTGCCTGAGATATAACTATGCCATCTGAGACCTTTTTCTTTGGCTATACCCTCCAGCTTGGGGCTAAGAAAGGCCTGGGTGCCCAGAAGGTCAGCAGCCAGAGCTTTAATGAGATCGAGCGGAAAGCACAGGTGGCAGAAAAACTCAGAGAGCAGCAAGCGGCTGAGCTAAGGAAAGAAGTGGAGGAGTCACTGTGAGTGTCACTTACACTGTATATGCATGACCGGCGCTATATCGACCATTCTTTTGGCAGTCTGTCAGCTGGTGCTGGGCAACACTTCCCATAATCCTCAGGGAAGAAAAATGTATATTCTAGATCATGGGGTCTTGCCTCTTCCAAGCCTGAGAAATAAAATTCAAATGGGCTTGTATCATTGAGCCATAACTGGATTTAGTTGCTCCTCGTGTTAAGATATTTTTGTATTGGTGCTATCAGATAATTTCTTCCAACCTTATTTTAGATAGGACCTGTGATGTCATATACTAGTTAACTATCATATGGATCACACTCTGTTGACTGATATTGCTGTATATTGCTACATTATAATGTAAATATACATTTACACATAATTGCTCAACCACTAGGTCAAATTAAGTCATTTTTCTTTTTTTTTTCTACAAATTTGTTTTAGTGCATTTGCATTTTAGTTTGGGGAAAACAGATTTAATAAAAAAAAAACAAAAAAAAACTTTGGATCAATTTAGATCATACAGTTTTAATGTATACATTAATTTTCGCTTCTGCTAACAGTATTTAGCTTGAAAACAGGGCGGAAAATTTCTGAACTACCAGCCAGTCCTTGGGTTACTTGTCACTGCCTACCTGGAGGGTACATGGCACACTCAACAGGAATTATTTCTACATTGTCACGTGTTGGTGACAAATGGACATTTTGAGACCTTTTAAACTAAAATATTCCTTGTGTTCACTTGCAGCAGGCTGTGAACTCGGTCTATCCCCTCTAGTGCTTTGCTTTATGAATGGAGGGCACGGATTCTCTGCTAAAGATATACTTTAAAGCCGATTAGCTGTTGTCAGATCCATATTTGTATGTTGCTATGAATCTGGCTGGCTAGCGCAATGTATTGTTATAGTAGTATTATCTTAGCCTTGTTATCAAGTCGACTTTCATGTCCAGTACACATTTATAGTTTACATCCCAGCACTGCAAGCATTGTACGTTGTCTTTACTATGAGTTTCCTTTTAGTGTCTCCTCAATGAGGCTGGCGTACCAAGAACTGGAGATTGACCGGAAAAAGGAGGAGAAAAAGCTGCAGAATTTAGAAGGAAAGAAACGAGAGCAGGCGGAGCGACTTGGCATGGGCCTGGCTGCACGCAGGTACACTGTGAACGTACTACGTGTGTTTTTAGATCCATTCATGGTTGTTTGTGAAGAACAATTCTGGAGCAATAGGCAAAAATCATTCCGTTGGGTTTTAAGCAGATTTCTCCACTAGCTAAACTTTGCGGCACAACTGCTGTTTATTCATAAGCTCATTTTGTTTTTGTTTTTGTGTAACAATTGTTGAAGGCTTTGATAAACAAGCAGTTGCGTGCACAATTTTGCAAACAATTATCCTTTTTTTTTTTCCTTCTCCTCGTAGCTCCGTTTCACACTCTGTCCTCTCTGAGATGCATGTGATTGAACAAGAGACTCCTGTTGCTACAAAGTCTTCACGCTCCCAGCTTGACCTGTTAGATGATGTCAGTTTCACCTCTGGACCCCCTAAGTATGTATAGCTATCGCAGAGCTTAAGAATGTCACATGTATGAAACCAGCGATTTCTGTTTGATTTGCGTGTCCACCTTCCTTCCAATCATTCCTCCCCTTCTTCACTGCCCCCATTATTTATAGGATTTTGTGTGACCTCCTCCTGTTTTTCTATCCTTGCCAGGGGGTGGGGGCCTTGTACCTGGCGCCTAGTGTAAGTCACATAGAACGTGACTTGCATTACAGAGCAGCACAGCTACCTGTCGGCTCACACTGTACTAATGCAGGACAACATCTGAGTGTTTTTGTTACTGCAGTGCAAGTCTCTGGTAGTTGAGCTTCTTTATAATAGGCAGTTTAGCTTTACATTACTGGCAGGTGTAACAAAACCCCTATACTCCGACCTAGTATATCCATTGTAATTCTCCCAAATCCCAAGTGAAGCAGTGATTTATAGCTCTGGTATACCCAAACATCAGCTTAGACGTGATTAAGGGTACAAGAAGACTGTTTGTTTGTTTTTAATCTGTCCAGATAGCCCACTATTAAACACAACAGGGATACAGTCGAACACTCCCCTAACACGCCCATACATTTTCTGAGTCCGCATGACTAAGCATAAAACCATAACATACCATAAAATATCAAAAATACATAGAAGACATATAGGAACCCCCACGAATATTATATCCCTGGATATCCTGAATCTGAGTGCCCAAGTTGTCCAAATAGTGCTCAGATCCCACGAATACAGCCGAATCGTTACTGGGGTAAAGTTTTTTGACCGACTGCAGCCGCGGCGTCTGCCCAAATCAGTTCCAGAGTTTCAGGGGTAGAGGTCGCTCACTTTCGGGAGTTACATACGAACAAACTGTCGAACAGTTCCCCTGGCCCTTTAGGTTTGTTCACTTGGTTTGGGAGAACAAACCTAACGAACGGCGCTCTCCTGGCTTGTCGCGGAAAGAAGCAGACGTTCATATGATTTTACTGGTGTTGGCGAGGTCAAGTGTCCGACGTAGAGTTCCAGACACTCGACAACCAAGTCCCGCTACCTGCGTACATGCAACAAGATGGCAGAGAGAGCACTTAAGTCTGCTTTCTTTGTAGTCAATGAGCCGGTGTTTGGTAGATTTATCTACCGAAAGTTGGGAAAGTATTTCTGTTCGGGAACTATATAAAACAAACCAGGGAAATGTCTTGGGAACAGAAAGGAAAATTTATTAAGTTTGGCACAAGGTATATGGTCTGTAGTTGGTGTCCAGGAGGCTAGCTTCCACACTCCTCCAGGAATTCGTGGCAAACGTCCAGGGTAAGGAGTGTTTGTCACAGCAGGGATAGTGGTACTGACTTCTGTCTGAAAAGGTAACCACGGTTATTTTCCTAGCGTATAATGGCATTACAAGTGGGAAGAACCTTCTAGTGCTGGCTAAGTAACCCTGTAAAGATACAAAAAAGCAATGGTTAGCCCCTCATACGCACGCCTTAAATGTGTCCATTCTCCCTGTAGGTTATGTCTTAGACTTACTCATGCAATGTGGAATGCTTTACAAAAACTGCATGTTACATGAGAAAGGACACTGATCATATTTAAAAAATAATAATAAAGGTTTAGCTCGCCTCTGTAGTGAACAGCAATCCGTTTCTTGAAACCTCAAACATTGCCCTGATGTGAATTTAAAATGCATGGATAGCTGTTCACTATAGAGGCATGCTGGGCCTTGTTTCTGCAGTATGTTACCTTCTTCACAAATTGACTTCTTCTAGTGCAAAGGAAGATCGCCTAAAATTAAAAAAAAAAAAAAAACATCCTGGCACAAATGTGTGGGCTTCTTTTTATTTATTTATTTTAGAAGTTCTCTTTAGAGGCACACTCTAGGTCCCATAAACACATCCCATTAAAGTAGTTGGGTTACCCAGAGTCCCCTGGTGTTTGAAACAGTTTACCACTGAATGGGGGTACCTTGGTACCTGTGGTGCCACCACCTGCTCCTTCAAGGGCTGAAGCAGTTAGCTGAAAGTCAGCCTTGTGAGGTATCTAACTCCTAGGTAGCTTTGTAACAACTCAGCCTTTTATGTAAACTGGAAGATTAGATGTCTGGATCTGAATATTTGGTCCACGTAAGGTGGGTTTCCATTAAGATCTAGTCACAAGCTATTTTTAAAAATGTTTGTTTACTTATTCTGTGTGCTGCTTTTTTTTTTTTTTTTTTAAATTCTTTATTTTATTTGTGCAAATAAGTAACAGGCAGGTTTGTTCTGCCACAACAGCTGAGGCAAACCAGATGATACATAGAAAGGTATAACACTATGGCATGAAGGGCATTGCACATTTTTAGGGTTAACTGAACAAGATAGACATATAATACAGCTTGACAGCGTAATCTGCACGGTCGTTGCTTGGATCCGTTAGTGATTATACATGTATGGCTGACAGCGTTAAATTACACAGCTTTGCTATCGACTTTGTTGTCGTCTCTTAAAGTAAGTGAAGGCACTATATGTGATATTGTGTTACTATAGAGCTTAATACAATTTTTAACAATTTTTAACAATTAACAATTAACATTATATTTGCACCATAAGTGTAGCTGTCAACATGGCAACTCTCAGGTTTAAATGTCGCTAGACAAGCCACCTATATATAAAAGGTGTGATGAGACATCCTTGTGATAATCTGCGATCTTTGCATTAAATAACAAATTGTTATATCATTAAAGAAAGAACAAAGAAAAAAAAAAAAAAAAAAAAAAACGGTATGGTAGCAGGCTGATTAAGCATTATGTTAATTTCAATTTGAATTACAGGCTAGGCAGAGCATGTTTGGATTATCTATTGAGCGAGTGATACTAGGCTATACAAATCCTAGGCATTTAAATAGAATTACAGTGCTAAACCAAATAATAAGATGATTGTCGCTTGTGTACCGCTGGGTTTTCTGCTGCCTGGGTTAGAGTCCCTGTCAGACTTAGCTGAGTTGGCAGCCAGCTCATGTAGTCTGAATATCAGCTGATACCTTGGCAGGGTACCCAACTTCCACATGTGTACTGCCCATAGGCTAACATGGTGATTTAGCAAGAACTAAAGAGTTGAGATAGAGTCCTGAATACTAGCAGTGACCAGGTAATAGTGGCAGAGCGGTGGCCTACTAGATATTATTGTGATCACTTCCTAAGTTACGTAGCGTCTTGTTTACATTGCACAGTTTAAGCTACCTACTATTTTCTGACTTTGTTCCTTTTAAGTAATTAAGCAATAGGGTACCCCAGTGGTTATCGCTTGAGTTTATGTTAGGTGTGTGAGAGATAATGAGCTTTAAAGGTAACTATCAGACCAGTTAGGCTAGGAATTACGTTGGATGAGATCAGAGAAGGTCTGAAAAGGGGTACGGTTTGTTCTGCGCGGTGCTCAAAACGATAGTTAGGTAACTACATTATAAACCCATATACATATATACATAACTTTAACAGAGATAGATAACATAGTGAGGCTTCCCTACCGTTTACGAGTGTAGGCTAGTCAGTCGCACATTTCAAACATTGTGTTATCACTTTAGTTGCGTTGTGCTATTCAATGTGGGTGGTTAGGGAACCATAGCTTGCAGGTCCACCAGCTGTCGTGTAAGATCTGTCGTGGGTCGATCGGGGATAAGCGCTGTGCCAAACATTGTGGTGTGTGAGGGGGGACCGTACCTGTCGTAGCTGACGGCACCCTGGGGCTGGTGTGTGCGCTCTGTCCTCCCTTGGTCAGTACCCAATTGGTGGCCTGGTGTGAATGTGTGTGTGGTTAGGTGTGGCGTGATGTGTGGCAGTGTGTATTTTTGTGTTCCCCGTCAGCTCCTGGATTGGTGCTCGTCAGTGTCTGGTCGTTTGTGAGGTGGGTGTGCGTGGGTGAGTTATTGCTGTATTGCTGGACCTCGTTGGTAGGTGTTAGGGAGGTAGTAAAGCCGTTATACGGCCCGTCATCTGAAAACGGGTCTGGGAGGGTCAGGGCCCCGTAGTGCCCTAAGGGGGGGGGGGGGGGGAGGCATTCTGTTAAACAGACATATACATTACAAGTCCAAGGAGAAATCGGTGTTTCTCATAGGTGTCCCAGGGTTGTCTGCTGGGGTGTCATCCATGCGGTTTCTGAGGAGAATATAGTCCACGGTGAGTCACGAGTGTTAGGTAGTGACAGCAGCATAAGACACAGGGGTTGAGCCTCTCGGGATAAACGGGTTGATTTTCGTCAGATCCCAATTATGGTCCGATGTGGTCAGGTGAGGAAGTCCTTCTTGGGCGAGGGAGTCCTGTGGGATGCCCAGAGTCCGCAGAAGGTCCGGTGCATCCTGGATGTCGTGGATCAGGTGGAAGTCCTTTCCTCGTTGTACGCTGAGAGTCCTGGGATTCCGCCAGTTGTAGCTGATTCCATTTTGGCGGAGCAGGGAGGTGAGTGGCCGAAGCGACCTGCGCCAGGCCAAGGTGCCGTTAGACAGATCGGCAAAGAAGGTTAGTCCCCTGTTGTCGAACTGTAGTGGGGTTTTGCCCCGTAGGGCCGTGAGGATCACAGATTTATCTCTCCCAGTGCGAAACGTGACTATGGTGTCTTTTGTGGCTGAAGACGGTGCCCTGGGGGGTTTAGGGATCCGAAATATGTCCGCAGGGGTGATGGCTTCGGGCTGTCCATGCGGCAATATGGCTGCTATCATGCGCCGAATAACGTGCGGTAGTTCGGACTCCGATATTTCGTCCGGTAGCCCTCTAACTTTCAAGTTTTGCCTTCTTCTGGTGTCCTCCTGTGCCGCGAATCGGCGTTCATAGAGCCGGTTCTGCCCTTGTAAGTCCTGTACTGCCTTTTGTAAGGATGACAGGTCCTGCTGGTGGCTCTGTGAGGAAGTTTCCAGCGTGTTGATGCGGCCTGTCAGGCCCTGTATTTCTCCCCTGAGGGCATGTACATCAGCCAGTATATTCTTTTGAAGATCAGCCAGTAGGGCTTTCATCACCCCTGTGGTCACCAATTCAGTGTCGGTAGTCGTCCCTTGGGGTCTGGCCCGTTGTGGCATGACTGGAGCTGGTAGGTAGTCGTCCTCCGCGTCTCCGGATAGATCATCAGAAAAATCAGAGCAGCCGCCATGAAGGGCCGCCATATTGGGTTCTGTCGGGCCTCGTGCTTGCCTCCACATATCTCCGATCGTCAGCCCAGAGGTAGGTTTTGCCGGCCCCGGCTTTTTATTTTTCTTTCCCATATTGCTCTTGGGGGTTCCAGCAATCTTTTGGGGGGTTAGTGGGTAATTCTTAATTAGTTTAGGCAGTTTTCCGTCGTGTTGTATCAGGAGCTCTAGTTATCTGCGACCGCTCTCCTCGGCAGTTCGGCTCCGCCTCCAACTCTGCAATTTTGACCTTACTTTTTACAATTTGCTTGTTTCACCACAATTTAACTGTTCAGTGAATCCAACCCTTGGCTGTTTTAAGACCCTGATTGGTGATGCATAGACAATCCTTGCTCCCTAAGAGGTTAAAATAGGAATTTTTGATAAATGCTAAATGTAGTTATTTGCGATTTGTTCACCACGTTACTGGCGTCATGCTATTTCCTCATGGCAATAAATCACATCTGACTTCTGTGTGCTGCTTTTTAGTAGCACATTGTCACATTTTGTTGAAGTCTTTGAAGACCATAGCTATGGACTGTGTAATCTGGACTTGCTTACTGTCATTGGAGTGTAACATTGGCTGCCTCCCTCATCAGGTATAAGGACAACCCATTCATGCTAGCAGAAGGTGTCTCTGTTCGGTGGGACTCGGACACTCCCTCGTGGTTAATAGCAGATAAAGGTTCCGAGGATGGTGAAGTGACAATCTCCAGTATTCAGCCGGCACGAGACAGGTCAGTCATAAGCCATTCATTTAGCGTAACTGCCAATTCTCTGTGGTTTATTTGGTTCTAGAATTTTGAAGAATCTTTAAGTTCTTCATATGATATGGCGCAATGAACAGGAATATGCTGTGGGTTTCCATGGTTACTCTCCTGAATGAGTTTATTCAAATAATGAAATTTCTTCACAAAACATGCAATTCTCAGAAGTTTCAAATAGATGACTGTTTGAGGATACCTTTTATAGTTCTGCAGCAAAGCTCCGATTTTATTGAAAACCGGTGAGGTAGCTCAGTTGGTAAATTTCCTGACTACAAAGCATGTTCACGGGTTCAAATCCCAGTGGGGTCAACTCCAGCCCTTTGATAAAATGAGTACCATCAATTGGGTAATAATAACAATTACTATTAAGCTGCCGATTTGGTTAATTCCGAGAGCGTGTGCTGAAAAGCGCTTTAAATCCCACTGGGAGAAGTGCGCTATATAAATACTAGTTTTTATTATTATTATTATTATAATGCACTTGTAAATATTTGAAGTTCGGTGTTTGCTCTGCCACACTGGCCAGAAATTGTTAGTATTGTGTGTCATATATTCTTCTGAAAATCCCCATAGCATGTTTCTTTAACATGGGGAAATGGATATATATATTATATCAGGAAGCTATCCCACAATTAAACTTCACCCATGTATTCCTTATGTTCTGGATACTCTAGGGATTTTGCTAGCTAAACATATTAAAGAATGCTGTAGTGTCAGAAACACAAACATGTATTCCTGACACTATAGTGCTGGCGTAACAGTTTAGGTCCCCAGCCCCCTTCTCTGTGCAGTGAAAGGGTGTTTTTGTTGTTTTTTTTTTTTACTTTCCTTTTCTCCCACTCTGCACTGTTCTCGCCACGGCTGGCTCTGCCTCAATGGCTGAGATCATCAAACTTAATGATTTCAGCAAAGCATTAGGAGGCTATTGCGGATGCGTGAAATAAACGCTGTGCCAATCAGTATCTTCTGATAGAGCTGCATTGAATCCATGCATCACTATTGGGAATGTCCAGTGCCTTCATGCAGAACATGGAGACTCATCGCCAGTACTACAGATTGTGCATCACTGGATTAGGAAGCACCTCTAGTGGCCATCTGAGTGACTGTTCTAGAGGTGTTACTAGGAAACAATGTAAAATTTAATTTTCTCTGAAAAGGCAGGGTTTACATTGAAAAGGGACAGACTATACACACTAGAACCACTACATTAATCTGTAGTGGTTCTGGTGACTATAGTGTCCCTTTAAGTAAATTTATTAAAAAAATACCCAAAGCAGACCTTGTTTTCCCCCACATGTTAACTAAATGTGGTTTCCTCCTGCCCAACATGATTTATCCACTTGGCAAAAATCTAACTTTTTACCCCTGTGCTTGCTGTTTTACGACACAAACTGTTCTTTAATTTAGGTAGTAATATATTTTCTGAATACAGGCCTGCCAACCGGAGAAAACCAGAGAGCACCCCAGGTCCAGAATCCAATGAAGCACGGATGAAATTTGCCACGGCCAAAGCCATCTCCTCAGACATGTTCTTTGGTCGAGAACAGGATGCTGAGGTCTGCTTTTTTATTTTATTTTGTTTCTCTTCTTTTCTCTGTTCAGTGTTTTCCATTTTAAATCCATAAAATTCATACATTTCATTACTGCATGGTTCAGAAGAGTGCAGTTCATTTCATGATCTGGAGCTGTATATGTTGTATAGTAACGTTGAAGGGGCAATTCATTAAATGCCAAAATCCGTTTCTGACAAGACATATTCCCACATCCATTTGATTAGCTGTCAATATTTGCCGATTCTGTATGTTTGGAATTTTGACTGTTCATAAGCAGCTGAATTGTAACCATTTTCAGCTTATTACCCCTGATGCAGAACAAGGACAGTGTATTTATAACTGTGTCATTTGTCCATTTCAGAGAGACATGGCTTTCCAGTACAAAAAAACATTACAGATAGTTCTAAACTAGAAATTTTGCTTTAATCAGAATTATGTTATAAACTACGTGTAAAGTGGAAGCCAAGCTTTTAAAGTAACTCTATAGTGTTAGGAATTCAAAGCTGTATTCCCAACACTATAGTGTCCATCTGCCCCTGCGGCCTCCCTGGCCATGCAAAGGGTTAAAAAAACTTTGTAAACACTTACCTGATTCCAGCACTGATCATGCTCCTCCTGTGATCTAGGAACATAATTCGCAGTGAGCCCAGTACTTGCATTTAGGCCTTCGCCATAGGAAAGCATTAAATGAATGGGGCTTTTCCACACACTGAATGTCCTCATGCAAAGCGTAAGGACGTACAGCGTCGTTTCACAAAGTCAAACTCTGTGAAGCTGCAGAAAGCGCCTCTAGTGGCTGTCTGGTTTCACATTGCAAGATTAAGATAACAGGGACCAGCACTCAGATCACTGCAATGAGATGAAATCGTCTGGGTGCCTATAGTGTCCCTTTACGGATGATCCATGTGCTCTCACAATAAGGGAATGCACAGGTGCCCATTCTAACTCCAGCAGAAATACATTTCCTTTAATCCTATGTATGTATATTGCGTGCATGACACCCCGTTTATCATCCTGTTTGTTTTATCATTAGGAGATCATGGTTCAGTAATCTCTTGTTAGAATTGAGATCAGAATGGCTATGTACCCTGCTGTATGTCAGGTGGGCTGCAGTAGTTAAGTTAGTGATTGCCTTGTGTAATCTCCACAGTATGAAGCGAGATCCCGATTACAGCAGCTCTCCTCCAGTAACTCCATCAGCTCTGCAGACCTCTTTGGAGATTCTAGTTCATCGGATGCTGCAGGTTTGTAGATGAGCCAGCTTTTTCATCATAATACATACAGGGTCATTCACTAAAATGAGAACTGTCAGACGTTCAGAGTGAATATTATATTTAAAGCCAAATAGCTGAATGGAACCATTCTCCTAGTCAGCAATGCCTCTGATTCAGCTACTTTGGATTGAAACTTAAATGGACTTATGGGCCGGCTGTGATAGCCTGAAAGCAGTCAGCTGACACTCTCGGACAGTCACCACCACGCGTTGCTGCTCAGATTAATGCTTCTCATTAGTCCGAACAGGACAGGGGGGACTGCTTTTGTGAACTCTCGTTTAACGTTGAACCATATAGAAACCATTTAGCATTGAATGGTGGACTCCAGTCACTATAACCACTTCATTGAGGTGAAGTGGTTACAGTGCATAGTGTCTCTTTAACCCTTTCAGTGCTAGTGTGCTAAAGTATACCATCACCAACACAGCACGGATTTATTCTAAGAAATTAGTCCGTTACAGATGATCTGTATCTGTATAACAAAGGTACAAGTGTGTAGGATTAGGGGCCCTTTGATTAACTGACTTATTAATGTGTTTACTTGCAGCTGCGGTGTCCTTGGGGAACGTTCTTCCATCTGCAGACATCACCCACTTTAAGCAAGGGGTAAAAACTGTGGCAGGCAAGATGGCTGTTCTGGCAAATGGGGTGATGAACACTTTGCAGGTAAAGCTGATCAGGAAAACCAGCCTTCACACCTGCTGCAAGTCTCCAACCTGCCAATAACCGATCTCCCTTGATTTTATGTTTTTCTCCCTTAGGATCGTTACAGCTCCTATTAACATGACCTGGAACTGGCACCTATAGCTTTTTATTCCCATGCACAAAGTTTTGTTTGGGCCAGAGGCAAAGAAGGTCCGGAAGTGAAATGAATCCATGCATCTCGAGGAGTTATGGCTGGCCCTTCCGAGGAAGTGACCATTTCAGTATTCCTAAAGCCACGTGTGCTGCGGGAACCTTTTGATCCTATTAACACATTGCAGTTGCTTCTGCTTCACAGCTGCTCCTCTCCTCCCCCAGAATGTTCTGCTGATCGCCCCTTTACACTGGAGCGGCCAAGGGACGGTGCTTTTAATTTAATTTGTGTATACGTGAGATCGTTATTTGTGAACCCTAAGCAGGGACTCGTATTATGGAAAGTCAGACAGGTGTAGCATGTACCACTTGTCTGTTTAACCTTGGGGTGTGGGGAAGGGATAAGATTTTTGATTAAGGTGAGGACACCTCATTTTTAGAAATTTAATGACTGTTACCTCTAGGAGGAAGGAAGCCGACTAAGACTTGAGATTATGTGCGTCACTGACATTTCTCCTTTTAGAGCCTTTGATATTATTGACACTGAGGACTTTTAAACGCTGATTTCTGGACAGGTTGCAATCAGATCAGGATTTCAATCACTGGCCCATTTACAGAGACTACATAGTCACACGCTTTGTGAGAGCGAGTCTGAGGCCGACTGCATGAGTATTTATTTGGTCTCTTGTACATTGGTACCATTCTGGGTACCCTACATTGCCCTTTAAACATAAATCACTTCCTTGACACACCGTGTTCAGTGATGACCAGAAAAAAAGCTATATATATAAATAAAATTACTGAGGCAATCTGGTTCCTAGTGTTTTGTTTTATTACATCCTCACGTCTTATTGAGTTGACTAGTTCTAATTGGACTGATTAGTAAGAAACCTAACTAATAAAGCGTACAGTATAAGTTATGGTGCTTAAGAACTGGTGTCAAAGATTCACTTGCGTGTTTTCCTTCCAGAGTTAGAAAGTTATGTTCTAAGCACGGGGGGCTGGCATTACAAACTACTGCTACCCTCATTCAGACAAATAATGTGGCAGCAGAAGGGCTGGGCTTTGAGTGCCAGGAAAACCACATTTTTTTTAATTTTTTGGTCAAAATGCTCCCAACAGTTTAATAAAATCCAGGGGAATGTCATCAAGTGTCTTGTACCATAACAATCAAAATAAGCTGTACTGATTATGGCATTTAGAGTGTCCCTGTCTCAAATTGTCATATTTAGTTTGAAAATCTGTATTTGATTATATCCACTGGTTCTGACATCAGGAAGTCGGTTACCAGATGCTGGTTATATTCCTTGCTAATTAATTGATCTTTTAGGTCTCTACTGAAACCATTTTAAAGTGTCACCCACTCCCCACCATGGAAAATGAGAGAATCTTTATAAAATACTCATATTGACTGTGTTTGAGTTAAACTGAAGTCAAAAACAGTCAAAAGATATACAGAGACAAAGTAGAAAATACTTGATCTCAGTATTTGTCGTACACCTGACACTTCTTGACATTGGGCAGAACTATTGCCGTGAAATGTCAATTCCCCCTAGCCGTCACCATGGACCAACTTGGCTCTATCTCTAAAGGTTCTTGCGTGATCCTCCATAGACATCGATGGTGTACTTTGGCACATGTGATGGCTCGTGGCAGCTGAAGCACCAGGAGAAGATGATGACGACCAGCCAGTAAAGAACAGCAGCGCCTGTGAGGGACAGGTTCAGGTAAGCAGAACCCACCTTTACCTGTCCTCCTGGTCTCCAGATCACCAGCGGTGATCACTGTGAGGGGTCTTTGCAAGTTGTGCAAAGTCCCCAGACTCTGTGCATTTCACTTTAATTCATGTCTGTTTTGGGACATTTTTCATTTATATCATGTCTTTAGCAAATGAAACATGAGCTACATTGAATTCAGGCTTGGAGACTAACTTGGCTTGTGAGGAACAATACTGTTTGTGGCCCTAAAAATTCCATTGGTCATGCAGTTTTGTTATTGTCCTGTTCTAAGATGCTCTAAATACCCGCCCGCATGAATAAAGCCTAATTAGCCAGCTTCAGTGGCAGTTATACATAACCCAGCCATAACCTGTCTAAATCATGTTTTATAAGTGAGATGGTAAAGCTCGGATCATGTACATTTCTCATTAGGCCATAAAGTGTTTTTTAATGTTATGCCAGGGATAAACCATATTCAAACTGCTAAATCGTTAATATATATTAACAAAAAAAAATTATCACACAAACAAGGTTAGCACAAGTTTTAGGTGGTTTTAATAGTGTAATTTGCAGAGAATTAATACTGTATTTATGATGGTTTAGCGTTTGGACTGTATTGCTAAATCTGGGGTGGCAGCTCAACAACCCAGGCCAGAGTCTCTCTGTTCTGGCCAAATCCAGGATGCTTGTGTGACAAAGGAGGGAGTAGCTCCTCATAGTGTTCACAGGAGGAACAACACAAATCAAGAGAAGAATTGGAGGTATATGGGGTTTTATTTTTCGCGATATGAAAGGAGGGGGGGGAGGGAAAAAAATTGCCCTTACAGAAGAATAGAGCTATCAAGAGCTCCACTTGCAGGCATTTGAGCAGTGTGATACCTGCTTAATGATGATTGTGTCCTTTGCTTGCACATGACCGTCCTGGGTTTATGAAACCATAACACAACATGACCATATAGTGTAGTATATCTGAATAGTGTAGAAAAATGTATAATAGAATTGCACTCACTTGGTATGGGAGCCTATACAGTGGCTCCTAAAATGTGGAATGGTACAATCTCCATTCTGGGATAACCGATGGGCACAATTCTTCTCTGTATTAGTGTATATGCAATAATATATATATATTTTTTTATTTTTTTTACTACGATATATGGACATTTGTTGCATAAACCCCAGACTGTCAAGTGGAACCAAAGGACACAATAAGCATCCTTAACATATAATTAATGGCTTCCTTTTTAATCCTGTACAGTACAGCTGCTGTGAGTCATGTCTGTGAGTTTGATTTTGGTTTTTTTTCAGACCAACACCACTTCTTGATTTACAAGAACTGTAATTTAAACAAAATATTTTTACTTATCCCTTCTATTTATAAAATGTGTAATCCGCAAATAGAAAGCAATACAGAGAAGAGGAGAAAAGAAACAGTCACATTAGCTGTCCTGTTTTTGTTAATTTTGTGCACATTCTCCTACTTTACACCCACACACCCCTCCCCTTGTATCACCCTTTATACATGGATAACTTTTCCCCTTTAATGCACTAAAAATTACAGATCTTCCCAAAACCTTTTGCCTCTTTATTTTTTTTTATTATTTTGTGATTTTACTATTGATAAAGTTGACAAAAGGCAAATTAGTCAATGAAAAGAAAAGCTGCACTCCAGGCTGCATAGTCACTGCAGTGATTATGGTACTTGATTACTTTTAGCACCATGAGCACTTAGGTGACTTCAAGTGGCTGTGATGCTTAGAGTGACTCTTTAAAGGGACACAATAGTCAACAAAACAACTTTAGCTTAAAGGGACACTCCAGGCACCCAGACCACTTCTGCCCATTGAAGTGGTCTGGGTGCCAACTCCCACCAAGCAGTTTTTCAAACTTAAATAATTACCTTGCAGAGTTAAGTCCTCCTCTAGTGGCTGTCTATGAGAGGCACCAAGTCGGACAGCCACTAGCGGGACTTCCATGTTCTTGGAACACGAAAAGTGAGTTATATGACGCTGGACGTCCTCACACTATGTGAGGATCTCCAGCATCACCCCAATCCCTATAGGAAAGCATTGAATAACCATGTGATAAAAGTCTCATGAGCACCCATAGTGTTGCCATGGTAATGCTTTGGGTGCTCGCGAGACCTCTCTCACACGGTTTGCACTCGATGCATACAGAGCAAGCTCGCCGGGCCCGCGTCATGGACATCAGTCTCCCATTCTGTCTCTTAGGTTCCCGGCGGCCCTGAATGTGTGGGTCAGTGAGAACCACACTTTGGGAAAACCTGGCTTATGGGGTATGTTCCCCCACCAAGGAAAGTGACGTCCAGTATATGATGCATTAAAAGCAGGAGGATCATTCTAGGGTGTCTTAAATAAATTAATAAATGAATCTTTATTCTGACACATAAAGCTAAAAACCTATAAAATAGAGTTAAAAGTAACACTAATGCATAGGGATGTGCATGGGAAAAAAAATTTGGTTCGGTAATTCCGAAATTCGTGACTTGGGCAATTCCCTAACCAACACAACCACTTACACTAGGGTTAGGGGTATTTATATTGCGGTTTATTAAAGGGTTAATGACATACTGATACATCGCGGTTTATTAAAGGGTTAATGACATTTCAATATATATTGCGGTTTATTAAATGGTTAATGACATACCAATATATCGTGGTTTATTAAAGGGTTAATGACATTCCAATATATTGCGGTTTATTAAATGGTTAATGACATACTGATACATCGCGGTTTATTAAAGGGTTAATGACATATCAATATATATTGCGGTTTATTAAAGGGTTAATGACATACCAATATATTGCAGTTTATTAAAGGGTTAATGACACCAATATATTGCAGTTTATTAAAGGGTTAATGACACCAATATATTGCAGTTTATTAAAGGGTTAATGGCGCCAATATATCGTGGTTTATTAAAGGGTTAATGACACCAATATATCGTGGTTTATTAAAGGGTTAATGGCGCCAATATATCGTGGTTTATTAAAGGGTTAATGACACCAATATATCGTGGTTTATTAAAGGGTTAATGACATACCAATATATCGTGGTTTATTGAAGGGTTAATGACATACCAACATATCGCGGTTTATTAAAGGGTTAATGACATACCACTATATCGCTGTTTATTAAAGGGTTAATGACATACCACTATATCGCTGTTTATTAAAGGGTGAATGACATACCACTATATCGCTATTTATTAAAGGGTTAATGACGTACCAGGAGCCATTGCTTTTGCTCTGGGATTATTAACCCACTCCTGGTTTTCCAGGTTAAACTTTGTAGCAGTAATGAGTTATTTCAGATTTGCTGCAGGTGTTACTGAAGTGCCCCCCCCCCCCCCACATGGAGAAGGAGCTCTGATGGCCAGAATGGAGGTCAGTAGTTCTCTGCATATTTCCATGAAGGAAGATAATATCAGAGATATTGTCATGTAATTTCATAAATCTGAGGTTAAAGGCAGTGAGTGGCTATTTCGCCTTATCGAGTGTTAATCTGTAAATATTTGGGTTAGGCTGGATTCATAGCGTGTGCTATTATGTTAACTCACAGTTAAGGTGTGGGTCCTACCTGTAAATCAGTAACCGTTCCATGGTACTGTGATTCCCCTGGAGGTGGCTGTGTATTGCGAACGGCTATTTATAAAGTAAACTGCAATTATTATAAAGTCAGAACTTGAAACTGAACGTTTTCAGCACACTTTGTATTTATCAATATGCAACCAGTGTGTGGTTAAGCGGTGAGTGAGATGTCTTTAGTGGTTATGGTACCTGGATTGTTCCTTTAAGGGACTTCTCACTTGCCACTTTTTTCTAAGGCTATAGGGTCTCCTCCCCTCCCCCCTCGCTTGGTATAAATGGGGAGGGGGGAGGAATCAAGTTATACTTGCCCTTATATTACGCTGAAGCTTTCTTGGCACTGCTCATCCCACTGCGTCAGGACAATGATAATGCTACTTACAGAGAGTCAATGCCCATCCCTATGGATGGGACTTCCACGTCACAGGACCGCGGTTTACTTGGGCGGTGCCGCAGAAGTTGCATCTAGTGGCTGTCCGTGTTAGAGCCACTAGTGGAGCAGTTATCCCTGTAATGGCACTGTGCTGCAGTACATACAGATTGACTACATTCAATACCCAGTGACTGTCTGGAAAACCAGGGCTCTAGTGCAGTGGGATGCAGTGCTATGAAGGAGGATCGAGACGGGAGTATTCACACAGAGCACTGGGCATATTAGAATTGCTCCTAGAATTCTTTTTTTCTTTCTGTTTTTTATGATCCACTTCGTTTTAGTGTTTAGTCAGTAAGCCTTACAGAAACCTTATGTTTATCCAGGTCGAGGCGTAATCTCTACAGACAGTAATCCATTGGCCCTACCCAAATTTAGCATAATTTAAATACAGAATCCGCGTTCCCATTAACCCACTGAGCCCAAGGATGCACCAAATAAAATCAGCAGTAGCCAAAAGTAGATCCAACTCGTGATATATAGATGCTTCCACAGCGTTGAGGTTCGCATGTCGGAGAGAAATACCGAACGCAACCTTGTTGGTTAAAAGACATTCTTTACATTGGAGCATAATGTGCAAAGAGAGAGACGTGGGATTAGGGCCTTTTTTTTTATTTTTTATGAACCTGCTGTGATACTTACCTGCAACATTATATGTTTTAGAATTCACCAACTCTCCTGAGGTCTTGCCATCCTTAACCACCGTAGGAGTTACATTTTCATGAATTGAATCTTAAAGGGACCACCAAAGTCACTGAGGCCACTCATCTCAATAAAGTGGCCTGGGTGCAGTGGTCCCGTAAATGTAACCATTTAAGGTAAAACTTTGCTGTTTTGCAGAAACGTCAATGTTTACCTCGAAGGGTTAAACACACCTCCATCTGCTGTTACGCTGACCTAAAACTCGCTCACGTGATGTGGAAGCTCCCATCGGCATTGATTCAATTATTTCCTAAGGGGAAGCTTGAGTGCGTGCACATGGCAAGGTGCATCGGGTCCCCAATTCTCCTACATGTTGAGCTTTGGATAGGACCCTTGTGTAGGAGGTGATGCCTCTGCTATGATGTCGTGAGTTGAGAGTTAAGCAGTGCGGAAGGACACTCGGCGCTGGAAAAAGATAAGCAAAAAGCTTTTGTTTTGTAAATTTTTACTGCAAACAGGTTTGTATTCCAAGTATTTGTGTTTTTTTTTACCCAATACAATCTCCAGCAGCGAATATAGATACTGGTTCCTGTAGGCTGCCTGGTGTCCAAAATTATATAGTATTAGGATCATATTGCAATTTATATTTAACTCCATAACACCCAAAAATTGCAAAAAATATATTAATTTCTTTTCATGTTTCTCGAGGAATCTTACTAAAAGTCCACTTGGTTTCATAGTTAAACTATAATGTTGTAAGTCCATAGATACCAAACTCAAAAAGAAGCCGACTAACTGCCCAGCCGGCAGTGCACAGCAAGTGGAATTTTTGTCTTTTTGGTTTTTATTGGCATGCATACCATAGATCTTCCCGTCTAATTGATCCAGGCATACTGAAACATATCATACTTCTGCCATAAGGAGCATTGTGCATGGCGATAGTCTTCTTCGATTGTCAGCTCAGTGGACAGTAAAGCTGTACAGTTGGGATACTGCGGCCATTCATTCGGCATGACTCCTGAAAACAAAATTTCAATTATAGATTGAGAAGCTTAGTATTATCTATTATCCTTGTCTTCCTACATTCGTTTCTTACCTTCCTTGGCAAAATGAAGGAAGTATTTTCTAATTAATCTCTGGAATGCACGATCTTCCACTGTAGTTTCTCCTAACGCATGGTCCAATGTTCCGAATAGCCCCAAGGTGTCCAGCATGTGAAAAGCAAACCAGCTCTTGAAGGAGAATAGGTTACCGAGTTTAGCTGGACGGGACGGAGTGTAGGTGACCACATATCGATAAACTGGACTGGACAGCGCTTCTGTAATTGTTTATAAGGAGAATTCAGTGGCTTATTGTTCTACCCTGGCAACTGTACTACTTTTTTTTAAAGCTGCAATGAATCAAGTTTATGAATTTTCTATCATCTTCCAACAAAAATAGTTAGTTTTCACTTTTTGCCACCACTCTAAATTTGTCCGGCTTCTTAATATATATATGACCAAAATGATGCTGGAATTTGGATAGGTATGCACTTTTTTCAGTGTGTGTTTATATGTAATTTTATATTTTTTTCTTATTTTAATTATGTATAGTTCGACAATTAGACACATATATAACAATAATGCTGCATGTCAGTTTATACAACAAGCGGTAATGACCAAATTTACAATTCAGAAACCTAATCAAGAGTGCATTCGATTAACTGCAGGCCAATGGCTTTATCCTTCAGCTTACTACACTCGCCATACTGAAATTAACTGTACCAGTCCTAACTACTGCTGAGTGTTAGATATTTTTTTTAATAAAAATGTTCCGTCTTCTCTCCCACGCCGCCCCCCCACCCTTTAAATGTTTCTGTCGAAGAGCTGCACAATAAGATCACATCCCATTGTAAACCTAAATTGGTCTTTCAGCCAAATTTACTAATTCTAAGTAAAGATTACTTAATATTAGTACATTCAGCCCCTACTCGCTATACCGCGAGTAGGGGCATGTCTATTAAACAGTATAGAGCCTGTGGCTGCTCACGGTTAAACAAAAACAAGACCCTAGTGTTTCCCCACCCGAGCCGTGTGAGTGGGGGCTATTAAACTGAACGGGGGACCTATTGCCCCCACCCCTGAGCAGTGGGTGGGGCCCCAAATAAAAATGGGGAACCCATTGTCCTTCCCCTCCCCCCCTCCCCTGGCACCCCTCCCCTGAGCGGCGGGTGGGGGCCCTAAATAACAATAAGGGGGGGGGACCGATTGTCCTCCCCCCCCTCCCCCTGGGCCCTCGCCGATGAGCCTCAAGTGAAGGCCCTAAATGAAAATGTAAACCCCCCAACCCAAAAAAATTAATACACCCCAATAAAACTAAATGCCTGTAAATAAAAAAATAACTTACCATTTGATCACTTCTTTTTTCAGCTCCAAATAAGGCCGAATAAAAGTCCATAATACCCGTTGGACTTTGTTTTTTTGTTTTTTTTTAATTTTCAGACGCTAAAAAATAATCCATCTTCACCCCTGGAGGGTACCACACAAACTGAGCTTATAAAGCCTTGCCCCGCCCTGCAATTAGGCTCCAAACGTTCTGATTGGTTTAAGCCAACCAATCAGAGTGCTCTGACTGGTAAATGAAGAGACTAACAGGTACGTTTCTAAATTTACCTGTCACAGCACTCTGATTAGTTAACTTGAAATCCAACCAATCAGAGTGCTGTGTCATTTTATACAGCGTGGGAAAGTTCTTTGGAATTTTCCCATGCTGTGTAATTTGACTCATAACTCTCTGATTGGTTGTTTGATAGCAATTCGGGATTGATAGCATTCGGGTTACTTATACCTTCTGTTTTAATTATTGTAGGTTCCTGTCTAATTAGGGATAGGGAGGAGCTACCCATTGTTGTGGTGCCATTGATATGGCCAGGAAAAAAAATATTCACAAATATCTTGTCTTGTACATTGATGACAAACAATTTATCTCATACCATTAAAATCACAGTGTTACATACATATCGACCTAACTAACAATGCTATGACAATGAGTTAGTGAGTGGGGAGAGGCTTTGCAGCAATGGTCTTTTAGAGCAAGTTAAAGTCTGAAAATGAAACCATGTTTTTCATGCAGTCAGGAGAGGCGTGGCTAGGGTTACATGAACAAATGGGAATTGGGGGCACACCCAGAACATGCATAACCAAGCAATGGTGCTACTATAAAGACAACAACACATACAAAATACAGTTAAAGGAACAGCGCGCACACAAACAAAAATACAGCTTTACATTTAACAAAGCTATTTATAATCACCAATCTTTGCAAACAAACATGGAGCTTAAGTTCCACCATATGGCCATATTGTGTTAAGCCCACCACTATGTCTACTATGGCTACAGAAACAAAAGGGATTAAACTCCTAAATGGCAGAGGATTGAGCAGTGAGGCTGCAGGGGCATGTTCTATACAACAAAACTGCTTCATTAAGGTAACGTTGTTTTAATGCCTGCACTGTCATCTATTGGTAAATCAGAAATATCCTTAATGTAAATAGAAATGCATTTTCCATTATTCTTTTACTGTTTGCCTTGTTGCTCATATTGGAGGGATGAGGCTATTTTCCGGAGATCTGCTTGCGCGTTTGCATGATACAAATTAGACTACATTTTGAAATGTTCCTATTTCCCAAAGGTGCCTTTTCAAGTTAGTTGTGACGTCCAATTAAAATGTATATTAATCTACATATATTGAAGTGTGGGGGGAAAACTCCCCAAACCAATATTTGTTTATCTGAATTTACAAATATTTTTGATCTGCTTTCATACTGTAATAATCCTATCGATAGGAATATGTGGACCCAGCTATCTCTGCCCCAGTAAACCCATAACAACTTTCTCAAACCTCTGCCAGCAGTGGCGTACATACCGGGGTCGCAGGGGTCGCGGCTGCGACCGGGCCCGGCCCACCAGGGGGCCCGGCCGCCCTGCGACCCCGGTATGTATGTCACTGGGCCAGCCTCTTCTCCTGGGGGGCCCAAGAGCCGGCCACCTCAGGGCCCCCCGAGGCTGGCCCTGCTGTCACCCGGCTGGCCGGTCCTGCAGGCGCGCGAGGGAGCACTGTCTCCTAGGTGCTTCCTCTTCAGCTCCCTCGCGCACCGCACTGATACCGGAGCCGGAAGATGACGTCATCTTCCGGCTCCGGTATCAGTGCGGCGCGCGAGGGAGCTGAAGAGGAAGCACTCAGGAGACAGTGCTCCCTCGCGCGCCTGCAGGACCGGCCAGCCTGACTGCCCGCCGGGTGACCGGCCCCCAGGAGCCCAGCAGCACCACTGGACCCCAGGGAATCCCCTCAGCTCTCCCACAGGTAAGGAGGCTGGGGGGATTTAAAAAAAAGGTGTTTGTGAGTGTTAGTGTATGTTAGTGTTAGTGAGTGTGTGTGTTTGTGAGTGTGAGTGTATGTTAGTGTGTGTGAGTGTATGTTAGTGTGTGTGAGTGTATGTTAGTGAGTGTGTTAGTGTGTGTGAGTGTATGTTAGTGAGTGTATGTTAGTGTGTGTTTGTGAGTGTGAGTGTGTGTTTGTGAGTGTGAGTGTATGTTTGTGAGTGTGAGTGTATGTTTGTGAGTGTGAGTGTATGTTAGTGTGTGTGAGTGTATGTTAGTGTGTGTTAGTGAGTGTGTTAGTGTGTGTGAGTGTATGTTAGTGAGCGTATGTTAGTGTGTGTTTGTGAGTGTGAGTGTGTGTTTGTGAGTGTGAGTGTATGTTTGTGAGTGTGAGTGTATGTTTGTGAGTGTGAGTGTATGTTTGTGAGTGTGAGTGTATGTTTGTGAGTGTGAGTGTATGTTTGTGAGTGTGAGTGTATGTTTGTGAGTGTGAGTGTATGTTTGTGAGTGTGAGTGTATGTTAGTGTGTGTGAGTGTGTGTTAGTGTGTGTGAGTGTGTGTGAGTGAGTGTGTTAGTGTGTGTGAGTGTATGTTAGTGTGTTTGTGAGTGTGTGTTTGTGAGTGTATGTTTGTGAGTGTGAGTGTGTGTGAGTGTATGTTAGTGTGTGTTTGTATGTTAGTGTGTGTTTGTATGTTAGTGTGTGTTTGTATGTTAGTGTGTGTTTGTATGTTAGTGTGTGTTTGTGAGTGTTAGTGTGTGTGAGTGTATGTTAGTGTGTGTGAGTGTGTTAGAGTGTGTTATAGTGTGAGTGTGTTAGTGTGTGAGTGTATGTTAGTGTGTGAGTGTATGTTAGTGTGTGAGTGTATGTTAGTGTGTGAGTGTATGTTAGTGTGTTTGTGAGTGTTAGTGTGTGTTAGTGTTAGATTGTGTGTTAGTGTTAGATTGTGTGTGTTAGTGTGTGTTGTAGTGTGTTAGTCTTAGAGTGTGTGTGTGTGTTAGAGTGTGTTAGTGTGTGTGTCTGTTACTGAGTATGTTTGTGTGCATCTGTTAGTGAGTGTGTATGTATGTCTGTCACTGAGTGTGTGTCTGTCAGTAAATGTGTGCGTCTGTTCATGAGAGTGTGTGTGTCTTAAGCACTTACCTTTCTCCAGCGCCGGACTCCCTTGGCGCTGGGAATCTCTCCGCCCCGATCCGCCTCTCAGCTCCGAATGCGCATGCGTGGCAAGAGCCACGCTCGCATTCAAACCGCCCATAGGAAAGCATTATTCAATGCTTTCCTATGGACGTTCAGCGTCTTCTCACTGTGATTCTCACAGTGAGAATCGCAGAAAATCCTCTAGCGGCTGTCAATGAGACAGCCGCTAGAGGCTGGATTAACCCTCAGTGAAACATAGCCGTTTCTCTGAAACGGCTATGTTTTCAGCTGCAGTTTTAAAACTAGAGACCTGGCACCCAGACCACTTCATTGAGCTGATGTGATCTGGGTGTCTGTAGTGGTCCTTTAAGTGTATGTGTTTATGCATGCACTTGCGTACATACCGCGGTCACACAGGTCGCAGCCCTGCGACCCGGTGCCCGCCGCCATGTGTTGCGGACCCAGCCCGCACAGAGTAAGCGCGCGGGGGGGCCCACGGATCAGTTTTCGCACCGGGGCCCCATGGGTTGTGTGTACGCCACTGTCTGCCAGCAATATAATTACCCTCATTGATTTCCAGGATGGATTCGACAATTTGTATCAGCAGCTGAACCTGCTCAGAGTGGACGTTGCCTAGTCCCTAATGGAAGATGATCGGGACATATCTTCTCAACAACGTCCAATATATGTGGACAATACATTCAAAGCATTAGCTCATGACTTGGATCAAACTGGACCCAGAGAGAAAAGCTAGGATTATAACTCGCTGTATTGTTCGGACATTGCATGACATGTAGAGACCGTTTATCAGTCCAATATGCATGTCAGTTGGTAACATACCTGCAGCACGTCTGGCTAGCTCATTACTGGGACATGTTGCACGTACGTCCGATACCATGGTCATGTAGGCTTTTTCCACACAACGAGTCGGTTCAGAGCAGAATTCTGAGGTGGGATACAAGGCCAGTGCTTCCTTTGAAAGACTTTCTCCGAAGGAATTGAGTTTTGCTGTGAACAAGAAAGGCCTTGTCAGTTGTGTAAAGAAATATATTAAACTTCATAATTTCTAATTTTAGGTTATCTTTTACTATTTGTCCAGAACCCTGTAGCTGTCACGTTTCCCTTGCCTTGATACAGCAGGGTCGCATCCGATTGGTTAGTAAAATAAACTACTCAGCTTGCCATTCAGCACCCTTGTGTAGCGATCCCCTGATGGTGCGGCATTATAATGATCGCCGGCTGCTGCGGTCCTACGAAGTCTTATAGACCCGCCTCCATCCTTATCAAAGATGGCGCCGACGTGCGTGCGACGTCACGTAAACGATGCGCACGTTTTGGGGTCAACCTTATTGAAACCCAATTTAGCATTTAGTCAGTGCCCTGTCGTGGTTTCCACTAGTTGGTTGTCAGAGAGTGTGTTCTTGTTCTAGTTCTTTTTGAGATTTGAATTTTTGGCTTGTATTTTGACTTTCCCTAATTCTGGAGTCCTTGACCTTTGAATTGTTTCCTCAGTCTGTCTCTTTCTGTGTCCCTGACCTCGGCGAGTATTTTGACCATTCTCATTTACGTTAAGTCCGTCCATTCTAAGGCCCGGTATACGTGGTCCCTGTTTATTGTTTGTAGGGATGTGCATGGGCAAAAAAAAATCAATTCGGGTAAGTAAAAAAATGTGTCTGCTTCGGCAATTTGGACCAATGGCATCCGGTACAGTTCAGCACTTCCGAAACATCTGAAGGGCTCCCTAACCCTACGCCTAACCACCACAACCACTTACACATCTATAGGGCTCCCAGTGCAAAGACTGCCCCCACAACCACTTACACATCTGTAGGGCTCCTAGTGCCAGGAATTAGCTTTTTGGTCAAGATTCCTGTTATCATTTACGTAATTTTTCCTCCCTCTTTCTTGTTTTGCCACTCTTTGGCAATTCAGCACTTCGGACATTCTGAAGCATCCAAATGTCCAAAATCCGTCCGAATTTACATTCGGAACAAAACGACTTGCACATGTCTATTTGTACATATAGTAATCGTGACCGTAACTTCTCAGGTGCTGTACCTTTCACAAACCACTGATAATCTTCTTCTGACCACACAGATATATTTGCATAGACTGGCCTGTGGAGAAAAAGGACCATAGTAATTGAGACAAATATATCATATTATATTGAATACCTGTATAACTATCCCACTACGCCACCATACACAGACATTTCTTCATTGGACCTTAAAGAGCTATGTGATCGTAATAATCAGTTTATCGGTTGTCATTAAGTGATGCTACATCTGAGGATTTTTGTGAAAATATACATTGAAATCAATATGGAATTACAATGGAACTGTTAGAATAATTGCTTCTGTATTTTGTTAAAATCTCAAAAAACAAAAACAAAAAAAAACAAAGCTTGAAAGAGAAACCAAAACCATACCATAATGAGCTGGATCAGTACTGGCCCTAACTCATAGTGGTGTGCACAGCATTGCTGTACCATCAAAAACTGTGACTAATTGGTTAAATTAATGATCCTGTTGCTATCCATGTTTGTAGTGGTTATGGTGCTTTGAAGGAACACTAGATAGTGTCAGGAACACAAACATGCACTAGTGGAGGAATCGCCATTTAGTTTCCCAGGCCTCTCTCCGTTAAGATTAAATGTTATTTTACTCACCTTTTTGCCCCATGCCAGGATGGCCCCATCTCCATGGTTGAGATAATCAGTTTTGATGATCACAAATGCATTCATGATAAAACGCGGTGTCTCGCAATCAGTATCTCCTCATAGAGATGCATTGAATCAATTTATCTCTATGGGGAACGTTCGGCATCTCCATGCAGAGACAACAGACGCTGAACGTAGGTGCTGCACACTGTGCATCTCGGACACAGGAAACACATCTAGTGGCCATCTGAGTGACTGCCAATAGAAGTGTAACTAGCAATGTAAACCATGCCTTTTCCCTAAAAAGGCAGTGTAACATTAAGTTGTCATGTTTCTGGTGACTAAAGCGTCCCTTTAACACTTTGAACTTCAAAACTGTAGTAATTAGAATGAAATAACATTCACATTTATTAATGTTTACAGTGATATTTCTCCCAACTTACCTGTTAAACTTATCAAGTCTTTCCCGTACAATAGTTTTTGCCAACCAATGCCATATAATTGTTGGTTCTGTTGCCCTATATGCGACCAATTTACTAAAATCTGTACGGGCTTTCTCTCTTTCAATACGTGAAATATTTTCGACTGTAAAAACTGCAGTTGCTGCATTCATTAAACAGAAACGCAAGGGTCTTACGCATATTCAGTTTCCTGAAGAGTGGTGCCAATCACATACGGTACATCACTATGGCCTTCAATCTTCTTCTTCCAAGCTTCAAGTGGAGCTACTGGAACCACATGCCCATCTACCACAGCCACTGGTCCAGCAAACCCTCCTTTCCGTGGTAAGTCACACAGGTCCTCAGCTGCCCAATCTGGGTACACGAACCATGGAATTGACTAGGAGTAAAAGAAGAAACTAAAGAAAGGGTACAGATTCCCATTTGACTATGGTACACAAAACTCAATGGGTGCTCTGTATAAAAGACTAATATGACAATTAAAAAAAAAAAAAAAAAAAAATATGGAACAGCAATAATGGCAACTAATAAAATGTTGCTGTTCTAGAACTTGGCCCAACTTGGCCCCAGAATTGTTATTTATCCATACTGATATTTAAAAAAAAATATGTTTTATTCAATATGGAATGCTCTCTGTGTATTCTGTTGGTATGTTTGTGACTTCCAGTAACTAGGTCTGTCTCTTACCTGAAGGATCTTGGGCACACTCAGTTGTCGTAGACACTCTACATCCTTGCATCCAGTCTTCTGCAGGAAAACTAGATTATTCTTTTCTGCATCGGTCAAACTAGCTTGGAATACGGAGGATCCACTTATATCGATTGCCCGATGGAAAAGGCCCTTGGCCAATGGAGACACCATCATAGCCCAAACTGAGGTTCCACCTTCAGTGCCAACAAAAGAGTAAGACACTTTATTTATAAGAAGTCAACTAGAAGTTTCTGTATCCACTTTCATAATGAAGTAGGATTGGCAACATGATAAGCAAGCATATTATAGGTTCATTCTGAGCGTAACAAAAATCACATTCAATTTAAATGTTTAAATATCACAAAGTACATTTTTAAAATATACAGCATGTGGCAATATATCACCTGAAGATGCTTTACAGTGATCTTGTATTTATTTTTATTAGCATTACCTGAACTCTGGCCGTAGATGGTCACCTTATTTGGGTCGCCACCAAAGTGCTGGATGTTACTCTGTACCCATCGAAGAGCAGCCACCTGGTCCATGAAGCCATAATTACCTTAAATTGAAGGCGTTAAGAAACCACATTATGATACAGATCATAGCGATTGCAAGGACAGAGAAAGACACTGAGAGAAGAGGTAATGATCATTGTATGGGCCTGAAAACAGAAGATAAAACTCATCAGTAAGAATTGGTTGATTGGAGGTTAAGTGGTAGTGAGTATGACTGATAAGTGAGAGTGAAAACAATATGAAGGAGGATAGGTGGCAGTTGGTCCTCAAGGTTTTTGGGTGGTAGTTCCAGGTGGATGGAAGAGAAGTGTTGGTGACTACACATGTGGAAAATTAAGTACAGGGAAGAGTGAGACTAGTATCGGTTTTCTCTGTTGTTGAAGAGGTTACGTTTTAACAAGGGGTTCACCAGATGTGTTGCTTAGGGAACCTTCCCTCAGTAGCTCCAGTGCCATGAATCCAAAAGCATTGAGACGGTAGTTGAAGCTGACATGGACAACCTGTCCATGCTCAGTCAAGTCTTCTGTTGGACAGTATCCAGGTTCTGATCCACTCAGTATGTGCAGATAACCTCCGTGAAACCAAACCATAACTGGTAACTTAGAATCAGAGTTCATGGCTGGAGTCCAGACATTCACATACAAGCAATCTTCTGAGCCCATGACTTTACCATCCTCTCCTACAGGCTGCACCTGGGCACACATGGATCCAAATTTGGTTGCATCTAGAGTATTATTCCAACAAGTAGGCATCTGTGGAGGCCTCCAGCGTAATTTTCCTGTAGGTGGGCTGGCATAAGGGATCCCTTTAAACATATAAGCCATACCACAGTGCACACCACGAACTTTCCCACATTCTATAACTGTATCTACTGAGGTGCAGGCTGACTTCCCAGACAGGTACGACAATCCAGCAACGAGGAAACACAGGCCTAGACCACCTCCAATCACTGCCAGTGTTATTTTATAGTTTGGAAGTGCACATGAGGATCTGGAGACATTCCTCTGCAATATTTCTTCTTCTTCTTCTTGTTCTTCGGCATCTGAGCCCACCAAAGGTTTGACCTCCGACTCAGAGGCATGTTCATTCAGTCTCACTGTCCTCCTGCCATAAAGAAAAAAGAAACCAGTTATTACAACTCAGAACCAAAAAGGGTTTGATTGGAGCAGCCGAACTGACTGGTCGCATCTCTGGAGAGCTCCGAGATCTACGGGCCCAAATCAAGAGAAACTCAAATTTTTTACCCCCCAAAAAAGCTACCCTAGCCCACACACGGCGACAGGCGGCACAACAATGGGCAGGAAACATAAAAAGCCAAAACCCGACCCGCCCCGGCCGGGCACCAGCATAGGGGATCTATGGCGCCGAGCACGTGGCGATCCGGAGCCTGACTTAAACGCCTACATGGATGACTTTATTGACACCGACGAAGGTCTCTCTGAGCCTGAGGAGTTATGCCCACCGGCAATGCACACCCTGACACAGCCTCAGGCAAAGCCGGACACTGCCCCGGTAACTAAGGCCGAGATGAGGGAGCTGTTGGCGGAGCTCCGCAAAAACATACAGGGCGATATGGCTGCAATGAGAAAAGATATTCAGGGCCTGACACATCGGGTGAGCACTGTGGAGCAAGACTGTCACAACCACACGAGACAAATGTCCACGCTCCAGCAGGAGGTGCAAACGCTACAACTACAGCACCTGAGGATGGAACAGACTATGGCGGCACTGGAGGACTCGCGTCGAGCCCAAAACATAAAGGTTAGAGGCATTAAAGAGACGGTCCCAGAGTCTGAACTCCCCCACTTTATACGACGTCTAATTGGCACACTCCTACCGCCAAAGCAGGCCAAAGGGGTAGTAATAGACGGCCTGTTCAGAATCCCGAAACCGCCTACGGCTCCCCAGACAGCACCCAGGGACTTGATTATCAAATTCCAAAAGCGCCAGGACAAGATGGCTGTAATGGCCGCCGCCAGAGGTAACTCACCCCTCATATTCGAAGACCTGGCCCTCTCACTTTACACAGATCTCTCTAGAGGGACGGTGGCCTGGCGCGCAACTCTCCGGCCCTTCACCACCCTGCTCCGCGCACACTCCATCAAATACCAGTGGCGCACCCCGCACAAACTTCAGGTGATCCAGGGAGAAAATACCTACCATATAGCGGACCTGCAGGAAGCGAAGACGCACCTTGCCGCTTTGGGCCTCCACCGGACTCACTCCAACAGCCCCGAGCTCCTTCCAAACCACACGAGTGGAACCCAGCCACTGCAGAAACCTTTGTCCCGAGAGCCGCTACCCGCAATACACGGACAGCAACCCCCACCTGAGGGACCTGACCGAGTTGCTCTGCGGAGGGAAGGCCTGAACAGCGAGCTACGACCCGGAGAGATCATCATTTGGGACACCGGTTGACGGGTGAATACGACAAGACTATATGGGACTCATGGCCCCCGTACAGTTATCCCCACATTTACAGTGGGCAATATTGCTATATTCTTACCACAACCTAGGGGCCACCATGTGACCAGGGTAACTTGACTATTGGAATATGTCCCTGTCCCGCTTGGTTTTTCTTTCTCTATTTAGTGTTCATTGTTCCTCCTTATGATTTTACATGTCTTGACGTGGTGAAACACAATCCAAGAGATAGCTACTTTACCTCTACAATTAATAAGTTTGACCCAGACGGGCGTAATGCATATAAGCAGAAATGTTATGTTTCCCTCACTGACTCAACTATCTTGTATAGAACTTAGAAATGTGTTGCCAGCTCCAATGCCACGTTATGTTTTACTGTACAGGTTGTTACATTGCTTGTTATAGTGCTCGAGGCTGAACAAAACTGATGGCCTTTACACACTAACTTACACTCACACATAACTAGCCCTCCCGGCCTTACTCTCTTCCCTATGTGCCAGACCTGTGCCACGCTGTTTGTTGAACCTAATATGCTGTTTGACACCTCTTGATCATTAACTACGGGACCAGGGGTCACGGCTCCCACGGATCTTAATGTGGTGCAGATTGTCACACTCACATCACACTTTCTGCCGCACAACCCGACAAGAAGCATTTAATCACGAAGGCTTAGTCGTTGCTGACCCACAATCACATCACACTCAGCCAAGAACACTAATCCTTAAGACTGCACCACTTGTCCCTAACACCCCCACACTAGCACTTACCTCTTCAGTCACTCAGGGTGGCAAACTTAGCTGGCATAACACCTGTAGGAACATCTAACTGCATGTTTAACTATCACTTAGGCATATCTTGCAGCAGCAAAACGTGATCTTTAATGTTAAACATGTAACTGCGTTAATCTTGTTAACGTGCAAACGTATACTATGAGAAGTCTCTAACGTTACATGTTTGATATCTGCATCTATCATTACTTCTGCGACTTTAGCTTAAACAAACATGCCTAGCCTATGTATTAATACTTGCTATGTATATCAAACTCTCTAAGCAACGTCCATAGCTACTGTTTATCACCTTGCTTTTAAAAAAAAAAAAACAAATTGTGTGCAAGATCTCATGTCTACCCCTACGCTCCAATTGTGCCTAACGTGTTTGAGGATTGCCTTTGGGGTACCTCATAAACAATTGTTATCACTATGCACACTTCAAAAATAAAGAATTAAAAAAAAAAAAAAAAAAGGGTTTGATTGGAGCTACAGAGGACTTGTTAGAGGGTATGGCCTCCATCATGACACAAACATGCCAATAAAGATTAAGAGCTGCACCTTTTTAACTAATTTTACGACTTATTTGTTTTAAAATGGCCAAGTACCTCCCTGAAAACGTGGGATATGTGGAACTCGTGGAGATCGCGTAACAAATAAATGTGAATGTACCTACCAAATGGGTGGGAGACTGCAGACCGTCATGGGGACATGGAGAGTGAGAGATGGAAGAAATTATTAGACCCCCTACGGGGATATGCCAAATGTATAACCACCGCATACTGAACCATAAGGAAAGTGGAACACAATGTTTGCTGGGTACAAGACATGTACGCCATACGTGTTTTCATTGCCAGCTGTATAAGAGTTGATACTTTGCATCGTGTATTGTGCATTGATGAAGTCTATTTACCTCCCCCCTCCCCCTTCTTTTCTGTACCCTTAATTGCTCAAAACAAAAAAATTGTCAAATTGAAAAAAAATTACAAAAAATGGCCAAGTGAACATATGCAGTTTGAGCCTTCCAAATGATATTAGTTTTACAGTCACTGCAAATATTGAGATACTTCTTTATTGATATATATGACCATTTTGCTGCAAGAGAAGATGATATTTCTAGTGTAGTACAGTCTCTAATCTGGGGGTTTTATTTTCTATATCAAATCTCTATTGCTAAGATTATAGAGCCCCTTCCCTCCCTCCCCTCCCATACATATTTGTATTCAGAAGAAAAAATAAAAAATAAATAAAGGGGTCCCAACACATTTTGTCTTCCACTGAGGAAGTCTACACACCAGACAAAACGCGTTGGGACTCCTTTATTATTGTGTCTAAGGGAGATTAATCTACCCCTGACTATTTGGCAGCCAATCATCCTTTCATAATAGTAAAATATATATATAGCATAAAGTTAAGAGTAGAAGCGTAGAGTAGCTAAATTATCATCAGTCAAAAAACAGAAGAAGAAGGGAAGGTTCTGCTTTTACAAGTCGAGAAGCAATACCTACCAGAACCTGTTTTGTAGTCTCTGCATATTATAAGTGAGCAATCGTCACAACCTGCCAACCATTGGTGTGTGCAGAATAATGTATTAAGGTGTGTACCCAGACAGAAGCGTTACCTGTTACTTGGCACCCACGGTGAAACTGCATGTTGGCACCCTCCCCCACCCCTGAATGGTAACTTTTTTAGTGCTCTGCATTGCCCATTGAGTGTATCTGTTGACCCTCCTTGTGTGCTTCTCCTAATCCCCTCATATCTCCTTACATGTGTTTTATTTCTCCCCCCCCATCCCCCTCTGTGTTTCATACCTTCCCTTACGGTCCCTGATCTACTGTTACACCATTGTTCACTTCTTCAATAGCAACATTTCTATTGCTTAAACTAACTAAAACACAGTGAGTGGGGGTGGGGGGGGGGCGGGGGGGTGGGGGTGCTATTGGTGCACCTGTGTGAAGGTGGTACCTTTTTATTTTTTTGAAAAGATGAATAACAGTACACCATTCTTTTTGTGCTCTATTTGTGACCGCTTGCGCTGGTTTGGTTTGGAGATATTGCACATTATGTTTGTCCATCCCTGCGCACTTTGTATCCCATGTTATTAAATTTAAAATAAAATACACCCGTTCAGGTCCAAAATTCACCTTTCAAAATCATGGGGTGCCAACTTTCAAGCCGGTTCTAGGTTTTGCAGCTGTGTGGTGTGGCTGTGCATGATATCTGTGTGTGTTTGTCTGTGTGAGAGTAGTTGTGATTGATGTGTTGTTGTGTGTGAGGAAGCTGTATGTGGTGTCCAACCTTTCCACGCTTTACTATTTTTGTATTAAATTATTACATATGTTGTTCATGGCGCTCCATTGAGTGGAGCTTCGCACCCCAACAGGTGCAGGTCTCCGTGAATGCTCCTTGCACTCTAGGATCACAAGAGCACACACGCACAGTGATCTGCACTCAGCCAAGGTGCAGTCCACAAGCTCTCTTACAGCAATAAGGGGGTTCAGGGCCAGCCAGGGAGATCTTTTGATCTCTATGCCAGCTCATGCATCATCAGGGTGTCCTAATGGCCATCTCCTTGCCACCATATTTCTTGCTCTCCTGGCCACTTCATCGTCTTACTTTTGTACTCATGCGCATGCAAAACACAAAGCAAGGTCTAAATAGGAGACCGTGAGATAATCGATAGATAATCGCAAGTATGCGTAGATACAATGATGTGTGACTGATGACCGAGTAACTGGAAATCAAAGAAATCCCAATACAGGCAAAACGAGCTCCTTATAAACCTTCTATCTTCATAAAAAGTAACCCAGTACATTGTATACCATACATTACTGGTATTTGTTCTATGCCCCTTATTTTGTGCCGTATAAATTCTGCCGCATTGACGTTTCATATTTTCATTTCAGTTTTAAAATCATCTTAAAGATTTTTTTCATACTGGTCACTTTTATATTTGGAGGATATCGTAGCGTATTATATTGATCCACACTCTGTGTTATTCATTAACCCCTTAAGGACACATGACATGTCATGATTCCCTTTTATTCCAGAAGTTTGGTCCTTAAGGGGTTAAAGATGAATTGTCAGATATTCCGAGAAACTCAAACCATTGGCCGACTCGGAGAATCTATTTTGGCCTAAAATGAGACACTCACTTTCAGTTCCTGACAAGTCATTCGTGAGTAAATAACCTTGTAAACTGCGCATATAAAAGTGCAGGCATGTCTATTAAATCGTGTGTTTGTAAAATACAAACATTTGGCTACACTCACGGCCTGGAATAGGTGCACTTTCTTTATTCAAACTGCATAGAATCCAGAGATCGACGTTTCAGTCTCTCCTGGGACTTTCATCAGGATAAAGATGAATCGTGTTTATAGATCCGTAACGTGCCTCCATGTCTGAAACACTCCACATATTGTGTGCTGGTACCTAAAGTGTTAACATTGTAATGTATAAAATAAACCTAATGTTTTGTATAGAAACGGCAGTATATTGGACTGACCCCAAGTTGTTAGGCAAAGACTATTATCCTGGTACATCATCTGTCATGAAGGTGTTAATACAGGCTTGCCAAGATCCTTCGCACACATGGAACTCTCACGAAAGAGGGATGGTTAACCATCTGGTTCCCTGGTTGCTCCTAGTCGTGCCCCCAAAACCCTTCGCCCCCCCGAATCAGCCACCAGTCGTCCAGAATTATATTTACTCACTTGTCTATGTTCTCCATGCTGCAGTTATGGCTGGGAACAGAAGCCAGCTCCTCCCTCACCCCTCCCAACAGTCGAGCAACCTTTGTGCCTTATCCCGGTCCCCAAACGCCACCTTCTGCTTACTTCTAGTGCGTGTGTCAGTTTATTGCCTGGGGCTTCTGTGTCTCAGCTTAACCGGAATGAAAACATTGAAAAGATGTTCATACAAATAGCATCGTGATTTATGTGTCAATCCAGCTCCATTCTAATGAATATATTCCTCAGTGCAGGTCGGTGTATAATTATTCTAAAAAAAAAAAAAAAATACCATTTATGAGAAATCCAAAAATGTAATTTTCCTTTAGGAATTGGGAATTGTAGAAAACTCACAAGAAAAAATGCATATTTTAGTCCAAAGCGACAGAGTTGTATTAACGCAGAGGCCCTGAGCACAATTTAATATAATACAATAAGTTTCATTATTTATATGTGTGAATACATAGCCCTCCATGCTGACTCAACTCGCGGGGTCGGATAGTTACCCCATTGCAGCAGTTTCTCCCTAGCGCGGACCTCCTTGGCACTTTTAAAATTCCACTGAACGCTTTGATAATTGGCACACTGATATCAAGTAGATGATCCCAAGTTGTGAAAGCAGTCACATAAACAGTAAGTTATATACGATGCAGCGTCATACGTATCAATTTCTTAAAACACTGTATATTGCGTAACCATTAACGTTTTATAATATCACAGGCATTCATCGATTGTGGAGTCGGAGTTATGCGCAGGCACAGTATATTTAAATAGTCTCTTATGGAAGCACATCCTCCACCATTGGCATCTTATAAAATGTGACGCAAATGGGCGAGGTTAAAGGGGCGGGCCAGAGGTGAAAGTCACATTATTAGTGCCCCCCAAAGGGGGTGGTGCAGTGTATGCCAGGCTGACTGCCAATACCACTTGAAGGTTGGACAATGCAGAGAACGGGAAACCAGGGAACAAACTCGGGACAGCAGGACAAGACCCTGAAATAGTTGGCAGGTCTGTGTAGGCACTGATGTATGCAGATCTGCATTTACAGCTCCTCGATTGATTCCAATGCAAGTATTCCCTCAGTTGCTCTAGATTGTAATGCCTAGGAATATTGACTGCTGTCAGAATTACCTTTCATACTGGAAAAATAAGCGGCTAAGGACTTTATATTTTGAAATTGATTTTATTTCCAAAATGTGGATAACTTGCACATTCCACCCCTCCACTTCCTATCCCTCCACCACCCCCTCCGTGGTACAGGTTCAAGACACCTTGTCATCTATCTTGTCTACTCTTCAGTCACTTAACGAGAGGATGACCAAGATAGAAACCATCATCCCTACGGTTATCAACGCAGCTGATGTTCCAGCCCCCCCGCACCTGCACCCTCAAATACACAGGGTAGTGCCATTACTATTCCCTCCACTTCACACATCATCGCCCCTGCACTTTCGGTTCCAGCTTCCATTAAGAAAGGCATTTTAGATGGCAAGGATGTCAGCCTAGTCTCTCTCTCCTTATTGCTTCGCAGGACATTTTAGAAAATAGAGCTTTTAATTACGAAGATATTTCTGTGATCCTAAAAACTAGGCACCCACGTCTTAATAAAAAACTCTCCATCCCCGAATTCGTTCTCAGCTTTGGACTATACAGAGATGTCATCTGCTCTGTATACTCTCAGAGGCAAGAGGAATTCGACCTCTATTTACAGAAAGTGGTATGGTAAAGCGAAACCCCCATACTTATCTGTTATTGCCTGTTCGCTGCCTGCCCTTACTTTTGGAACCATGTCTGACTATTCTTCTGGATTTGCCCTTGTCTCTACTGCGTATTGGAAACACCTTTCATGCACAGATCCTGTGCACAGATTCACAGTCCTAGTGGTTTTTAACCTTCTCACCTTGGGCTGTGTATATCTGCAAGGCTGAGCACAAATCTCTGCCTACCGGACTCCCAACTAAGGTAAGCCGTGACAAAAGGAGAACAAAATGAGCACCGAGTTTGAGGAAATATATATATAGACATGTATACTGAAATAGTGTTTAACCTATCGCGCAGGCGTAACTATTAACAACCGTGTGTGACTACTTGGTAATAGTATCTCGTGAACAGCATCCCAGACAACTGGAAATGTTTTAATAGACTATATTCAAATGGTGCATGTAAAACCATACGAATGTATCTATGAATTGAACCGTCGCCTTCGATTTAAAATAATGCATAGTGCTAATAAGTGAACCATTATTTTTTTTAAACCTGCAAATGGAGATCGTGAGGGGACAATTCGTGAAGACCCAGATAGGTCTAAGGAACTAAAATCATTAAATACGTGCAGGGAAACCGAACAGACGTGCCTGCAAGAACTAAGTGACATTTAGCAAATGCTAAACCGAACAGTTAAACTGTACCAAGCCTCATGAATTGAACAAACATGCGAACCGTGAATTTATGAGAATGACCAACAGAACAGCTGAAAACAAAAGATAAAGTGTCAGCATCTAAGTAGTGTAAATATTAAACGAATGAGCATATGATTCAACCGATGTACGAACGGGAAAGTACACAAACGTATGGCTGGAATCAAATGTGAGTAAGAATCACAGGGATAATTATACGAAGCTAAACGAACAATAATAAACAAATGGTACAAGTGTATGTGAACAATGAGAGCCAAGCCCCGTGTTTGGTAGGCCCGAACGTGGGAGCACCGCGCAAAGGAGGTTCCCACAAGTACGTACATAAGTGTGCCTGGGCTCATGGCCAGAAGCCAGCGTCCTGCGATATTAGAACCTGGTCTGTGCCTGAGAATGCCAGAACCTCGTGCTGGAGCAGTGAAATTTGGTGGGAAAGACCGGAACGGAAGGCAACCTCTCATTCAAACAGAAAACGGCATAGTAAGCGGGGGGTTAGAGTTTATATAGGGAAAACTCCTTCCACAAATTCAGGCCTGTATATCTGCTAAACAATGATTTATATATATATATATATATATGTGTGTGTGTGTGTGTGTTTTTATTTTTATTTTTTTTGTATTTGGACACTGTAGTGTCCCTTTAATATATATCACTGTTTAGCAGATATACCGCAAATGAAAACTTGCATGCATTTAATAGCGTTTTTGTTTCATTAAGTTATATATAAAAGCAACTTCAAAAGCTTCAGTTTTCTTGTCTGCAGCCTTTGCAAGCCCTCCCCTTCACACCAGCCCAGACGTTCCGTGGCTGTCCAATCACAGACTTCCCAATGCAGCTCAATGAGAAATCTTTTTGTTAGACAGGTGCTCTGGCCACTTGCTGCCTCTTGAATTTAGCTCCACTGAGTTAGCCAAACCAGGAAGTTACAGGACTGGTTGTCTGTCTGACAGCCAAGGGCGTGTAACTAGGTTAACTTATATTTATATTGCAATCTGAACTTTTTGTAAAATGTGGAAAAAAATAGGACGTGCTCCGATGCTTGTCGAATGTCCCTTTAAGAAAGCTAACTTTTCTTCCTTTTTAAGTGATGCTCTGACAACTATAACCAAAAGCCCTTACCTGCTGCTCAGAAAATGCAAACGTGTAATTTCTGTATTAACTGTACAAAGCTGTGTTGGCAGGATTGGAGCTCTGGGATAAGTTCATTATTTTGCTGAGAATGTCCCTTTACACTGGCTCTGTCACTCACCTCCTTGAGATTTTTTGCAGAACCAAGTAGCTAACTGGAACACGGGTAATTTGCATGCCATGCCTGACTAGGGTAATCCAGGCACTCCAGCATATTCCAAAATGTAGGCAATTTTTATTGGAACAAGGAACCAAAAGGCAACGTTTCGACCCCTTAGGGCCTTTGTCAAGCTTGAGAAAGGTATTTTTAGAAGAAGAAAAAAAAAGCCTCTTTGGGCACAACAGGGTAATCCCTAACTCCTGGACTGGTAGGAGGTACTTGTGGACCCCTGATCTAGACCATTGTCCATACGCTGAGGTGTCAGATCATTAGATATGTTTAATTTGTTTTGTTCTGCATCACTTCCAGATTTGTCAATTCAGAAGCATTCTAATTGTCCCCCCCCCCCCCCCCGACTATCCTGACTATTCTCTGGTGCATTAAGTCCGGCCATTCTAAGGCCCAGTAAGACGTTACCTTTTAGTTTAGTAAATTTTTAGTTTACATGTGACACAATTCTACATGCTGGATCAATTAGTAATCCTAACATAGATCCACAATTGGGTATCCTTATCAAGAAGGAACAAAATAATAAGTGTTTTTCTAATTTTTTTTGACTTGCAGATGTTTAGTAAATAGCTGTCTAATTGGTACCCTAATGTGGGATTATAGCAGATAGTGCCCCTTTTTGGTATCCTTAGATATGGCAATCCTATGTAAAAATAGAAAATTAGAGAGTGTGTGTTTGTGTCTGTGTGTGTGTATTCGTGTGGGTGGTATTTGGAGGCGGACCCAGTGGGTGGTATTTGGAGGCGGGCCCAGACCCTGAGCTGAGTTAGGGGCCCCAAAATTTCTGGTGGCGGCCCTGCCTTTATGTGGGGTTACCAAACTAGGGAGCCATCTGCTTAACAGCATCCTTATTTGGTTTCCTTTGGAATAGTGGGACTAATAGCGTGCAAATCTTTTCCAAATTCAAAAATTAACAAAACAATTTTTTATTCTTTTTGCCTGTGAACATCTCTACAGGTTATGTCCCATGGTTCTGACCCAAATCAAGAGACAGAAAGCACAGAACCCCCTCACCAAGCTCATACCTAACCACTAGTGGTCTGCAGACGTGCTGGAGCTGAGCCACTTGACACAAAGCTGACCATTCCATCTGAGTTAGATTAGAGCTGGGCCATCTGTACAATGACCTACGGTAGTAAAGTAACTCGACCTCTCAATGATATCTGTAATTAAACTATCAAAAAGAGACAATAATGGAACATATTGCCTTTCATATCACATCAATACCAGTAAAGACGAGAAGTAGGATACATTTTGGACAACAAACATTTAAAGAATTTCACAATATTTCCGTGGTTTCCGTAAGCTGCAGAAACTTGCTGGACCAGTAACCACTCCCTTCGCAAGAAATAAAAATAAAATACCAGTGCCCGCTTGTGAAGTTTATTACTTGACAGATGTACGGCAGAAACTTGGTTCCATCCTCGATACACCGCACTGCCGGATTAGGACAACACACGGATTGGGAATTAATGGACAAATATAAAGACTTATTACACTCTAGTGTGAGCTACTGCTGGGTTTAGAGGTCTCTTTATAGAATGTTTTTACTCTTAAGGAAATATTTCTCTTGGGTACTAATAGACTTGGGGATGGTTGCTACATTGTGACATGAGAAAGCTACACGGCCAATATTGCAGCTTATTTTCGCAAAGGATTCGTATAGTTCAATAGTATGGTTGTCCTATTGAGGATTTTTATTCCATTAAAGCGGCACGGTCACGCTTTTTACAAGCTCTTCTTTCCCACTCTGAATTATTTTTTTTTCATATATTTCTAACTAAAAACACAAGACAAAGTACTACCACCGTCAAGAAATGTCAATCCATCAGCTGCAGGGAATTGGCTCTTTTTATGGCTCTTTTATTTATTTTTTTTTATTCCAATTTTATTGGTATATCAAATAGTCAGGGTGGGTACCGAAGGAAAAAGAGGGGAGGGATTTTAAACATGTGTTACAGTAGTTATACACAACAGAGTGATATGTTATTTCATCAAGCATGGTACAATGTAATACAGGAGAGGATTGCATATATTTACGTTTCCAATATGAAGAAGGTTTCCCAGGTCCTCTCATACAGTTTTTAGTATTTAAGTGTGTCATACCTGTGGTTTATAGAAGGCTTATATAGTCTGTTGTGCATGCTATTTGTATGCATATTCAGAGGTAACTTAAAACTGGGTCCGAGGGTTAAACAATTCGGAGAGTGAGTGCGTTTGAGGGGTTGGTCAGGGGAGGGGATTGGGGGGAGTTGAGAGGAGAGGGGGGTTGGTACAGTGGTAGCAGGTACAACGCGTTTTTTACTTTCAGATTTTAGTTGGTTATGACTGGTTCTGTTTCTGTGCCCAGTATTGTATCCAGGGTTCCCATGTGCTCAGATATCTATTGCGTTTGCCCAGTGTGGACCAGTGGAGATTTTCCATTTCTCTTGTTCCTTCTACTCTTTCTATCCACTGGGTCACTGTGGGGGTTGTGTTTTTTCCCCAATATACTGGGACGAGGTTGTTTGCTTCACCCAGCAGTAACCATAACAAATGTTGTTTTCCTTTATCTTGGAAGGATTGCGGCCATCCCAAAAAGACCTGGGAGGGAGTTAGGGAGTGTGTTATTCCTAGAATATTGTTTATTTTTGTAATTACCTCATTCCAGGGGATCTTTTAATTGACATCTGTGCTTAAGAGGACCCTTTCTGAAAATGATGGCCGCGCCCACGTGGTACAAGTTAAGGTAAGTAGAACTCATCTTCGGGGTTTCTTGCAAATTCAAGATACCTTAAGCTCCCTGGCGGTAATCCTGAGTGTGGCTCGGGGTTAATTTTCAGTACCAAAAGCAGTGACCCCGAGCCATGCTCAGGAATACACTGTAGTATCACTTACCTTGTCCCTACGAGCCCCTGGTGTCCTCCTGCAGATTCCTACGCCTGACGTTTCTACCACCGTCAAGAAATGTCAATCCACCAGCTGCAGGGAATTGGTTCTTTCTGTGGAGGATCTGATGGGATCCTCCTGCAGATTCCTTTGCCTGATGCCGGCATCGTCAGGTTTCCTTCCCTGCAAGCGCCGGCAACGTGGGGGGGGGGGGGGGCGGAACCAGGTGGGAAATTCAAAAAAGTAAACATACACACACAATATATTGTAATACAGTGTAATCTGTTAGGATTACATTACTGTATCAAACCTTTTCACCTCAGTTCTGTCTCGGTGCTCTGTCCAGTGTCCTGCCTGCACTTTTACCGTTCTTTCTGCCTGGAAACTTGAGAACTTCCATGGCATCCAAAAAGCGTCTCTTTAGGTTGAAAGTGGTTTTAGACCAGCTAGAAAACAGCGATAGTGAATTAGAATGACTTGCAGAATTGAGCGATAGTGATTCATGGGAAAATTCGTCAACACTGTAAGTGACGACAGCGACGATTCTGCGACTGAGCTCAGTGATATGCGAACTTGGTGCTCTATTGACTGTGGTACGGATAAGGCAGCGCCCCCAAGATTCCCATTTGCTGGAGCATCTGGTATGAAAGACGTTTGAACATAACAACCCCTTGGCATACCTACAATTATCTCTGACCGCTGAGGTTATTGGGGGAAAATAGTTATTGAGAGAAACCGGTACAAAGAGCAACAATTAGCTACTCTGCATCGGAAGTTTTCAAGAAGCAGAAAGTGGGAACCAGTGATCAAAGATGACGTTTGGCAATTTTGACTTTACATTTGCATTTTTCTTTTGGTGTTGCTGGGGGGTTGTGGGATCAGGGCTTCCTTTTAGTACGGTGGGAACGAGGTTATTTGAGCATTAGATTTTTTTTTTTTTAAGGGGTGCCCTCGAAGGCACGTCAGGGTACAGTTGTTTTGGACCAGACATTAATCCTCTCTTGCTCCTTTCTTCCCTGTTCACCCGTTACTGGCTATGCACAGATAGTTTTTATCTAACCATTTTTGTTTCCCTTTACCAGTCTTTTTTCCCCACTTCTGCTCACAATAACATTTATAATTTCAAGTAAGCTTGTGTATTTCCAAAAGCTAGCACTGATTAGGATAGAAATGACTGGACTTTCCCACATATTTGGGGGGGAAGATTTTAAGATAATTCATTAAAAGTTATGTTTTAATATTCCTTTATGTAAGGTTTGCTCTCCTTATTCCAGAAGGTAGACTCGAGAGGGTTACATTTTCTCTACCTCTGAGTCTCCCCTGGGTTCGGTATTTTCATCCTTATTTACAGGGGTTACCCCCATCCTCATGAGCAACCTGACACGTCTTCCCTGCTTGAATAAATCTCAATTGTACAAAAACTACAGCGTAACGAGTTTTATACACAATAAAAGTATCTAATCACCCGTGGAATAATCATTCAATCTTACCTAATACCTTACAAAATATAAAATAAACACGCTACAGCAGTGAATTAAATATAACTATGGATGAGATCGCAGAAACCAAATGTCACAATCTACAAATATTGTAATAAAGAAAGACAGGGATTGTTAGTTGACTAAATAGTAAATGTAGGTGTACATACATTGCTACCAGTGATACAGGGATGTGTGGACCAATGCGGGTGTCACTTGGCCGTAACCCGTAAATATAACAAAGAGCTGCCTCTATCAAACTCAGGAGAATTCTAGGCTCTCAATCTAATCATTGCTTAATAATGCATGTAGCAAATTAATTTCACTTGTTTAAGAAAATCTAAACTGCTGGGATTATGGTCTACAAGGCTTGCTTTGGACACCATTGCTAAGATGCATCTGTCAGAGAATCGATTGCTATGTAGCTAGGCTGGTGAAGATGCCAAGTGCAAGTCTAGTCAGTACTAATGTTCTAGGGCACAAATGGTAAAACGTTACCTCATTCAATCTTGAGGGTTTTATTCTCCAGGAACGGAACTCGCAGATCTACGGCACTGGAAAGTTATCTTAACTGAGGTCTTATGGAGAACTATTTATCAACAAGATTAAATAAAAAGGCTTAGGATTTGGGTGAGTTTCATAATATGGCTTTTCAGAACACAACAGGATTAAAGAAAGAGTTTTGTGTGTGTGTGTGTGTGTGTGTGTGTGTGTCTCTCGCTCTCTACTGATTCTAAAGGCCCACAGAATTCACAGTCGTTCGTCAGAGGTTAACCGAAGTCTCAAGACGTCTGATATTATTAACCATAACTGCTACTATGTACTCACCCTTCAAGCGACTAAACCAAACCAACCATCCATCCACAATCCCACTATTTCAGACAGACAAGAATTGGTGCCCAGTTAAAATACTAGATGCCTACCTGACTACAGTTAACAGCTATCCACCAAATTCCCCTCTACTCTTCACGGCTACTCACTACCTCCAAATTCACATTTTATATTCGGACTCTACTTTTGAGACTGGGCTGTAACCCAGCATCCTTTTCTATCCATTCATTCAGGATAGGGGCAGCAACAGCAGCCTCGTGCATGTCACCAAAAAAACGGGGAGATGGAAATCCTCAGTCTATAACAGATACAACGCTCAGGAAAACTTTTAAACGTTTGGGTTTGTAATTGCTGCAATAAAGTGTGTTTTTCCTCTGATACCTTTTTGCCCTCTTTTATTAACAGGCCTATCCGTACGTTGGTTTCTGCACATCACTACCTACTTATCACCACCACCAATACTATCATGTATTCCAACTATATATATATAATAAAGTTACTGGCTACTGTACAGACGGCTACCATAAAAAAGCAAAGCAAATAAGGTGGCACAGAAATTATCATAAAAGTTCAAATGTGATTTTCTATAATATCATGTGTCATTAGTCAATGCATGCAGAAAAAAAATCCCACTCAATAGCTATTTAATATAGACTTTTTACCAAAAATAAGATCACTCGCAGGGCTTTTCCTCAATAGATAATCTACTTTATTTTACTTACATCAACTCGTGATAATTAGATTTGTGACCGACGTTTCAGCCCCTCCACGGGCCTTTCTCAAAATCAAATATAAACCTCAAAACATGGTGCGTACACAGTGCATACATTCTAATTAACTTACTAACCCAAGTGATTCCCTGCATGTGTGACTTCATGTTTCCATACAGCGCCTTTCGATGACACAAAAATGTGTTACCCATCACCATGGTAACCAGTGATGTGTGTTTTGGGATTAGAAAACCTGTTTTCATATAAATCCTATTCTAGTACATATTAAACACGCCTGAAATGCTCGGTTGCTAGTGCTACATCTGTTCTATGTTTATTGCAATGTTGCTTCACATACTATTTGAGTACAATTGTAAAGCCCTGGGGATTGGTGTCTAAATGCAGTGTGAGTTAATGGTTAAACATTGTTACTAAATTGAATAAGAATGAATCTACTTTTATTTTCTTACCATATTCCAGCTCATAGGCTGCACATGCGTTTTAAATGCAAATTGAAACCTGTACTAAATGTGGATGCTAGTATATGGACCGAGACCTTTTCAAAGTCCAGAAGATCTACGATCTACATCCAATTACTAAACAATCTATGTGGTATAGATCCTTTCCATGTAATAGAATTCAAACCTCCATATCTAAGCCTTGATTAATCGTCTAACTTTTAACTTTGGCCATGAACAAATATCTAACAAACCTATAAAATTTACACAAGCTCTGAGATCTATGGAAAAACCAGTGATATAGAGTTGCATCATATGTTAAAACAAAGACCCAAGCTAATGACATTTGCTGGAAAATATTAACATTGGCGGGTAAGACACATGAGGGAGGAGAGGAAACGAGACACATGGGGGAGGGCTGGGGGGAATGAGACACATGGGGGGAAGGCTGGAGGGGAATAAAACACATTGGGGTAAGGCTGGAGGGGAATGAGACACGTTGGGGGAAGGCTGGAGGGGAATGAGACACATTGGGGGAAGGCTGGAGGGGAATGAGACACATTGGGGGAAGGCTGGAGGGGAATGAGACACATTGGGGGAAAGGCTGGAGGGGAATGAGACACATTGGGGGAGGGCTGGAGGGGAATGAGACACATTGGGGGAGGGCTGGAGGGGAATGAGACACATTGGGGGAGGGCTGGAGGGGAATGAGACACGTTGGGGGAAAGGCTGGAGGGGAATGAGACACATTGGGGGAGGGCTGGAGGGGAATGAGACACATTGGGGTAAGGCTGGAGGGGAATGAGACACATTGGGGGAGGGCTGGAGGGGAATGAGACACATTGGGGGAAGGCTGGAGGGGAATGAGACACATTGGGGGAAGGCTGGAGGGGAATGAGACACATTGGGGGAGGGCTGAAGGGGAATGAGACACATTGGGGGAGGGCTGAAGGGGAATGAGACACATTGGGGGAAGGCTGGAGGGGAATGAGACACATTGGGGGAGGGCTGGAGGGGAATGAGACACATTGGGGGAAGGCTGGAGGGGAATGAGACACATTGGGGGAAGGCTGGAGGGGAATGAGACACATTGGGGGAGGGCTGGAGGGGAATGAGACACATTGGGGGAAGGCTGGAGGGGAATGAGACACGTTGGGGGAAGGCTGGAGGGGAATGAGACACATTGGGGGAAGGCTGGAGGGGAATGAGACACGTTGGGGGAAGGCTGGAGGGGAATGAGACACGTTGGGGGAAGGCTGGAGGGGAATGAGACACATTGGGGAAAGGCTGGAGGGGAATGAGACACATTGGGGGAAGGCTGGAGGGGAATGAGACACGTTGGGGGAAGGCTGGAGGGGAATGAGACACATTGGGGGAGGGCTGGAGGGGAATGAGACACATTGGGGGAGGGCTGGAGGGGAATGAGACACATTGGGGGAAGGCTGAAGGGGAATGAGACACATTGGGGGAAGGCTGGAGGGGAATGAGACACATTGGGGGAAGGCTGAAGGGGAATGAGACACATTGGGGGAAGGCTGGAGGGGAATGAGACACATTGGGGGAGGGCTGAAGGGGAATGAGACACATTGGGGAAAGGCTGAAGGGGAATGAGACACATTGGGGGAAGGCTGGAGGGGAATGAGACACATTGGGGGAAGGCTGGAGGGGAATGAGACACATTGGGGTAAGGCTGGAGGGGAATGAGACACATTGGGGAAAGGCTGAAGGGGAATGAGACACATTGGGGGAAGGCTGGAGGGGAATGAGACACATTGGGGGAAGGCTGGAGGGGAATGAGACACATTGGGGGAAGGCTGGAGGGGAATGAGACACATTGGGGAAAGGCTGGAGGGGAATGAGACACATTGGGGGAGGGCTGAAGGGGAATGAGACACATTGGGGAAAGGCTGGAGGGGAATGAGACACATTGGGGGAAGGCTGGAGGGGAATGAGACACATTGGGGGAAAGGCTGGAGGGGAATGAGACACATTGGGGGAGGGCTGAAGGGGAATGAGACACATTGGGGGAAAGGCTGGAGGGGAATGAGACACATTGGGGTAAGGCTGGGGGGGAATGAGACACATTGGGGAGGGCTGGAGGGGAATGAGACACATTGGGGGAAGGCTGGAGGGGAATGAGACACATTGGGGGAAGGCTGGAGGGGAATGAGACACATTGGGGGAGGGCTGAAGGGGAATGAGACACATTGGGGGAGGGCTGAAGGGGAATGAGACACATTGGGGGAAGGCTGGAGGGGAATGAGACACATTGGGGGAGGGCTGGAGGGGAATGAGACACATTGGGGGAAGGCTGGAGGGGAATGAGACACATTGGGGGAAGGCTGGAGGGGAATGAGACACATTGGGGGAGGGCTGGAGGGGAATGAGACACATTGGGGGAAGGCTGGAGGGGAATGAGACACGTTGGGGGAAGGCTGGAGGGGAATGAGACACATTGGGGGAAGGCTGGAGGGGAATGAGACACGTTGGGGGAAGGCTGGAGGGGAATGAGACACGTTGGGGGAAGGCTGGAGGGGAATGAGACACATTGGGGAAAGGCTGGAGGGGAATGAGACACATTGGGGGAAGGCTGGAGGGGAATGAGACACGTTGGGGGAAGGCTGGAGGGGAATGAGACACATTGGGGGAGGGCTGGAGGGGAATGAGACACATTGGGGGAGGGCTGGAGGGGAATGAGACACATTGGGGGAAGGCTGAAGGGGAATGAGACACATTGGGGGAAGGCTGGAGGGGAATGAGACACATTGGGGGAAGGCTGGAGGGGAATGAGACACATTGGGGAAAGGCTGAAGGGGAATGAGACACATTGGGGGAAGGCTGGAGGGGAATGAGACACATTGGGGGAAGGCTGGAGGGGAATGAGACACATTGGGGGAAGGCTGGAGGGGAATGAGACACATTGGGGAAAGGCTGGAGGGGAATGAGACACATTGGGGAAAGGCTGGAGGGGAATGAGACACATTGGGGGAAGGCTGGAGGGGAATGAGACACATTGGGGGAAAGGCTGGAGGGGAATGAGACACATTGGGGGAGGGCTGAAGGGGAATGAGACACATTGGGGGAAAGGCTGGAGGGGAATGAGACACATTGGGGGAAGGCTGGAGGGGAATGAGACACATTGGGGGAGGGCTGAAGGGGAATGAGACACATTGGGGGAGGGCTGAAGGGGAATGAGACACATTGGGGGAGGGCTGGGGGGGAATGAGACACATTGGGGGAGGGCTGGAGGGGAATGAGACACATTGGGGGAAGGCTGGGGGGAATGAGACACATTGGGGTAAGGCTGGAGGGGAATAAAACACATTGGGGTAAGGCTGGAGGGGAATGAGACACGTTGGGGGAAGGCTGGAGGGGAATGAGACACATTGGGGGAGGGCTGGAGGGGAATGAGACACATTGGGGGAAGGCTGGAGGGGAATGAGACACATTGGGGGAAGGCTGGAGGGGAATGAGACACATTGGGGGAGGGCTGAAGGGGAATGAGACACATTGGGGGAGGGCTGGGGGGGAATGAGACACATTGGGGGAGGGCTGGAGGGGAATGAGACACATTGGGGGAGGGCTGAAGGGGAATGAGACACATTGGGGGAGGGCTGAAGGGGAATGAGACACATTGGGGGAGGGCTGGGGGGGAATGAGACACATTGGGGGAGGGCTGGAGGGGAATGAGACACATTGGGGGAAGGCTGGGGGGAATGAGACACATTGGGGTAAGGCTGGAGGGGAATAAAACACATTGGGGTAAGGCTGGAGGGGAATGAGACACGTTGGGGGAAGGCTGGAGGGGAATGAGACACATTGGGGGAGGGCTGGAGGGGAATGAGACACATTGGGGGAAGGCTGGAGGGGAATGAGACACATTGGGGGAAGGCTGGAGGGGAATGAGACACATTGGGGAAAGGCTGGAGGGGAATGAGACACATTGGGGGAAGGCTGGAGGGGAATGAGACACATTGGGGAAAGGCTGGAGGGGAATGAGACACATTGGGGAAAGGCTGGAGGGGAATGAGACACATTGGGGGAGGGCTGAAGGGGAATGAGACACATTGGGGGAGGGCTGAAGGGGAATGAGACACATTGGGGGAGGGCTGGGGGGGAATGAGACACATGGGGGGAAGGCTGGAGGGGAATGAGACACATTGGGGGAAAGGCTGGAGGGGAATGAGACACGTTGGGGGAAGGCTGGAGGGGAATGAGACACGTTGGGGGAAGGCTGGAGGGGAATGAGACACATTGGGGGAGGGCTGGAGGGGAATGAGACACATTGGGGGAAAGGCTGGAGGGGAATGAGACACATTGGGGGAGGGCTGGGGGGGAATGAGACACATGGGGGGAAGGCTGGAGGGGAATGAGACACATTGGGGGAAGGCTGGAGGGGAATGAGACACGTTGGGGGAAGGCTGGAGGGGAATGAGACACATTGGGGGAAGGCTGGAGGGGAATGAGACACATTGGGGGAAGGCTGGAGGGGAATGAGACACATTGGGGGAAGGCTGGAGGGGAATGAGACACATTGGGGGAGGGCTGAAGGGGAATGAGACACATTGGGGGAGGGCTGAAGGGGAATGAGACACATTGGGGGAGGGCTGGGGGGGAATGAGACACATTGGGGGAGGGCTGGAGGGGAATGAGACACATTGGGGGAAGGCTGGGGGGAATGAGACACATTGGGGTAAGGCTGGAGGGGAATGAGACACATTGGGGGAAAGGCTGGAGGGGAATGAGACACATTGGGGGAAGGCTGGAGGGGAATGAGACACATTGGGGGAAAGGCTGGAGGGGAATGAGACACATTGGGGGAAGGCTGGAGGGGAATGAGACACATTGGGGGAGGGCTGGGGGGGAATGAGACACATTGGGGGAGGGCTGGAGGGGAATGAGACACATTGGGGGAAGGCTGGGGGGAATGAGACACATTGGGGTAAGGCTGGAGGGGAATGAGACACATTGGGGGAAGGCTGGAGGGGAATGAGACACATTGGGGGAAGGCTGGAGGGGAATGAGACACATTGGGGGAAAGGCTGGAGGGGAATGAGACACATTGGGGGAGGGCTGAAGGGGAATGAGACACATTGGGGGAGGGCTGAAGGGGAATGAGACACATTGGGGGAGGGCTGGGGGGGAATGAGACACATGGGTGAGACACATGTGGGTAGGGAAATGAGACACATGGGTGAGACACATGTGGGTAGGGAAATGAGACACATGGGTGAGACACATGTGGGTAGGGAAATGAGACACATGGGGGGGAAGGGGAATGAGACACAGAGAGACTGGGGGCTAAAATAAGCACATTTAGGTGCTTGGGGGGGGGGGATTTGAGACACATGGGCTGAAAATGCGATGCATGGAGGGGCAGCGTGGTGCTGAGATCCTGTAGGACACTAAGCAACTCCCCTCCCCCCCCCCCCTATACCGACTGAGGTCTTCCCGGTCCCCACTGGAACACTCTACTTACTAACAGGCTCCCACGTAGCCTCCACTGAGCAATACTAAACAGCGTCTCACCTATTCAAGATGGAGACTGCCTCCACTTCTTCTAATACACGAAACTAACCTCTGACATGGTTGACAGACTCCTCAGATGGCTAGATTACACATTTCACCGCTTCTGGGCAACCCTAGAGGCACGGCTGGCTGGCTGGCTGCCTCAGGGCACCAACTTCAACGAGGTGCAGGGAGACGCTGAAGGAGAGAGGACCCCCTCTGGGCAATTCAGTGCCTCACTCACCAAAATCTTCCACTACATACTCACCTGGGCCAAGGGCCATTAAGGGCCAATGGCCGCATTTGTATTTTTTGAAAAAAATGTTAACCCCTCTCCTGACTCCACTAGAATTGATTGTCCTCCTAATCACCCCCAAATGGCCCTAGGTCCGCCATTTTACCTTTTCTCCCACTGTATATCTTTATCTTGCCTGGAATTAGATCCTAGGCAGAGCCATCTTAGTGTGGGCAGATGAAGGCCCTGTGTGACACATCATCTACCCAAACTAGATAGTCTGTGAAATCCCCACTAATGCACAGTTGAACACTTGGGCATTTGCTATTGTCTGAAATTCAGACTGGAATTTCGGCAATTCGTTCATTCGCCAGAAAGACAAATGAATGCATAGAAATTTCAAAGAACGAACGAAGACCAAATTTCTATTTGGTCTTTTGTTCGTTTAGTTTACTACAAGGCGGGAGTTACCGGCTCATGGCTCCCACCATATAATAGGTAAACATAGAAGCGGCAGGCAGCTGTGCTCCCCTTACTCTATGGGGTTAATATGACCCCCATATTAGAATAATAGAGATAATGCCTTGAGTAGGGACATGCCTGCCAAACAATGATCAGCCAATGGCTACTCCCTTTCGTAAAAAAAACAAAAAACACCCCCACCACATCTAATAAAGTTGGAGCTAGAACAAGTCGCCCATGCCTCTTTGGTGGGGCATCTATTAAAATAATGGGGGTGGAGGGGCATAGTGTTAATGGCTGCTCACTGTTACTAATACTAAGATATAAAATCCTTGTGGGAATTAGGAGGCTATCCACTAAACAGCTGCAAGATGCAGCCGTGGCAAGAATCTGATCCGAACCGAATATAGTCACCGAATTTTATCCGAACTTGAATGGACAAACTGTGCACATTCTGTCCAGACGAAATTCGGTCTCAGCGAATGGAGGCATCGAGAGAACACGGAGAGGTGAGCATTGTGGAAAAACAGTCTTTGACACAAGAAATGGAGCTGATCTAAGCTTCTCCTTTGGTCAAAGAAAGTCAAGTGTAAGAAAAATACATAAGACAAAGTCCTTACTTTATTTTATATTTTAAAGAAAACTAGATCAGAAATGAAGAACAGGTTCTGAGAGGAGGAGGACAAGAGGACACAATAGGAGAAAGGAAAGTTCGGTGTGAGAGTTCCGCTTTAAAATTGGAATTTACTCGAATAGTATGTAAAACAATCCAGCACTAATCCAGCGTTTCATATTTGTCCTTATTATATACTAGACTAGGTTTTATATGAAAACGTTTTCTAATCACAAACACGCATCTCTGGTTACCATGGTGATGGGTAAGATGTATTTTTGCATCATCGAGGTGCACTATATCTAACATGAAAGACCACATGTATAGGGAATCATCGAGATAGGTAAATCGAATTAAATATTTGCACTTTATTTATTGAAGGAAAGCCCTGTGAGCGCTCCTATTTTTGGTAAAAAGTCTATATAATACACACACAAAAATTATAATTATTATTTATATAATTATTATTTATATAGCGCCAACAAATGCCGTAGCGCTTCACAATGGGTGAACAAACATGTAGTTGTAACCAGACAAGTTGGACGCACAGGAACAGAGGGGTTGAGGGCCCTGCTCAATGAGCGTACATGCTAGAGGGAGTGGGGTAAAGTGGCACAAAAGGTAAGGGAAGTAGATAGGTAGAATAGTATTCAATGACTTCAAGACTTGGTGTGGGGATATTTTTTTCTTTGAAAATGTCAGTTGCAGGAGAGGAATCAGTTGGGAGCAATTGCCGTTTTAATTGATAAGCTTTTGTGAAAAAGTGAGTTTTTAATGATTTTTTTTTTTATTCTTTATTTTTGAGTGCAGAGATGATTACAAGCTTAATCGGTGACATATTTAGTATACAATATTATTGCAAACAGTTGGTTCATATAGTCAAGAGGTGCTGCACTTTTTTTTTTTTTGTCGAGTAGGATCATGAGTTAAACAAGAAGAATTGCAAGATAAAGATATTGGCATATATCCTGGCAGAATTAACAGCACATTTAATTGTTATAATACGACACGCTTGGAGTGCACGAGTAGCATTTATATGGACTAGTTAAACCATACTGCATACATCATGGAAGAATAGGTAGAGGAGAGACAAAGAAGGATAACATGGCTTATGCAGAGATTATACATACATGGTTCCACTAGCAAGCTCCCGCTAGGCTGATCGAACCTCACATTTGCATGCCTAAGAGGTGGTTAAATGGTTGCATGTTACGCTAGCTCTAAAGTGTGGATAGCATGAACACCTAAAGCAGAACATGAGAGCAGCGTCAGCATTGAGATCACCATACTTCGCTAGTTTAAAATGTCCACCCCATGTTGGTTCCATGTCTGCTTGGTGAGGGTCCGCGTCGGCCTGCTGGGCAGCCCGTCAGTGTGCAGTGCAGACTGCCACATTGGGACGTAAGGTATGATGTAGAGGCTAGAGACCGTCAAGATTGGTGCTTGGGCGCTTGATGTTAGGGCTGGCTGCCTGTTGAGTCCGGTAGCTTCCTCTCGGGGCCGCTGTGTTTCATGGCGTGCGTGGGGAGTGCTCGAGGTCAGCCCCGTTGTGGGAGCCCCTGGCTCGGCGGTCGTTGTCGAGGATAAGTGTTGTGTGGTGTGGCAGGTCGTCCAAGCTGCTGTTTGTGGGACCACAGTGCAGGACAGGCAGGTCCTGGGTTCTTTTAGCCCTCTGGATCCATGCGTGGGGGCCTTGTTGGCTTCTCTGACCTGTGACAGAGATCTTCCACCGATTTCAGCGCACGTCACGATGATCCGCCATCTTGTGGGGCCAGGGCTTTGAGCACATGTGGAGACCAGTAATGCCGAGTGGTCACAGGGGATCCAGTTTTGGTCAGTGTCAGCGAATGCCTCTGCGCCAGCTTGCCTGTCGCTGTACCGCACCGCCTGATCAGTCTCCACAGTGGGGGCCCTCCCTCTGTCAGCTTTGATCGTTCTAGCTTGCACATGTTGCTGGCTTGCGGCGGCCATTTTGGGGAATACCGCCAGTGGGTTTTCTGCAGCAGGGTGGTAGTTTCGGCCCCGCGTGTCGTGCCATGGCAGAAGTTGCTGCGTGTATATGCAGACCGGGATGACCCCCCCGGCCCAGAGGGCGGGGGGGACGCCGGACACCGGCCGGAGACCCGGGAGAGCGGCCGTCTCCTCCCGGCTCAAGCTCCTCACGCCTTGGGCCTTCGTCGGGTTACGGAGGTCATCTTGAAGGGTATCCCCTCGAACCCCAGGATCTCGGGATCAGGGTGATATTTGTTGCAGGTGGCTAGGAAGATTTTACCCCCAGTTTGCGCCGTTTTCGGGCCTCAAAGCGGGAGCTCAGACAAAGCGTGTCTGATCCCGTCGGTGGTCCGGCCCCGCCCCCTTTAATGATTTTTTGAAGGAGTGGAGACTGGGTGAGCGTATAACGGAGAAGGGAAGGGAGTTCCACAGAAGAGGTGCAGCCCTAGAGAAGTCTTGAAGGCGAGCATCAGAGGTGGGAGTACGGACAGAGGATCGACGTAAGTCTTCGGCAGAGCGTTAGGGACTAGATGGGACATACTTGTGTATTAGGGAGGATAGATAGGTGGGAGCAGCATTATGTAGAGATTTGAAAGCAAGAACCAGAATTTTATACTGCGCCCTATATCTTACAGAAAGCCAATGTAGGGACTGACAGAAGGGTGAGGCGTTGGGTAATTATTATGTATCACCTGCATGTCTCAAGATAGACTTGGAATATTTTTCTTTGTTTTTTCCCAGCTGTTTGACATCTAAGTTTTGACATCTTTATTTTTCTAACGAGTTACTGAAACGGTCTTCCACTACATCCCTCCAAACAGTCTTGGCTCAGGGTATCGGATGCATTTTGGGACTCATGTCCTATTTATATATTGATCTGCTTCTGAGACCCCAGAGAAAATTTCCAAACAAATGTCAGTGGCATCAACCATACTTGCGCTGGGTTTGACAATAGTGTGAAAAATATCCACCCAAATGTGGCCAGCCTTGGTTGGAAGGGAAGTGTGGAGATTTTTGCTAGGGTCGGTGTTGTTGGGCATATTGTAACCGCGCTTCTTTCTGGCAACTCGACCATGCAACTTATTTTTGTTCAAGTATCGTCGTATTGTGCTCCTTGAAACAACCACATTGTCTTTTTCCAGAGCAGCCTGTATTTCTCTGGAGGTTACCTGTAGGTTTTTCTTTGTATCCCGAACGATTCTTCTGGCAGTTGTGGCTAAAATCTTTCTTGATCTACCAGACCTTGACTTAGTATCAAGAGATCCCCAAATGTTACCCTTCTTGATAAGATCTAAAACACCAACAGAATAGGAACGACAACTTTCTGACGAAGAGCAAAGGCTTTTTTGGGTGCGGAACGTGCCTTGCTTGCAGAGGAACATCAAATAATAAGAGACATATAAAGAACATAAATGAAATTACTAATAAAGATTTCGTAATAAAAGACCTATTGACCTGTTTTTCTAAAAATATTATTTATTTATTGATTTGCCCATGTAATAAAATGTACATAGGAAGGACAATTAGGTGTCTCCACATTAGAATCTCCGAACATGTGAGAAATATTAAAAAAGGAGTTGAAACACATAGTGTTTCTCAGCATTTTAAGCACCACCACCATCAAAACCCACAAGGTCTTATGTTTTGTGCACTGAAATGGGTTAAAAACAATTGGAGGGGTGGAGATTTTATTAAAAAAATTGGTAAAGAAGAAATGTCTTTTATTTACAATTTTAACACCATGGTCCCCCATGGTCTAAATTTAGACTTCGAATTATGCCATTTTTTATAAATATCCCTCATCCTTTAGAAAAAACAATTTCTCCCCTTTTTTCCATCATAATTTTTAATAAAAATTTTTTATAGTAACACCTTTAATCTACCAGTTTGGATTCTTTACCTATTTTTCACCTGAATTCTCTTATATGATTGTAATAGTATGCCATACATACACTTTCATACTTTTTTTTTTTTTATCATGAACAGTTCTCACAGTCCACAGCAAGCTTATGTGTATTTCTTATTCATATATAAAGTAAACAAATATGTAATACTCTTAATAATATAATGTTTTTTACCAATTTTTTAACAATTTTATGATGTCCCTTTTTCCCCATCCTTTGTGTATATATGGGTCCATTGAGACCCAATGGACTATGCATTCAAAGAACTTTTATCGAGTATCCATTATATCCAATGGTGGAACGCATGCCATGCGTTCCACGAAGCAAAAGGGAAGTAGAACAGCCGATCCCAGCAATCTCTGATTGTGGAACGCAAGTTTAGCGTTCCACGAAAGAAGACTTCCGTATCACGTGATAAACGCACGCACGTAGGACTGAGCGTGCGTTCCAACAGACCTCATATGCGTTCCACACAACGAACTTCCGGTCTAACAGATGCCGGCAATTTGGGAATCAAACTGCATACAAAAGAGCACGAGGACACAAGGTACACTAGACCAACTGAGGAAGCCAGTTACTGGCGAAACGCGTTTTGGACTCATAGATATTAATTTTATTGATCTTTGTATCATTTTACATTCATTATTATTTTTTACTTATACAAATAAATTTTGTTAAAACCTTCCTTGGAGCAGCCCTTCTCTATTCCTATTATTTTGGTTTAAAGTGGAGGAGACCAGGAGGAGATTGAAAGAAGGTGTGGGATCTCCCTCAAAAGATCCAGAGGCGCTTTCCACCAGAGCCAAGTGTTTTATTGGCTCTACGTTTGTGAGTTACCCATCTATTATTTTCTCACACATATTTTTGTGAAAACCATCTGCACTAAGATCTGTTTGTCTATTGCTTATTATTTGCAGATTATTATAATAGCATCTTATCCAGTTGTATAATATCATTGTCTGAAAAGGTAAATTGAAGCTCCACTTATATTTCTGTTTGCCTTCTTGATAAGTGATTGAACAGTACTGATTGGCATTTTCAAGGCTTTGGATGTCTTTTTATATCCTTTTCTATCTTTATAGTAAGTTCCATTACCTTGTTACACAGGTCTTTTGACAGTTCTTTTCTGCTCCTCATGGCTCAATATCTAGCCTGCTCAGTGTGTCCACGTGAGAGCTAACAAATTCATTGACTATTTATACACACATACTAATTGCAATTTAAAAAGCCACAGCTGTAGGAAATGAATCTTTAATTGCAATTTTAACCTGTGTAACAAGGCCAAACATTCAAGGGTATGTAAACTTTTGATCAGGACCATTTGAGTGATTTGTTATAATTATGATTTACAAAGGAGCCAAACAACGATGTGATCATAAATGGCTTCATATGATCACTATCCTTCAATACATTTTTTTTTTTTTTCCTTGATCAGTCACATTTTCCAAATCAATGCCAAAATGTCACAGTTTCTTCCATGGCATGCAAACCTTTGAGCAGAACTGTACCTACTGAGAAGCAGCGATCAGGGACCTGTCCTACACAGATCCCACTATAGGTCTGATTTAGTCCTGAAGGCAAGAGGCATCACCCATTTTTGTACCTTTTTTTTAAATAATGGTATTCATCATTTCTTCACTAGCTCTGCTCAGAATTAATTATTTGCTAAGAGCACAACATGTTAGTACTTACTGGTGTCGCCTTATCAATTTCCTGAATGTGGATGTTATTGGGCTACAGTAAAAGCCAAGTATTAACCTTAATATTTATGTGATCTGCAGCTTTGATTGCGAAGAATCTCCCGTGTAAATCTTGCCATTTTTGGATACGAAGTATCCTCAGTGCAGTTTCCTTCTGCCCACTGTGGGCATCATAACTCCATGCGTCAACAATACGGCAATAACACAGCAGGCAATGATTTTCACTCCATTGTTATTAAGTAAAATAGAATGGAAATCTAACTTCCTTGGCATATTCTTACCGCTAGGTACACTTCACAGGGACACTATATTCACCAAAACAACTTTATCTGAATGAAACAGTTTTGGTGTATGGATCATCCCCCTGCAGTCTCACTGCTCAATTATCTGCCATTTAGGAGTTAAATCACTTTTTTTTGCAGCCCTAGTCACACCTCCCTGCATGTGACTTGCACAGCCTTTGTAAACACTTCCTGTAAATAGTGATCTAATGTTTACACTTCCTTTATTGAAAATTCTGTTTACCTTAAAATGTCTTATCTTCTGCTCTGTTAATAGCTTGCTAGACCTTGGAGTCTCCTGTGTGTAATTTAGAGTTCAGAGCAGGAGATAATTTAAAAGTTTTTAAGTTACATCTGATTGAAAATGAAACTATGATGTTTTCATGCAGGCTGTGTCTGTCGCATCCAGGGGATGTGTGGCTAAGGCTGCATAGACGGAAACAAAAGTGATTTAACTCCTAAATGAACACGGCTTTGATATGGAGGGGGGTAGGGGGAAATGAGATTTGTTGGAGATTTTTATTATTTTTTTTAATTTGAAACAATATATGGTTTAAAGCTGTTTTTGGTTTAGTGATTTTTATCTAATTGTCTGTAGCACTGAGACAGCTTGGAAGCTGATAAACCTTATCCCACTATTCTGAACTGCAGTACCCTAGAACACAATGCTAGTCTGGTCTAAGAAGACCACTTACATTGGACAAAATCATAGTCTTCTTTTATTAGTGAAGGTTGCTTTAACAATAGCACCCTATGCCTGTCTATCTGCCTACCTTGTACCAACAATATGCGGATTCTTAAAATCATATGAAGTGAGAAAGGGCATACGATTTCCCCAAGCATTCACCGAATTACTTTTTTAAATGCTCTAAATATGTAGCAGAAACACTGCAGTTTTTCCTCCGGCATTCTTTTTGCAAGTTGCATTGCAACATTACACAGAATTTATATTCAGAAGCCACGTTTTAAAGAAGGAACCTTTATTTCTAATATGTCGGTGGTAACATTTTGGCTTTAATAAACTATGTATTCATGGGTAGAGTGCACTCAGCGCCCCCTAGTGACGCACCCCTCGGCATCTATTGGCAGATCACTGCAAGAAGTTACTGGGAGCATGCAGTTAATGTAATCTAGTTAAGTGCCTCGGTTTTAAATTTTACACCATAGTTTCTCTTGAAGCTTTTATTTGTTTAAATGCACATGCACGATTAAACATATACATTTTCTTTTATCCATGTTGTATTTTGTATATACACATGCGCATGTGCAAACACTAGTTGGTGTGCTGACCTGGCTTTCCAATAGAAAAGCACTGGATTGTCTGACATTGTCAATTCGGATGATCTCAGTCAAGGTGGTGGGGGCGGAATCAAACGCCACCCTTGTCAATCAGCATCTCCTCATAACAATGCATTGAATGAATCAATGCATTTCTATGGGGAATGTTCAGAGTCTCCATACAGAGCATGGAGACACTAAGTGTCAGTGCTGCACATTGTGCAGCACTGCCCCAGGAAGCACCTTTTAGTGGCTGTCTGAGCAGTGTTTACATTAAACACACTGCAGGGACATACTATGTAGTCACCATGACAACTACACCTTATTGTAGTTGTTCTGGTGAGTAGTGTCCCTTTAATTAAGTAGTTTGGGTGTATAGATCATGCCCCTGCAGTCTCACTGCTCAATTATCTGCCATTTAAGAGTTAAACTGCCCCAGGCTTTGACTCACACGGCCTTCCTAAACACTTCCTGAAAACTCATTTTGTATACCTTCCCTTATTGAACAATGTTTTTAATTTAGAAAGCTAGAGACTGTAGCAGCCTCCTTTAGTGTATTGTGAATTCAATTAACAGAGCAGGAAATTAAAACTTTTAAAGTAATCACACTGTGCTGTAAAAATAAAACCTAGTGCTGCACACACAAAGTGAATTAACTCCTCAACAATGGAGAATTGAGCAGTGACAATGCAGGGGCATGATCCATACACCAAAATCAATTCATTAATATAAAGTTGAAAGTTGTTTTGGTGCTTAGTATGTCCCTTTTTAATGGATTTAACCCCTTTATCACATAATGACAAATGTTTACTCAGTGCTGAATTGCTAAGTGCTGAATTGTGCGGGTTCATCCAAGAAAGAGCAACGTTATTGCCCACTTCAGTGTAAAGATTAGGGCTCACTAAATTGGAGTGCGATCACATTCTGTGCTTACTGATAGTTACATTCTCTCTTGTAAATCTGGGCTACAACTTCAAACACGTACCCAATGTATATGTTTGACTCTATTCTTAGTCCCCATGCTTTCAATATGTATCCAAACTGTTGTTGAGAAGATGAGTCTTGAATCTATAGGTAAATGTACTCAACATTTAAGAAAAAATTCCTAATTTAATTTTTATTTTTTTATTTTGTGTAATGCAAGAGTAAACAAGGGGGGTACGGTCCGGAAAGGAAAGGGGGGGGGGGGGGTGTGTAAGGGGGTGCAACCAGTTAAAATTCCTAATTTTAGACCAAAATAGCAGACATGGAACTTTCCTTAAAGGGACACTCTAGACACCCAGACTACTTCAGCTCATTGAAGTGGTCTGCGTGCAGTGCCCCTGTCCCCCTTAGTCCTGCAATGTAAATCCTTGTAGTTTTTAGAGAAGCTGCAATAATAACATTGCAGGGCTAAGACTATCAGTCAGACAGCCACTCACTTAGAGGCACTTTCTGGTAGCTAACAGACTTACCTGACAACGGAGGAGGGGCGCAGAGGGAACTATAGTGTAAGGAAAACAACTTTGTATTTCTCGGTACACTATGGAATCCCTTTAACCCCTTAAGGACCAAACTTCTGGAATAAAAGGGAATCATGACATGTCACACATGTCATGTGTCCTTAAGGGGTTAAAGCCCATGTGTATTCCTCTGTTACAGTACTTACTTCTGCCCCAAAGATGTATAAATAAAAAAAACTGCAATTATGAATAACTTTCAACTATACATTTGTTAGTAATTTAGCTAGCACAATGTGTAGATTCAATTGTGTCCATTATAAAAGGGATTAGAATGACATATATAAAAAACAAACAAAAACGACCTCACCTAAGCCAATACTGCATTCTTCCGTCTAACCAGCAGAGGGCACAATGGATACCAGAAGCAGACATTTTAAAACATTTTCTATGACTAAACTATTAGAATGTTCTCAAGAATCAGACACATTTTGAAGCAGGCAATACATTATTTAATGTGGCAATAAATTAGGGAATTTACAAAAACATTGCATTCACTTTACAAAATAAAAAAAAATATAAATTACATCTGTAAAAGTCTATAAACAAATACGAGCAAAGGAAACTTCCATGAACTTATTCCTAACCACAGCCCATTGTATATCCTGACATATTGTCATCAATACATACTTGGTGCAGCTGAGCTACTCTAGAGATTAACTAATACCATTTAGTTCTACACCTTCCTTAACTGCTAGCTTCCAAGTCCTGCTCTCCAGAGTTCCAACCAGTGATGTGGCAGAGCAGATGGGCAGCAGATGGGCAGCAACTCATGGGAGTTGGATTTCAGCAAGATTTGGATGGGGTCAGAGTTTGAGATTTCTGGTGTACACTAGACACATCAGGAAGTGGACACCACTCACTAGGAAAGAATCTGCCAATGGTAGAATTGCAGGTAAAACATTTAATTAGAGGAATACTGCAGAAGTTTAGTGAAAAGACCTGATTATCTCTAGATTAAGTACAGACGTGAATTTCAATTTGCTGATCACCACTGCATGTGTTTAGTTCGAGGGTCTTTGTATAAAATCCTACTGTTCTAGTTCTCAGATGAATCAGTCTCTTCGGTGGAGCCATCGCTCTCCAGGTCTGGTCGCCTGCGGGCTGGCAAGGTCTTCCGTGGGGAGGCAACACGAGCTAAATCTCGGGATGGGATGGTGCAGGTATTTGGGGGTTGGGTGATGGAGCTGGCAGAGAGTTGGGCGACTCTGGGGTAAAAAAACACCAATGTTTGAAAACAATCTCTTAATTATCCTCTCGTTAAGTACCCAGAAGCCATTGAACTCCTTGGTTATACTCACATTTTGTCTAGCTCTTTATCCATCATCTCATCAACTAGCAAATCCGATTTATTGGGTAGAGCACCTATAAGAAAAATTGGTTAATTGATAACGGGTATACTGAAAGACCCCTACTATTGATGCACCACTAAATAATATCAGTAATTTAAAACATTTTACACAATTTAGTTTTTTTGTTTTTTTTATCAAGATGCTGCATTTTGCAGAAGAGTTCCAGTTCAGAGAGCCAGGAGATAGTTTTGATCAAGGAGCATTGGGAGATGTCTGTGTCTAAAGGTTGTTAGAAACTGGTCCATACCTAATGGAAGCTCTGTACTCGTGTGAACATTGTGATGGGACTCCCATGTATTTGCCTACATTATTCTGGATAGGCAGCATTTCATACTGAAACAGAGCAGACATATACTCCTTATAATGGCCTTGGTGTTTGGAGTAACCAACTCTGTTGCCACATCACAAAACTTTTAAAACAGACACAGCCTACTATAAACAACTTACTATAGTGTTTGCCAAGGGCTCTATTTCCTGCAAAAATCAGTTTATTATCACACATACCTCATGTCTGAGGAGACATTGTAGGCACCCAGACTACTTTAGCTCATTGAAGTGGTCTGGGTGCAGTGTCCTTTTTGCACCTAGTGCTGCAATGTTAGTGAAGCTCCAAAGAAACTAGAGGGCTTCCTGATTTGAAACAGACCTTTGGTCAGGTATCCGACGCTGGACGTTCTCACGCTCTGCATGCCCAGCATCAAATTTTTCCCCATAAGAAAGCATTGATCCAACGCTTTCCTATGGGGAGATCTAATGCGCATGCGGCACTTGTCATGCATGCTCGTTGAAGGGGGCGAAGAGTTTACCCAGCACTGAGGGACATCGGCATTGGGATAAAGTAAGAGAAGTAAATAAAGGGGGGGGCGAGGGAAAGAGTGCAAGGAATACAGCTTTGTATTCCTGGAAACCTAGTATCCCCTTAATCTTGTATTTTTTTTTTTTTTTTTAATCACACTTTCTCTTGGAAAACAGACCCTAAATGACAAAAATCGTGTCACTGTCCAAATGGCTACAGACTGCACTGTACTTCTCAGATGCTCAAATAATTAATAGATGATTCTCCCAGTCTTGTTCTTTTTTTGTTGTTAAAGTATTTGTCAATTCTTAGCAGAAGGTTTCCCTTGTAAAAGCAGCTTTACAAACGTCCCTTTTTCCTTCTGTCTGCTTTCTGATTGTCGCTTATTGGGGATTAAATGCATAAAGACAGGACATTCTGCACTGAGCAAATCTAATAGCCTCCGATTTTAGTATTAGCAGTGTCTTGTTAATGGAAAGGGGTCTTAATGATTTCCTCTAATAAACAAGGCAAACAATAAGGATGCAGTCAAACAAGAATATTTGGTATCGATGGTCATGATCTGTATGGCCCCAAGATTGCTAATAATTAGGACCATTTTTGACAGGTAACAAAGCAGCGAGTCTTGCACTTAACATCTCAATGTGATTGCTGAAATGAAGTCTTTAAAGATCCCATAGTGTGAAGAAGCAGAGCGACAAGAGTACAGGTATGATTTTAGTATCAGTTAAATGCAGGAAGAGCAAATCTTCCTTGTTCAAGCTTGATCAAGGCCGTGAAATCCTGCTTTCAGGACACAGGGGACAATATATTAAGTGCTTAACACATCATCGCCAAGATGTTTGGACTCTCTTAAGTTAACGCGTGGAACATGACGAGAAGACAGTTACATCTACAGGCAGATAAAAACAGATTCAGGCTGCAGAGCATCAAGCCAAATGTTTCTGGTATGGAAAAGGGATTAAAACTTAGATTTGCAAAAAAACATGCCTTCATACACCGTAATGCTTGTTATTGCAGCTTTAATATCAGGCCAAGATCAAAGTGTTTTTCATTTATCCCCGTTAATAGCTTAATTTGTGTAGGAACATGAAACGCCTCTTTAGCTGACAATTGCTGAAAGATGTTTGATTACTCTGCTTAAGTGGCAGGGTTACATCATAAAAACCTCAGGTTAAACTGTGAAAAGGAATTTAAAAATTCTGAGCAAGAGGAAAGTATAATCTTACAGGGTCACAGGCATCTTAACAGTGATTAGTGTGTGAAAAACAAACGTTCCTGATCACACCATGGCAGCATTAAAGGGACACTACAACCACAAACTACAACTAATATTTTATAGGTTTTTTTCTCATTCATAAAATGCTGCACCAAAAGCCCGCCTCCTTAGCCACACCCCCTCATGGCAGAAAAATACTTCCTTATCAGATGTATGTACGCAGCTCAAACACTGGCAGCACTGAGTAATCTGAACTAAAAAGCAACCTGCATTAGGAGAGCACCAGGGAGACCTATAGTAAGGATATCACTACCCGTTTGTAAATTGTCTGACTGTCTGTAGCCAGGGGCTGTGCTGTGTATATACACTGATAAAGAGGTATTTTTAGTAGAAAGCTGCATGGTCAAGAAGAAAGGCTTCTGGTACAGCATTCTGCAAAATAGTTTTTTTGTGCAAAAACTATAAAGATTTAAACATGCAAAAAATACAGCAAATTAATGGGGTCAAAACCCATCACATGCATTAAATTGTATTGCTGTCTGGAGTTCCCCTTTAACCAGTGTGTAGCTCTTACCCTCACAGCTAAAATGACAGGGAACAGAACTGTGAAATTAAAGTGTTACTCCAAACACCATAACCACTTCATTGATTTGAAGTGATCTTGGAGCCTGTAGTGAGTACGTGCAGCATTTTGCTTTGATACACCGCACATAAAGAAACTGATGCCTTCGCTGCCGGAAGTATAACTTTGTTCAGGGCTGGCTAATATCAATTCTGTTCAAAACAGACATGCCAGCATTCACAGCGTGCCCGACAGCCAATGGCGGCATAGCACCTTTCTCCTTCCTGGACAGATGGGAGGACAAGTGACGTTGGGGCTTTTCCCAGAAGGTAATGACTTAACCACCTCCTCTAGTTCTACAATAGAAAAGGGAGTCTCCAGGGATTTAGCGGTCTCTGACCGTGTGATCGTCAGATATTTGAAAAGATAGTCTCTAATCTCAGATTCTGAGCCACTGGGGTGGGGGAGATTGTAGTAGGCCGTGGTAAAAGGTACTAAACTCCTTCTCTAAGGTGTTGCAGTGTGCTCTTTGATTTTTGACGTTTGAGGGCTTTGGCTAATAGTTTGTCGCTCTTATTACCATGGGAATAAAAAGTACTCCTAGTGAGTACTTAGTACAGCTCTATGGGCATTAATGGAAAGTAGTGATCTGAGATCCATGTTTGAAGCAGTGAGGCACTTTTATATGTCGTGAGATAGGGTATTTTTAGGGGCAGCTTCTTGTTTGATCAGAGCAGTTTTGACCTTCACGATATTAGGCAGGTAGTTTTAATGTTGTGGCTGATCAGTGTATAATGTGTGCCTGTTTGAAGGTGTATGTCCACATCTATAAGTGATTGCTCTCGCTTACTTACAGGTCCTTGTGGTTAGTATTTCTTATGGCCGCTGTGCCTACAACTTTACATGTTCTGTTCATTCCTGCCTTTTGCACGGTAAACGTTGTTAATATTTTTGCAGAACTTCTATAAAAAGCAACTTGAGGTGGAAACACCACGGATTATTTACACACTGTTGTCATAATGAGGGAGATTTTTTTTTTTTTCCCCCCCTAACTGTTACCGGACATTTTTAAGGAGAGACAACGGATGTAGGATTTTTCCCGCCACATTTTCTGTCAAAGAGGTGGCAAAAGTCTGCATAAACTCTCCTCGCTTACTCGTGTATAGCTTGGAACAGCAATATTAATAAAGTATTTTTTGGCCAAAAGCCCCACTAATATTCCCTAAAAATCCACTGTTTGAATATCTGAAATGTGCTCCATCTCCGTTACATGCACGGTCTTTGGTTTGAGAAGTTGTGCGTCTGGCTAAAGGGGAGTAAAAGTAGTATAAGGAAGGAGACGCATTGAAATATTCAGTTATTAACTAAAGTGTGAATTATTGGGAATTCAAAGTGAATTTTAAGTTTTAGGCAAACATAGCTGAATTTAAAATATTCTCCAAGACAGTATGGGTTTCAGTCGGCTATTTTGGCCTACAGTTTTGACATTCTATTGAATTCCAACTAATTCACACTACATTGCATACTCTGATGGCATTTACCTATATGTTTCAATTAGACTATAATACATGCAAGCTTTTTAAATACGAATGTCACATGTTCACCCTCACCTCGTGGTGTCTAATGACAAATGCCTTTCTTGCATTAACGGAGATGCTACTCAGCAACCCTGTGCCGGTGTACCTGACTCCTGCGGCATGCTGAGGGTCACCGACCGCTGCGGATCCATTCCAATTTGTAACCCTACATTCGCCCACGGTATTGACGAGCACGCACGTTCTGGGGTCAAAGACCGGGTACGACCAATCGGATCTAAAGGAGGCTTATTTAAACTCCTTTTTCTCATTGCCCTGTCGTGGTTTCCCTTAGTAGGTTATCCGAAAGCAATTATTTCTGGTTATTGACTTTGGCTCCGTTTGACTTCCCTGTATTCCGGTATCCTTGACTTTTGGCTTTCCCTCATCATTGTGTCTGATTCTGTGTCCCCGACCTCGGCAAGTATTCTGGTACTATTCTCTGGTACGTTAAGTCCGGCCATTCTAAGGCCCGTTAAGACGTTACCTCTAGTCCTAAGTGTGATACAGTTCTGAGTGCTGGATCAACTAGTATCCTGACAACTAATAAAAGGACAAATTTCCTTTAAATTTTGTCAGACATTTTCTGCAATATGTCATTGATAACCTTACATGCAAATTAGTTTCTGCAACAGAGATTAATTTATGTTCCACGGCATAAAGCAAAATCCCAAGGAAAAAAAAAAACAGATTTACCTTGACCTGTAAAATGTTAACTCTCATTGTTGAAGCAATTGGTTTAATTGCTCATTAATATGACCAAGCTTTGAAACACAGGACAGGTATTAATGTAAAAGTAATGGCTCAGTGTCACCACCTAGTGGCACAATACTGATAACAAAAGTGCCAGATACACTATCAAAAGAAAATATAACAAATGTTTAGGATTGTGTAATTTTCTGCTGTGGAGTTACAATGATGTGATTAAGTGACATATAACAAGAGGTTTAGCATTGTTGGAAATATTACCGCTCACCAATGGTTTGGTTAATCCCAGGATGCTTTGCCAGGGCCATCAGGAAGCCATAGAAAGTAAGTCTTGGAGCACTGCTCAGGACCTCGGCAATTAATGTAAGCGGAGGATAGCTACAGGATGGAGAGAGAAACAACACAATAAGACTGTGTGTGTAAAATACATATTGCACATTTGCAAAAAGAAACTTTTACACTGTGGCTGCTGGGTACAAATATGAAGTGCTAACTTTGACAGTTTTAAAGTGTTTTATGCATTGTGTACTATTGGTTAGACTGATAAACACAAACAATGCTATTGGCACAATGACGAGTAATTTGAACTTCTAAACATTTTATAAACTTTTTTTCCGAATGAAATGTTTTAGATTAGAAGTTATGATTTTTGCCAAAGCTTCCTTTACAGTGGGCACCCTCCCCCCCCCCTTCCTCGTGTACTGAATGAATCAAATACTTGTTAATCTATAAAGAAAACCATCCGTTGGGAAATCCCAAATTAATAGATTCATTGCTTCACAGATTAACAGGCATTTGAGTCGTTCAGCGCAGCTGAAAGTGATTTGTGCGCAAGTCTATCTACTACGTCCAGAGAATTCTAGGAGTTGTGCACCATGAACAACTCCGAGGGGGTGGCAGAGTTTAAGATTCCCGATACACAGTAACATTCTAACTCGCTGTCAGTGTTCCCACGTTGGTTTTCTGCTCTATGACACTGTATTACCATTCATTGTAAAACAGGATTTACTGCTGTATAATTTCAAACATAGAAGCGGACAGTGTTATTTATGTTCCGATTTAAACCAGAAATATTGTTGAGTAACAAATGAGTTAAAGACGTAAACATGTGAACAATAGGCAGACTGTATAGAATCATCCATAAACGGAAGGTCCTGTCAGAGGGAACCTGCCCATCGAAAATTCCTTAACCGTGAAATAAGTGTGTCACACAATAGTGCAGTGTAGAATTGAAGAATAGTTTATTCTCTTAGCTGCTTGTGCATTAAAGCCTTCTTTATCTGTTGACCTGCAGCACAGCCTGGTAGGGCAACATGTGATATTTTGTAGCAGACCATGATCCCTATGGTGCACTCTGCTTGATTTTTAATTAACTCCTTCAGGGCAGGGGTTAGGAAAAGTTCTCCAACTTGCGACAGTTTTCACATATTGTCCCATGAAAGGACACTCAGAATCCAAGCATTGTACAGCGTATTGTAGTGTGCATGGCGCTACGAAGCCAAGAGACATTTAAATGTGCCTGTGTCTGCACAAATACTTAGACAGATATTGAGGAAGTACAACTTCCTCTATTGAATCCTTAGCAGACATGGTGGCCTTTGCGTACTGGAAACTCTTTAGATTGTTCTGATATCCCTTGAAAACACTTGGACAGCACCAATAATCTCCTAATACTATATCCACTACAACAGGCTGCATGAAAAGCTCCAGTGGCTGTGATGCTGTAAGTGTAACGTAATGTAAAATAAACTGTGACAACCGTGGCAAAATTACAAATCTGCTAGAAATTAGGATAGTACAATCTAGAAATAATATGTTGCCTTAACAGTTCTTCAATAAAGATTAAAGACTGTAGCCAAGTCAGTAACCTAAACTTACATCAGATTGGTGATCAGGTCAGATTGTTAATAGAATATTAAAATAAATTCTTCAACACCCCTGCCCTCCAAAACAACGACCTTTTAAAATTGCTGGGTTTTAGGAGAATAGTAAAGGGCACTGTAGAGAGTCTAAATGATTGAGTATCCTAAAATACAGTATATTATCACTATAGTAAACTGAACGTGCCATTGTTTGCAAGGTATAGCATCCTTAGAGCTCTGCTGAATATAGTGGTTTACCCCCTACCCTTGTATACACAGGAGATCTATGGACTGTTATGCACATTAGGGATGTGCATGGCTCCTAATGGGTTACAGGACAGAGTATGCGGTGTACTAGTAACCCTAAAACCAACATGAAGAGAGCCATATCCCCAAGTCCCCCCTAGAGGTGACATTAGAAACACAGAGATACTCTGAGTAAAATGACATAACCGCTTCATGCCTATACCATGTTAATGGCATCACGTTTAACAAGGCTGGAGGTTTAGCACGAGATCTTGGCTGCTGTCGTTGCAGTTGATGAAGCAGAAGCAACAAGTCTTGGGGGGGACTGCAAATGAATGATCTTAAAAGCCAAATATTTTACCTAACTGCAAATGAGAATTTATAAAAAAAAAATTACTTATTTCTATGAAACACTGAGAAGTGTGGTAAATCTACGCCACTTCTTTGGAATCTAGTGAATAAACACAATTGATAGTCAAAGTTTAAATTGAAAAGGTCAACTTTTTTTTTTTTTTTTTTTTATAAATTTTTATTTTTGCGGTGCATAGAAAGTTTACAAGCTGGCATGAGGTGCCCCGAAAGCAATCCTCTAGCATTTCCACGCCAAACATGCGGGACATATGATAACCAGGCACAATTATGTATTATATTATTGTTAGTTTATGCATACAATTTTTAACAGTATCGTTGAATTATGAGTAAACGTAGATGGTGCTTAAACCAGGTTATGTATTATACAGGTTATGCATACATAGAGACAATAGTTATACCAGTATATTAGTGCCCCTCAGTTATTCGTGGCTCACAGACTAGTTCTTGGGCATTTTACTGTATGAGGCCACATACATTCTGCTATTGAACTGCAGCGAACATCGCTAAATAAGATGCTTCAAAAGACTCTACGTCTGCTTGCACATTAACAGTTATAATGAATAGTGAGACTTATGTGGGCTGTGTAGTTTTGCAGTGTGCCAAGTCAACTGTTGTGTGAGTGAGTACTTTGTCTGCTTACATACAAGTGCATGTGCTGTTTAAGCACACTGCCTGCCACGTTTTTCCTTGGTGCTTATAGCAATTACAATGCTGCAAAGTGGGAAGCTTCTCTAAACAGAAAGCAAATTAACAAAATCGTCAGAGGAACTAAAAATGTATAAGTAAAAAGAAAAATAAACACACTTTGATAAAGAGAGTTCTCACATTTGTGCCCCGGCACAGGCTATGAGAGATTTTGTGGGTCAGTTCCTGTGAGATCAGCCGATGCCCGATCTGGAGGCTACATGCCTGACTGTCTCGTCGGGGTTGATGGTTGGGCCAGGGGTTAACCGGTTGCCCTCTCCAACTCCGGGCTTGTTGCGAGGCCGGTATCTTGTTGCCACGGGCTCGGGGAACCATGCCGTTACTGTGCGCCACCGGGCTCCCTTCCTCACTGTGCGCCGAGACTGCCGTGCTGCTGCTGCTAATCCAACGACCGCTGGGATGTGGGTGCTTGCCAAGCCCGGGTCTCACGCCCGGTTTCGGTCGCGGCGGTGCTGAGCTTCGGCGGTCAAGGGGTGGGAATCCTCCCTTGCCCCGTGGTTGTAGGAGAGCCGGTGCTTGTGGGCCACGAGCCTGGGAGCCTGCGTGGTCCAGGGTCGCCCCTTGAGGGGTGGTGCGGTGAGATTTGTGAAGTCGCTTACGTGGTCGCTGTGCTGCTCTCCGCCAGTGTGACCTGCACCTTCGGGTTATACCCTGTGTTGCTCTCAACCCAGGAGGGCCTAGGTTGTAGGACGCTGGGGTGCGGGTTGTGGAGTTGCCCTGGTAAGTGTCCCCAGTCCTCCGTCCGCCTTTGGCTCCGACCTTTGCAGGTGTTTGTCGGCGCAGGATTTCAGGTTGCATGCAAGCCTCCAGTTTTGCCCAGAAGCTGTCAAATATTTTAGTAATAGAGTCTCTCGTGCAGTCTTTGGTTAGTGCTATGTTAGTTTGGTGCCATCGCTTAGCTGACACTCTCGTGTCAGGGTGATCCACCATCTTGTGGGCGTCCAACTCCATTTTGTGTGGGGGGTTCGCTGTTTCTATCGTTTGGTGTGGAGGTCGGAGGGGAGTGTGTTCTGTATGCTTGGTGCGGTAGGCATCTGGTTGGAAGGCGGCCGCCCCCCCGCCCCCCCCCCGTGCCTCCGCTAGGCCTCATATCGCCGCTGCGGTTTCCAGTTGAGTTCAGCGTTGTGAATGGTATCGGCAGGTCAGTAGGAGCTTCCTCTGTGTGTTGAGCCCAATTGCAGGTAGTTTCCAGCAAGTGGATTTGGGATATTTGCAGGTTTTGGGCCCACACTGCAGGAGCTCAGGCAATGTGCGACTGGTCTGCTAGCTAGTTCGGCTCCGCCCCCCGAAAAGGTCAACTTTAACTCTGCACCAACCATCCATTCTCTTTACAGTTAGAACTTCGTGTCTCTGGTAGCACACAGGTCAGGAGTAGGGGTTGAAAAGTGGTGTGGGACTTAATGACAGTCATATCAATCTGTTGCTTAAGGATTCTTTTCTAAAATTAAAATGATCCATTTATTTAACAACTGTAGGACTGCATGGATCTGCCGAAGCTAAATTAGCAGGAAATTCCATTATGGCATAAAGTCTTTAAAGGGACACTATAGTCACCAGAACAACTATAGCTTAATGTAATTGTTCTGTTGTCTAGCCTGTTCCTGCAGGCTTTTTAATATAAACACTGTCTTTCCAGAGAAACCTAGGTTTTACCTCCAGTGGACGTCACTCAGAAGGCCGCTAGAGGTGCTTCCTATCTCAGTGCTGCACAATGTGCTGTATTGGCGTTCAGAATCTCCACGCTTATACAATGCATCTCTATGAGGAGAAGCGGATAGGTGCAGTGTAGAGTTTTGACATGCATGCGCAATAGCCTCACCAATGCTTTCCTATGTGAAAGCTTTGGATTGGCTTAGTTTGGCAACTTTGACAATCTCAATGACTAAGGCGGGCCCCAGCGCGGAGCTAGCGCTGGAAAAAATTAGTAAAATCACCTTTCTAAAGAAAAGATATGGAGCCGGGGACCTAAATCGTCATTTTACCACTATTCTGTCAGGAATACAAATTTGTGTTCTTGACACTATACTGTTCCTTTAAGGACCAGGTTGCGATGATGACAAAAACTGATGTACTTAAAAGGGTTAAAGAGGGCCCTCAGCCTCTCAGAACAACATGCTTCACGTTAAATTTCCGCCCTGTGAAGAGGCCCCTTTATACACTCCAGCCTACTCATGCACACACTGGTCTCTCCCCACCTCTCACAGGTGCAAGGCTTACAAAGAACACCTTAGGGAGGCCACAGTTATGTGACCAGGTATTTACTTAACAAAGGGTGAACACACCTATTTGAGGAATGTACCATGCTCACAGCGGTTTTAACTAAAAAAAAAAGATCAAATACATTAGAGAGCAAGCTGTTTACATTGTAGTTCACAGATTCTGTCATATGATGGCAGCATTGCAACAGAATGATATATAAATATATATTTTGGTTTTGGGCAGAGTTTATATTCATAAAATTTGTAATCTTGCATAGAGCTCACAAGAGCGTCCCTTTCTCTATCACCTTTTCCTTGAACTCTAGCATAAGTGATATAGACCCTACAGACTGTAAGCTCGTTTGAGAAGGGCCCTCTTCAACCTATTGTTCCTGTAAGTTTTTGTAATGGTCTCATTTTGTTTTTTTAAATCTCCCCCTTTGATAATATTGTAAAGCGATGCGGAATATGCTGGCGCTATATAAATACCAGTAATAATAATAATAAGTGTAATTTACTTTCACAGTCTCCTTAGCTCTCCGTCCCAGATTACTACACAAATCATTTTCTACATTCAAAAATAAAACGAATGTAGGCTACTTAATGCCAGACAGTTTTTATAAAGGTTTTACATATCCATAAAACAAAAATGCAATAAGTATAATCTGAGAAGGGTGAGAACATTATTATAATTACATTTTTTTTTTTTACTATTGAATAAAATAAATTTACACACTTGCATATTTGGTGTTTGATTCACTGACTCAGAAAATATGGAGAACTGCAACTTTCATGCCAAAATAACAGAAAATTATCCAACTACAATTTCCACTTAGTTTTTATGGACTAAAATATACAATAATAATATTTCCAAAATACTGGTTGGCAAATAAACACAATTCATTATGCAATGAAAGATTCCCGTATATTGGAAGGCTTGGCCTGAATGTGTGGGAGGGGCTTATGGACCTTTAAAAGGCACTCCCCCCGTCCCTACCCTACCGTGATTGGTCTGACGAGCGGCTGCCCCACCCTCCACTCCCTATTTTCACCAAACTCTTCTAGTGTATGCCCACTTCTTTTAGTGGCGTACAGCATGCGTCTGTTTCAGCTTTTTCCTATCACAGGTTTGCTAACAACAATCTTACTTCACACAATAGTCAATGTTGCCCCGAACACAAATACATTCCTGTGTATATATAACACAATGTGTATTTATTAACCATTTCCTTTTATCCTCTCTCAATAAACCTAGACCACAAAGAAGAGGTAAAGAAAAAGTCATAGTTTGAGGGACAAGTGAGGTAGAATTCAAAAAGAACACCGGTGATGGAGGAAATCCACTCTGTGTCCTCCCCCCATCCTGGACCTAGAACTGTGAAGGCTGCAGTCTCCTGCTAAGCAGATGTTTGTAATATGTTTTATAGATGGTGTAATTGTTTTTGTTCTTGACTTAAAGCTGCCAGTTTATACAGCGCTGACCGCAGGAATCCTTGTGAGCAGGATGACTATAGCCAGCAGTCCATACAAAGACAGAGAGATAGAGATCTTTACGTGACACCCCAGAACATAGACACAGACTTTTAACATGGACCACCAGCATTGAAGATGCTGATTTACATATCTCAAGCCTGCAGGCACAGATACGTTAGGTTTCCTTCGTTATCCGCCTCTCAGTGAAGGACTATGCGGTACGATAGGGATATAATAAAAAAACGCCAAGAACCACATATGGTCTCTTCCATTGAATTATAGCCCATCCACGAGGAAGCGTTGGCGAAAGTTTTTGAATGAGATTCCCTGAGCATAGAGCATATAAAGGTACCGTACATCCAGACACCTAAAGTTGAAGTGATGTATCTAGAGTCTAGCACATTTTGACCGTTTATACAAGTGCCAATTTCAATAGAAATTAGCATTTTTATAACTGGGAGTTTTTGTTTTTTTTTAGTTTCCCTTAGCTCCACTGAGTATCACAGCCTTTTGAGAAGCGTAGGAAAGCCATCATTGTTTTCATTATCCGTTATATTGTGTTGTTTTGTTATATTTTGTTGTTTTCTTTCGGGTGTATTTACTAAATTGCTTAAACAAAATGTAATTTTCCTTTAAGACCGCATAGATCATGAGGGGTATGCGTACTTGTGCTTGTATTTCTCACACAGACTTTCCAGGCACTGGTAAAACTGAGCAGCCTCCACGCCATCAGGGGAGCTGCTTTCGTTGGGTGGCTGGCGCAGTCGGGAGACTGCAGAACGTGATGTTGGGACTATGACTGTGTTTGCATTTTTGCCGGTGAGCAGATCCTGATAAAGAGCAGCGGCGCTATCCAAGAATTCTGTAAAAAAAAATAAAAAAATCTTACAACCATGAATAAAGTTGAAGCCCCTTGAAATAAATTTGCAGAGACTGTGCTCATTCTATTTATCACAATGATTGTTCTAGACGGAGTGTCAGTGTCAGAGTGTCCTGAACTGGCATGGGGATTAACTTACAGACATACAGGTAAAAGATGAGTCCCATGTGGGTTTGCGTGTCACTCACCGGAGTAATAAAACTGAATCTGGCATGCATAGATGAAGTCGGAAAATGACATCAGACAGTCCATTGCATCGTCCATCAGGACAATCCTGGCAAGAGACAACAACAAGGGCAGACTCAGAGTCAAACGTGAAAAAGCTAAAGCATGTACGGAAAAAATGATAAATTATGTTTCTTTAATGTATTGCCCACTTATACAGTTATGTCTGAACCTTGCGACCTCTTGAATTTTATTTGCAACTACGTAAAGGAATTTTTTTTTTTTTTTTTTTTTTAAACTTTCCTTAACCAACTGCACACTTGATTTATTTTGTCATCATGAAGCTTTTTTTTATGTAACAGAAGGAGCATCATAAGATCCGTTATGGCCCTAAAAAGACTAATACAAGGATAACACATTTAAAACCTCAAAAATAAGTTAATACTTCAAAAAAGACTGTCACAGCTATTATTGGGCTTATTATTAACAATACAATTATAATATATCCAGGTAAGTCATTTTTTTTTAAATTAATTTTGTAGGGAGAACTCTCATTATAAAGCTATAACCTTGGTAGTGCCAAGAAAGGGCAAAGTAACGAGAATGCGAAATAAAGAACTGCTAGCCTACAAAATGGAAATCTGTATTGTTTACCCATAATGCAACAGGTATGACTAATGTGCAAATAACTCCAAAGGAGTACAGTATTTATGATTATAATTTAATTTAACAGGTTTTCCAATAGGATTTTCTTCAAATTAGGTATCCAAATTAGTATCGCTTTCAGCCAAAAGATAATTGGGTATGGGTTCTCGAGGGTGCAGATGTTAGACTCTTTGTCATCTTAAACACACACGACACTCACACACTTCACAACATGATCATACAATCTCTTTCATGTATTTTTTGCAAAAGCTCTTCTCAGACCTGTTTGAAGTTTTGTACAAAGCATAAAACAAATTCAGTTATCCCCCTCTCTCCTCCACCCATCACACAAGCTTAAAAAAAAAAAAAGAAGAAATAAAAGGATATCTGTCATGGTATGTGAGAAGAACGTATGGAACGTGGAAGGTGTGCGTTCTAAAACCAGGAAAATCAACAGATGGTTTTTAAGATGTTCCTGAACTACAGCCCCCATGATCCTTAGCCAGGAGTAGGCTAACCAAGGATGATGGAAGATTGTGGGACTTTTAGCTCAACACCATCTTGAGAGCTACCTGTTGCCCACCTTGGTATGGACATTATGCTGTGTTCATGTAAGAGCTAACATAGCGCAGTACTTTGAGAGTGTTTTCAATAACACCCACCTTGAAGCTTTCTGAGTCATATCCAAGGGAAAGTCTGGGCACAGCATCTGCAGCAAACTATGGTACTCCTTCACCGTCAGGAGGTCTGGGGAGTGAACAGGCAGAGATTTCACTAGTTATTTCCAGGCTTATTCTGGAACACAATAACTAAAGCTATTCGACATCTAACAATATCAGTATGGCATAATCAAAGTAGCTACACCCGTTATATAATTTTAAGAAAGCCCAATGATATATTTATTAGGAACACTAAGTGCAATATAGACACTGCACCAAGACCACTTCGATGAGCTGAAATGGTCTGGATGCCTAACAAGGAAATTCCCATTTTTCGAACGCTCTAACTATTTTGGCTTCAAATGTACAATCCCTTTGTTCTACAACCCCGTTGTTATTTTTCCACAAAACCTAGAATACTGAATAAACCTTTAAAATCAAACATAAACCAGAATTATTCATTAAAGTTTGAATTGTTGAGAACTCAACAATTCAAATTTCAAAGTGCAACCCAACATAGGTGAACTGCAGACACAGCTGACAATTTTTCCATTTCTAAATGTGCAATTTACTTTGAATTCCTGGCAATTCAGACTTGGTGATTAACCTTAACAAATCAACCATCTTCAACATTTTTGGCATTTGTGCGAGATCTTTGTATTGATGAAGTATTCTAGCAGGGTTATTTACAAAAGTGAGAATTCACAGTGCATTTCAAATTTAAGGCCAGAGTAGCCAAAATGAAATAAAAATAGCTGATAGATTTTTAGCAGCTCAGCTACTCTGGCCTTCATAGTAGCCGAATTCTCACTTTCGTGAATAATCATATTTAGTGTTATTTACTAAAGAGGGGATTCAAAGTGAATTTCTAATTTAAGGTCAAAATAGTCAAATTGGAAAAACTCTCTAAGTCAGCTATGCTGTCAGGCCTGCAGATGCACATTTGTTCATACACGTACAAAGAATTCTAGATTTTGATACGTTTTTCTGGTTTACTGCCTATGCATTGTGGATTTGTGTGTATAGAAGGAGTTCAGGATTAGTATGGAAAAGAGGTCTGGCCACTAAAAATGTCTTATTTGAAGGTGAATGGGAAAGGGGAGCCAAAAAGCTGAACTTGTGTTGTTTCTTGTGAATATAAATATCTATTGCACATTATAATTTGCTCAGTGGTTTACTCTACTACTTGGTTCTCTCTGCCACAGCACTCTTGGGAGTGGTCCACGGAAAGCTTGGCAGCAGGCCACGGCATTTCAAAACAGGACAGAGGACTAACCACTAGCCGTCTTCTAACAACATTTGGTAGACTCCGTGGGATTCGTTGAGTCTCGTCCTAGCAGAGCTGGTAGAGGGTAATCAGTTCAAAACCATTGGAGGCAAACTCGTGCCTTCGAAAACAAGAATCCTGGCTTGGGATCATAGAATTGTCAGTCCATCAACAGAAAAAAACAAGCCACATACAATTTTATAGAAGTTATTAGGCGTATTAACACAAAAGATACAAATACGATGTCAATTCCACACTATCCACTGCATGAAGCAGGTTCTGTGCATGACAATTTAAAAGTTATGAGGATTGAAAAGATTGCAAGCTTTTCAGCCAAACTACTAGCTTGTTGGTTATAGCTGCTGCTTAAATGTCCAATTCACTAAGCCTCTGCAGATGGCACTTGTGTTTGCACTCATTGTAAAGGAAGCCCAATAATAATAACGATTGACATATATATTATTTCTTATTTAACCCCTTAAGGACCAAACTTCTGGAATAAAAGGGAATCATGACATGTCGCACATGTCATGTGTCCTTAAGGGGTTAATATAGTAAGTATCGGCACACAAACCAGTATTGGAATCCAACTGCTGTGACTTTGCTTATCATAGGGATTTAGCACGTATTTAAAGGAGCGGATTGTGTTTTAGAATGTTCTCGAAGTGGTTAACATTAGAAATGTTAGAATTCATATTTAATGCACCCCATTACCAAGAACCCATTCATTCTGCATACAGCTGCCTTAATAAGAAGACCACGTGATGTTAAAAAACGTGGACTGGTGTCCTTTACTGAGTGATTGTAGTCCATCCTTAAACCTGTTTATGTGATGATATGGATTTGGGATCCTGCTTAATTTTTTACCAGACCTCCCAAAAGCAGACTGGATTGACATAACCATAGGTGCATGGCGTCTTTAGAATGAAATGCTCAAGTGAGCTACAGAATAGCATAACAGTAAAGCATGGTTACATCCGACCAAACAACCTCTCCTTTCATGTTTGCAAACGGTTGGTCAGTTAAGTTCCCCTGTGGCTCAGGGGTTATTTATAAAGGTTTTTGGGAGATCTGAGCGAGACTGTCACTGCGTGACCAGGATCTATCCCATGATAAATAAACTCAACACTCACTCCTTTGCTAATTTGCCATTCCAGCAGCAGAAATAGAAGAAAAATAAACAAGTGGGAGGCCAAAGGGGACAGTCATCTTCACAGAAGAGAAGGCCAAGCCTTTAATTCCCAAACACAAAACCGAGCACAGACTGCCTAAGGAGCTCTGATCTACCCAGAAGGAAGCATAAAATGACAAAGTTAAACTGGAGACAGCTGTTCCAGCCACAACAGCCCGCTGTGCCCATCTGTTTAGCTCCTTCCTCATTACCTCCCTGTTCTCTGTTCCTGTACAGCAATGGGCATCCAACCCTACAATGTGTGCGCAGACACCCAACATGTAATGGACCCTTTGGGGTGCTATCAGAACAACATTCCACATAATGGACAGAGTTTGTTTCCATTCACCACAATGCCTGGATTGTATTACCATAAACTGATTATTTATACATGGTACATACATACAAACATACTCCAGAAAATCACTCCAATGGGATAAGCAAGTCATATATGTTTGAAGTAATTGGGAGAAATAGATAAACGAAAAAAATCCTTTAGATTTTTCAATATATTAATGGTAATTTCATAAACATCAACTTGAATTGGTTTAGTAAATAATCCTCTTTTTACGATTACTTTCAGATTGGTTTTAAAAAGTTTCAAGTATTTTTTTTAGAAAGCCCAATATGGTACATTTTAATTAATATCAACTAGACAATCTTTTAACTAATATATGTTAATGGTTTTAAGTTATTAGGATAAAATGTGCCAATATAAAAATTATAATTAAAGGGACAATATGGTCACCAAAACAACTTTAGCTTAATGAAGTAGTTTTGGTGTATAGATCGTGCCCCTGCAGTCTCACTGCTCAATTCTCTGTCATTTAGGAGTTAAATCACTTTTGCTTCTGTTTATGCAGCCCAAGCTACACCTCCCCTTGGCTGTAACTGACACAGGCAGCATAAAAACAATGGTTTAATTTCCAACCAGATGTAACTTACTTTAAACTTTATCTCCTGCTCTGTAAATTGAACTTTAATTACTTACAGGGAGCCCCTGCAGGGTCTAGCAATCTACTAACAGAGCAGGAGATAAGAAAAAAAAATAAATAAAACAGAATTTGCAATAAAGGAAGTGTAAACATCAAATGACTCTTTACAGTAAGTGTTTAGGAAGGCCTTGTAAGTCACATGCAGGGAGATGTGATCAGGGCTGCTTAAACAAAGTGATTTAACTCCTAAATTGCAGAGAATTCAGCAGTCAGACTGCAGAGGCATGATTTATACACCAAAACTGCTTCATTAAACTAAAGTTGTTTTAGTGACGATAGTGTACCTTTAAATAAACTTAATTTTATACAATTTTATCACAGCTTTCCAGTTTTATAGTGTGTAGGGTTTCCCACAATATCTTATGAATGCTGGATTGTGTTAGGTGAAACGTATGAGATAAATAAAGTTTTAAGGATATTATGTATTTTTGTTTTATGTCTTGATTACAATTTTGATTGTGATTTGGTCTTTATAATGTATTGTATGCATGGAAGTAAATGTATGGGACTTTGGTTAGATGGACATATTACTAATAGACATTCAAAGGACTGTATTAAGATTTTGTGGACATTCACCAATCCCGAATAGGCTATTTAAGGAGAGCAGGTAGGAGATAAGTCAGCAATTTTAGGAAGCTCGATTGGGTACCAAAGGCCAAATGTTATTCAAGTGCCACCTTTATGATTGGTTCACAAAAATCCATTTTATTTGACAGTGGGTCAAAAAAAGAATGTATTGGCTTAATTCCAGACAGGGAAGCAAAGGACGCTAGGGGTTAGCAGGCTGATTTAAATAATTAATTTTGAGGGAACACTTCATGATAATAAGCGAGGGAGATGTAAAAAGTTCAGATGGTAGAAAAACCGAGAGACATATCACAGCACAGGAAGTATTATGTAAACGAGAATTGATGAAAGAGGTGGATACCCTCCCCACCACTAGAGCAGAGGGTTTAACATAGTCCATATGGTATGTTTACCAAAATGTAACACAGCTCAGACTTTATGGATTTGATGCATTAAGATGTCATCGACTGAGAAAACATAACACTCAGCACTGTAAATGTGACATCTGTAGTGACAGTGATAGTAAGCATTTCACATAATAATATAAAAGGAAATTAGGACATTGCCCCAAGCTTAACATTAAACACATTGAACACTTCTAGCAAAACATGCTTAGCACAAGACAGAAGCTAAAATTAAAAATATGGCCCAAAGGTGACAGACGACTTACAGGCGGATCGACTGCTATCTTAAAATGACATTGAAATTATCCGAATTCCACCAGATGCGTTTGTACTTCAAAAACAAGCGCTGAAACTATTTTGGTTCTGTTATCCTGCAAACATGATAAATGATCTCAGCACCTTTGCTGGGATAACGTGTGTTTTACATAAGGGCTTAATCTTGGTAGTCTGCATTTCAGTGTAAACAGAGACAGGTGAGCATTTTTATCAGACACGTGCACCTTGCCAATTCCTTATTTTGTACACATGTAAGTAGCAGTTGTACTGTTGAAAGGGGCTCTGTGGGAGGACGTGAAAGGCCATGATCAATCAATGGAGAATGTAATTGTACCTAAGACAAGAAGGTTCGTGACAGAGCACAGGGGGGCAGAACGACTCTAATATTCGTGACATGCACCGAAAACAGCTAGGATACACATTGCATGATTGCAATCAGCCCTGTAACAAAATACCTGTGCAGGCAGGATTTAATAAAAGCGTCTGCCATAAGAGACCTGCCTGGTATGCAGCGATCAAATGATGGATGCCTGTGACTTAATGTGACAAGAAACAAGACCTTTGAAACACAAGACTTACAAAAGAAAGAAAGAAGAAAAAATAAAGTTTGATTTACAAAAAAAAAAAAAAAAAGCCACAATTGAATTTTTTTTCTATTTATCTTCATTTCTGAAGTGTTGAAAGGTACTTGGCTTTAAGTATATATTAGTATGGCCGTCACTTTAACAGAAGGAAAATGTGTCGTTTTAAAGTGGGGAAAATAGTTCTAGTTTGGGATTTTTTCTGGGTCAGTTAGAAGAGCACTTGATAAACGTATGCAGCTTGCACTCTTTAATATACCGTACTTTCCTGCCCAGAGAGTGTGAACTTTACGTAGAAACACTACTCAGGCGTAAATAGTCCAGTATCCTTGTGATGCCAGACAGGGAAAGCTAATTTGTGTACACACTTGCGATGTTAGTCTAGTGATGGTTGTTTTCAAAACTAATCCCAAGTGGTACTTTATTCATGATGACATTGAGGAACCAACATCAGCAAACCTGAGCAGTCAGTGACTTTTGTGGCATTCTCAGATGCTAGGAAATTAATCAAACAGATAATTCTCATTTCCATCTACGATATCGTAAAGTCACTTGTAACAACGCCTCGAGGATATGTTTGCATTTCAGCACGGACGCAGCAAGAATCACATCACCATTTAAAATCCTCAGTGATGGCCCCTCATAAAAAAAAATAAGTGACAACAGTAGCCAATCAGAATATTACATTTGCCAAATAATTCCAGCATTCCACTGTGAAGTGAGCAAATATGGAGCATTATCTCTCTCCATGGCCCCAAGGGCACGTTTATACCTGGACAGGAAACTACTGCTTAAAACGGAAAACATGACTGGAATGGAGGTATACGCAGACATGTAATAAAACACATTGGCAGGAAAGCAGTTATTTTTACACTTTCCCTGACAAAAAAAGCACAAGTGACTATACATTATAAACACACCAGCAAATAAACCAGTGCAGCTGTCGAAGGCTCGGAAATGCTTTCTCTCCCAAAATACAGCTCATCAGTAACTGCTGTAATAGGAGAAACCCTATTATTTACTTAAAATACATCTCTTTTTTTTTTTTGGGGGGGGGGGGGGGGAGACTGCACTTTAATTTGGGAAAATCAGCCATATAAGTGTACTGAATATTTAGCAACATTAATAAATATATTGCTACATTAAAAATGTTGATACTTCTCAAAACAGAAATTCACGTCTCCTTGGCTGAGATAATCAGAATTGACAATCTCAGCCAATCCAATGCTTTCCTATAGGAAAGCATTGTGATTTGCAGAGATCATCAAGCCTGATGATCTCAGCCAAGGAGGCGGAGCCCTGATATAAGGTAAAATTTTACTATATTTAAGTGGCAGGCACGGGTCAGGGAGGCCTAAAGAGTGATGTTAACACTATAGGGTCAGGAATACATGTTTATAGTGTTTCTTTGACTATAATGGTCACAATTGTGAGAGGCAACAGTCATGTCACAAGCAGTCTGGGAGCTCAGTACTGATGAGCAGGATATTCATATCTCCAAAAGCAGAGATAGGTAATTATACAATTTCAACATAGATTAGAAAGTCATAGATAAGGGTAAACAAGAAAAACAAAGAACAGCAAACATTAGTTTGAATGTTTTGTTTCTCAAATGCACTTTCAAAATTTTGGAATGTACTGGAGTATTTGTGTGTAGTGTTTCATAGAGAAATGCTGCACATACGGAGTTTAAACCCTCTGATGCGGGAGGTGTATTTTCACCTCCAGCCATGTCATCGGGGCGTCATTACCCAGCTCAGAACAAAAGCTCAGGGCTGGCTAATGTGATTCTGTGCAAATATGGGGTCTGACACCAGCACACAAAGCATGCTTGTGCCAGACAACCAAAGCGAGAACGGTTCTCAGTCCATGCCGCCAATGTCCTACCTTCAGCCCATCCTCCGTCCATCTACGGCAAAGTGGAGTGAGATCAGCAAAGGAGGATGGACCTGCCTGGCATTTCAGTAACCGACTGTCCTGTGTGGAATCAAACCCAATATGCAATTTCTAAAGGTTCTCTTTGAGCTAGCATTAGTTTGAGAACCGAGTGCAGAATAACTGAATGGTAAGCTATTAGCGTTCTTTGTGTTGTTTTAGCTTGATTATGCACTTCATCTTGATTTGGTGATCCCTTTCATCCCTTAAACAATGTACACGTGTTGAACAACTTTACTACAATCATGTTTGCACTTCCTATGTTGCAACTGCAACAAATCTAATGCACTAACATGTTCGCATACCTTTTAGGAACATTATTTTCTCAGCTACAAGTCAGAGCGTGGCAGATAGAACATCCCAATTATAGGGGAATTTTGCAATATAAACTGCATTCAACTGTTTGTTCAAACGAGTCAGCTGAAAGGTTTTTTTTTTTTTAAGGGGGGGGGGGGGGGGGGAGGGAGAGTATGAAAACTAAATGCATACCAAAACGAAGGGTGCCAAACAAAAACTAAAAAAATTAAAAAAAAGAACAAACACACATATACAGATGGCAAGTTAGGGCTAAACTTGATAAATATTAACTTGACGGTTAAGAAGACACATAGCTCATGAAAGACTTTCCCTGTTTAGTTTGAGCATCAGTTATTGCTTGTAAAGGGAATTTGTAAAGAAAACAGCAAACACGATTCACGTTCCCAAAAATAACGGCTATTTAACACCATGAAAAGTGATTTCAAAGTATTTGTTTTTGCCCCATTTGTTCTCAAGTTTACGATTGTCCCTGAGAGATTTTACGTTACCCACATCAATTGTGTGCTTGACACATGGTTTAGGCATTTGGGGGAGGAGAAGGTCCCCTCTCAGCGCTCACCTCCATTCCTAGCAATGGTCCTGAAGCATTTCCAGAAAAGCCGAAGGAAAGAGACTCTGTTGTGTGGGGTGATCTGAACAAAGTCGAACTCTCTGAAGAGGACATGAGTCCCTCGAGAAACACTTGTAAAACTGTAGGGAATAAAGAAGACAAATAGAAGATGTTATGATAAGGACAAACATTCACTGTAATGCTGGGGGCCTGTTTACTTAACTTTCACACATACAACCTTTAAGGGAATGCTACGCTCTCTTGCAAAAGTTACAGACATTTTACTAAATTGGAATGCAGATGGCATTAGATACATTGTCATGGAATGCAATCTATGAAGACATTCTGTACTGTAGCTCCACGGATGACATAACATAGATGAAACAAGGATGTTCAGATGGTAATGATGAGATGAAACCAGGATCACCCCTGAGAGCACTGGAAGTAGTCATGTAAGTGGATTGCATGACCATTTTGAAGGACGATCAGTAGCAATTCACCCTTCCAGACCTACTCACACATTTGAGTTTTCCCACCATGAAGTCTTTTGGTTGCAACCAATTTTTTCTATGGTATCAAAGGACACCAGAAGCACATGAGAAAACTATGTTGATGCACTTGTTATAAAAGCCTCAAACAGCAGAAATTTCTTTCTCGTTTACAATTAATGCAATCAAGCGTGCATTGAGAGTTTTTGCGTTGTATAAGTCTTTCTTTCTTTTTTTCAATTCTTTATTTTGTTTGTGCATTGTTAGGTTTCATGCTTTATATTGACATATACAGGCGATAAAGCAATTCAGGTTATAAGAGTATGCATTTCACAGTATTTAGTCAAGTTGGTCAGCACATATTTTTCTTTTTATACATGTTGCGTAATAATTGTGGATATTAGTGCTTACAAATGTTCCTGGGTTTGTAGCCCTTCATGGAATAGAGTTAGCCCTTATTTCTACTCGTTGTCGTTAGGGTCACAACTTTGTACCATTGGTGAGGCTACGTATTGCTATGTGTAAGTGAACTAGTTTGTGGTGGTCATGAGTAGTCAAGGGTAGTCTACCAGTGGTTTTATATGAGGTGTTATCGCCCTTTATGTGCTGGTCGGCTTTGGTGGAGTGTTAGTGTGAGGTCACGTTTGTTATCACGATAGTGGAAGCCCCTAACCTACGGGGGCTACGGGGGAGGGGGGATGTAGGGAGCTTGTTTGGAGTCTCCCTGTGTTAGTGAGGTGTTGTGTGATCGTCACCGGGTGTGTGTGTACCATGTGGATGAACAACACAGGTTATGACAGTTATAACGAAATAACGAAAACAGCTATACTAAAAGAATAACAGTTCTGTATGCAGGTATAATAGAGTCCGGATTAGCCGGGTTGGCTAGTTTCGCTTGCAGACAGTGTCAGGTTTCCGAGTCTGTGCTTGGGGCTCGGGGGGTAAATGGACTTGTGGTGGCTGGAACCCCCATCTGGGATGTTCCTGTCTGGGCGGTTGTTTGGAGAGCGTTCGATAGTCCCAGGAGTGTGAGGACTGCAAGTATGTCTGTCTCCGATGTGGCTCTGTGGATAGTTCCGTTGTGCGTAATTAGCAGGGTCCGCGACATGCCCCATCTGTACTGTATGCCTGCGGTTCTCAGGCGGCTTGTTAGGTGCTTTATCGATCTTCTCCAGTGCAGTGTCACTCGAATCAGGTCTTGGAAAAAAAACAGGTTGGAATTTTCGAATGGTAGGGGAGTCTTGCCTCTGACTGCTGCCATTATTGCTGCCTTATCGTGTGTTGTGGCACATTTCAGGATAACGTCTCTTGCCTCTGCGGCAGGTGTGTTGTTCCCTGCTGGCAGGCAAAATATGCCCTCTAGTGTGAGTTTTCTGGCCATAGCTGGTGGTAGTATAGTGGTTAAAAGCCTTCTTATAAAGTGGGGCAGCTCTTCTGAGGTGATTCCTATCGGCACTCCCCTAAGCTTAATATGATTGCGATGCAGGCGGTCCTCCTGGGTGGCCACCTGTGTCGCTAGTGCTTGGTGGGCTGTCTGCAGGGATTGCAGGGCTTCGGTGATATTTGATGCCCCACTGGTTAGTGATTGTATGTCCCCTTCCATGGCACTCACACGCTCCGCGGTTTGACGTACATCCGTCTTTAGAGTACCAATATCCGTGGCCAGCAAGGATTGAATCTCCTGCATCCATTTTTGCAGGTCTCGTTTTGTAGCGAAGGTGTTGTCGCTCAGGTCTGTGCAAGCCAGGGGTGAGTTGGGTCGAGTGTCTTCAGGCCTTAGCTCCAGTGAGTGAGCTATCGCCGGTAGTGCAGGCGGTGGGCCTTCTGTGGAGGTTCTCGTGGTGGCCATTTTGGAGGGTGCTTGTCGTTGCAGCATCTCCCCGATATTTGGCTGGTCTGCTGTCGATGCCGGGTGCTGTTTCTGCGTGCGGCGCCCCATGGTTGCAGTGGGGCTGCTGTGTGTTGGGGTGACAATCTCCTCCGAGTCCGGGTGGTATTGTGTCCCGATGCTGTCTAGGAGAGTCTCCAGGCTGTATCTCGTGGGTGTGAGGTAGGCCCGGTGTTTTTGTTTCACCTTTCCCGGCTTTGTTTGGTGAAAGAAGGGCATTAGACGACTCCTCTCGGTTTCCCAATACTCGGGGTGGGATTAATGTCTTCGATTGGGTTGAGATGCTCGTGATATTCACAGGTTAATCGTTGCGAGGTCGGGAGCTGATGGAGATGGCGTCCATTCAGCTCTGCTCCCAAGCCCCGCCCCCATAAATCTTTATTTTTAAACGGTAGAAGGCTCGTAACGATCTCAAACTTTTGAAACTAAATGCACTCTGCACAACTTATATCCAATAAATTGTAATGTGGAACTCAGCAAACCGGACATAAACACATATAGTGATTAAAGTGACTGAAAAACTCATCATCTGAAATTTGACTTGAGTAATTAACTTTGAACAACTTTGTCACCCCCAGGGATGACATTGTCGCTCGGGTCTAGTGGCCATGGGGTGCATGGAAAGGTGAAATTTACCTACCTGAACCTGTCCTTCAGCTGACAGGAGCCAACGTCAGGGGGGTACTCTTGTGCGTGCAAAAGAGTACAGCATTGAAGTCTATGAAGGGTCTAGCAGTCCTCCATAGAAAGAGCTTTTTTTTTTATCTACAAACGTCACTAGTGACGGCTGGGAGATATGAAAAGCTTGCCAAAAGTAGCTCCACCTTTTCGTCAAGCAGAGGAAAAACACTGAGACAAAGTAGTCCCTACATTGCCGCAGTATATACAGTATCTCACAAAAGTGAGTACACCCCTAACATTTTTGGAAATATTTTATTATATCTTTTCATGTGACAACACTGAAGAAATGACACTGCTACAATGTAAAGTAGTAAGTGTACAGCCTGTATAACAGTGTGAATTGGCTGTCCCCTCAATATAACTCAACACACAGCCATTAATGTCTAAACCGTTGGCATCAAAAGTGAGTACACCCCTAAGTGAAAATGTCCAAATCGGGCCCAAGGTGTCAACATTTTGTGTGGCCACCATTATTTTTACATTGTAGCAGAGTGTCATTTCTTCAGTGTCGTCACATGGAAAGATATAATAAAATATTTACAAAAATGTGAGGGGTGTACTCACTTTTGTGAGATACTGTATATCTCTTTTGACTGGGTTAGAATTTCAGTGAGTTTCCAACACAGTCAATCTGAGTATTTCATAGAGATTTGATCTTTGTAAAATATATTTATTTCTGATAGGTGACAGAGCTGCTTTAATAAGGCAGTGATGAATTATAAAGCTCCAACAAGTGCTCTTCGTTTGTACACACACACAACAAACACAACACATTTATAAACAGACATCAAACATTCCTACTCTGTGGTCTTTTGTCCCAAGAAAATCACTCAGTGTTGCTGTGTATACAACAAGAATATATGTCTTTATAGGAGGAGAAAAAGAAGAAAAGTGTGTTAGTCTGATCTTTACACCGTTCAGAACATTGCAGTCTGACCATCCTTATTTGTTCCGGTTATGTTACCAATGGATTACATGGTGCCGAAAGTTGTGTGTGTAGTCATGCCAAAGATCCCATTACAACATGTTTAATGCAAAACGAATTTTGATTTCCATGGGAAAAAATTACACTAGTGAAACCATTTTAAATTAGGTGAGACGTTCAGAGTATTTTGTCCAGAAAAACACCCTTTCAGAAGTTATAATCACCTGATAATTATGGTTACTCAGCAACACAAAATCAGCAAACTTTCCATTTCAGAAATGATTTTGCAAACACTAACTGTAACTAGAAAAGCTACAATTTCTGGGGAAATTGTGTGAAGTGTTCTTGCCTCCACCAGTAGTCTACAACTGGAGTGGGCGGAGTAACTATTATTATTTATTTATATAGCACATTTAATGGCAACGTTGTTGCCCAAAGTGCTTCACAGTTACATTAAAACATACATCTATAAAAACATTATCAGGTGTACAAATCCAACATATAAATCCAACAGTGAAGAGCTTTATATTGTGAGAATCACAAGACACAGTCCTACATTTTGATGCAAAGTATGTCTCTGAGATATTAAAAATGAAGGCACAGTCGCAGTTTAGAAATTGCCCTTCAAATGTGAGCTTTGCAGAGTGGAGTTTCAATGAATGTCAATGGACGGCGTGAGTTGCAAACAAATGGTCATATTGTGAAAACTATCAGGACTATGGCTTAGCTGTGGACATTTTTAGTGGCAGCAGGGATAGCTGAACGTTGTGATATAAGATTTGTGTAGGTGGGCCTGAAAATGAGGGAGTAGTGGCAGTTTAGAAATCATGTCCTGGTTTTTCAGCTTTTGCCAGCTCCCACTCTAGCTTTGCCATTCATTCCTATGGGACAAATTTTGCCACAAGAATGACGATATTCCGTGAACCATACGGAGAAACGTTCCACAAAGTAATAGCACACCAATCGGGAACAATCTGCACGTTTTGGTATATTTTTGTCTATGTAGTGTAAAAACTGTGGGAGGAATTAGAGTGGTTAATTTGGCTAGAATAATAATAATATATATGTGAGATAACATTAAGTGGTCTTGCTATGCAAGCACACTTAATAATATATATGTGAGATAGCATTAAGTGGTCTTGCTATGCAAGAACACTTAATAACGTAATTGTAGCAGAAATAGGAGTAACAGTTACCCGGCTCAGGATCTAGACCGGTCCTGCTATATCCTTAGTCCTTTATTCCTTATCACCAGAGATCACCATTGCAATTCTTCAGGGTAAGGTCTTACCTCCTAGCCATTTGACTGGCAGATATTGTTCTCTTTGTCCAATGGTTTCACCCAATCTGTTTGCTATTTCTTCCAAGCAAATATCACTCTCTCTGTCTATTTCTTCTTCCAAGCAGTTATCATCCCCTCTACCTGCTCCTGCACCAACTTTAAAAGGGCTCTTTTAGCTACTTGAGTCCAAGTGATAGCGCTCAAGAGGTCCTAAAACTCTGTAGCAGGTCTCCATAAAGCAAGCACTTAAAGAGACACTGTATGCACATAACAGCTTCATCTTATTATAGTGGTTATAGTGTCAAGAGTCCTCTGACTCTGCCTTACCATTCAGCATTAAACTATTTTTTAATTAATTAATGTATTTTTAATTGTTGTGGTGGTGAGTTGAGGGAAGCGTAATTGACACAAGGCGGGCCCACAAATTATTTATGCTTTAGTGCTACTCAAATATTCGGCACAATTTAATAGCAGTCTCCCTCTATGGCACAGATGACCACTCTGGTAGTTAGACAACGTAGGACTGCACATGACATCTGGCTGTGTCTAGTTTGTACCATACATGTGAGAGGAAGTGAGAATACAACCCCATCTCTCCTGTCATACCGGGTATCCATGAAATGCATAGACAGATATACAGGTACAATCAGTCTCGCTTACAATCAACGCACGTTAAGAGTAGTGAATGAGGGATACTTTGGCACAGATGTTAAAAATCATGACGAAGAGGGAAGGAAACTGACTTGAAGGGGGAGACAACAAGAGGGTAGGAGGGAAAAGAGTGTGAGGAAAAAAAATGGACCCTCTCCAAATCCAAAGGGTATCTATTAGAATTAGTTGAATAAGAATTCATGGACATACTCTTTACTACTGCAGGGGGCATTAAAGGAAAGTGTATTCCTAACGCTATAGTATCCCTCAGCCATAAGACTATTGTCCACCCCCTCCCTCCAAAGGTGGAAAGGGTTGAAGAAAAATAAAAACAAACAAAAAAAACACATACACTTACCTCCTTCTGCCTCCAACATCATCAATGAGGGATAAGATAATAATGCGTGGCAAGTGTTGCATGTGCATTAAGCCTTTCCCATAGAAAAGCACTGAATCAGTGCTTTCCAAATGGGATTTTGAAGACGCTGTTTGTCCTCATGTAAAGAATGATGACGTCCAGCATCATTTCAAAGAGTTAAAAATCAGGAAGTCTGAGAGAGAGCCACAAGAGGCAGTCTTAACTCTGCAATGTAAACATGAAAGTTTCTCTTTAATTGCAATGTTTTAAATTGCAGGATTACTGGGACAGGGACACCGCACCCAGACCACCTCAATGAGATGGAGTGGTCTGGGTGCCTATAGTATCTCTTTAGGTCAGTATCTGTGATGAGAACACAGTGAAAAATATATATATATATATTTTCCCCACTACTTGCAGTTGCTTTATCCCAGTGGCACAGGTACACTTTTCAATAAAGTCCTTTGTCTGCTGTAGTTTTGAAATTAGCGACAGGCGCGGTGCCAAAGCAGAAGAAACATTTAAGCAATCACAGGAACTTGTAGACACATATCACAAAAAGGTTGTAGAAAGCCAGGATCCACCCCTACTCAAACTCCTATTTGAGTTCTGCTTGGGTGCCAAGACAACAAGTCTTAACCGATTCTGGTAACAGAAATTGGGAATGTCCTGGCCATCAATTCCCCTCTAGGATGAACAGAGGGGTATAAAGCATATAGAAAAGAATAACGTGAATTCCACCAGGCAGGGAAATAGAAATATGGATTAAAGGACCGCTTCAAGATGGTCTCAGTAAAGCGGTCTGGGTGCAGTGGCCCTTTTCAGGTTAACAGGAGGAGGGGTTGGATCTAAATCTAGGCTAGGACACCATAACGTTAGGAATACATGTTTGTATTTCAAACGCTAAACTGTTCCTTTAACATTTGGTTAAAACCGATTTACAAGTATTGAGGTTTTAAAAATAAATCAGTTATAGCACCAGGAGTTACAAAATGTAAAGCTAAAGTTAAAATCTCATTTGGTTCAACATAGGTTGCTTGACTATTTTCAAATTTCCTATTTTTTTTTTTTTTTGAGTGACTCTCTCTATGCATTGGTATTGCATCGCCACTTTTTAAATGTTTTATTTTTTTTCAGCTCAGAATGATTCTAGTTCATTGGATTAAAAACGTATCCGTAGAGCGCATTACAAGGTACATGTAAAGAAACATAGAATGTGACGGCAGATAAGAACTATTCGGCCCATCTAGTCTGCCCAGTTTTCTAAATACTTTCATTAGTCCCTGGCCTTATCTTATAGTTAGGATAGCCTTATGCCTATCCCACGCATGCTTAAACTCCTTTACTGTGTTAACCTCTACCACTTCAGCTGGAAGGCTATTCCATGCATCCACTACCCTCTCAGTAAAGTAATACTTCCTGATATTATTTTTAAACCTTTGTCCCTCTAATTTACGACTATGTCCTCTTGTTGTGGTATTTTCTCTTCTTTTAAATATAGTCTCCTCCTTTACTGTGCTGATTCCCTTGATTCTTGTCTTTCCTCCAAGCTATACATATATTCCTCCAAGTTATATATATAAACATTTTGCAAAATCTTGACCTTTAAACTCAGAACTTAAAGGAATACTTTAGAGTTAATACTACAAAGATATATTCCTAACACTATGTTTCTCAACCCCTGCGCCCCATCACCCAAGTGTTGTAAAGGGTTAATTAATCCTTCATTCATCTACACAATTGCAGTACTGAGGTTGCTCGGCGCAGGGTCGCGGTCAGCCTCCTCTGACGTCATACAATGGGGGGGACTTAATGTGCACACAAGCCTTCCCCATAGGAAGGCAATGCAAAAAATATAATACATATATGAGTGCAGCGCAACAAATTGTGGGTGTGCGCACCAAGCGCTACAACAACATTTATTTGAAAGACAACAAAGACAATAGTAAACATTCTCCCCTTCCTCAATGAATGAGACACCTGATTTGAGAAAGGGGATAACTAGAAACGTTTGCTATTGTATTTGTTGTTCTTCAATTAAACGTTCTTGTAGCACTTGGTGGGCACAAGCGCTGCCCTCATATTTAATTATTTATATTTTTTGCATTGATATATCCTGCTTGGAGCTGCATGCGGCACAATAGGAACCTTCTCTGATTTTTGTATTGTTGGGAACTGCAGTAACCTCACATTTATAGTGGCCGTAGGAAAGCAATTCTTCAATGGTTTCCTAAGGGGTTTTCTCTGATGTTGGATGTCCTCATGCAGAGAGTGAGGACTCTGTTGCAGGACTAAGCGGGGCAGGGACAATGCACCCGGACTACTTCACGGAGATGAAGTGCTTTGGGTGCCTATAGTGTCCTAACGTAATTATCAAGGTTCATTTTATAGTCAATCTATAATGGAAAGTGTTCATATCTCAGTCATGATATTTTAGGGCCCCCCCCCCCAATTTCCTCTAACTTTTGTCATGGTTATCTCTGGTGTGGGAACAGATAGAAACTTGACATTTTCACCGAAATGAGCCCTCTGTGGTAGCAATCTGCTGTTGCTCATTGTAGCCCTTCAGTATCCTTTTTTACATAACTTTTACCACTACCTCAATGATCTGGCTACCTTCCTGCTTGGTATCTACCTTGGGAGAACCCACACCTCATGATCCCATAAGTAGCTCCGAAGCTCATATGAAAGACTTTGAGCAGATGTAAAGATCTGCATATGTATATGTTTTGGTGTGTTAGTAATTATGCATCTGCCGGCTGTATGTCTATTTCTCTCTGTGTTTAACCTAGGCATGTGTGTCAAAACATTCTGACAGGAGGGTAAAATAAAGAGAATTAACAGGGATTACACCACAAAACATTGGCAGATGGGCAATGCTGTCTGAGGGGTGGGGGTGAGGGTAGTTTAAAAAACAAACAATAATAATAATTATAAAAAAGGAAACATTTTGACACAAAGATGTGTCTTTCTCAAGCCATCGAACTTGATCCACATGCACCAAAATTTGGGTATCTTGAAGTGTTTAATAATGATAATAATAATAATAATAATAATAAATAGTGTTAGGGGCTGGGGCGCAATCAAAAGGAGTGGCAGTTTAAATATAAATATATATATATGGCCCAACCAGTAAGAAAGAGAAACATTTTTCAAAAAGCTGGCTTTACAAAAAAGATACTTGTAACAAGGCAAAGTATTCAACACAATCACGTTATTCTTAATATCACCATTAAAACAACTTTCTATATTTAGGGGAGGCGGGCTAAAACGTTGCTCTCCCACTTAACTCTTTCAGTGCCAGAGATGATTGACCGCTCACAAGAACAGTACAGTGCACCTTTCCACTTCTAGCACCGCCAGTTCAGCCTTTGTCCCACTGTCTGTCAGTGTTAACAAAAAAAGAAACAGCACAAGGGGCAGAGAGAAGGGAAGCAGTACGAGGAAAGAGGGGAAAAAAATACACACAAAATAAAGTAATGGGCCAAAATACAAACAGAAAATGCACTAGCGGCGTTTGGGACAATAAAACGTGCAGCCAATAAGGCCAAAAAAGGAAAGGTTAGAAAGATATCCTTGTTTAGTAAATGTCCCTCAAATCACACTTGCTGAAGTGCTCTATCTGCTGGAGACGGTCACATTTATGACATTTATAAAAGCGCTCATTTTTAAAAGGCGAGGGCTTATAAAGGCTGCAGACAAGATTTCTGCAGCTTCTGCAAGCAGTTTTCAGGCATAATACAAAAAAAAGTACAGAACTAAAATGTATGTTTTTATTAAGGGTATATTAACTAAATTGTTTATATATTCACTGGAGTGTTCCTTTAATGATACCCGTTTATCAACCTCAGAATGATAAATGTATAGATAATGAGCACTAGAATTGTAGAATAAATGGATCAGAGTCACGATCACAGAATACTAGCAGCACAGCAATGCAAACTAGTTCTCCAATTGGTGCACTAACTAACTGAGCTACCTCTCATTCCAGTCACATATGTGGAGACTTCAAACAGATTACATAAACTAAAGGGGAAACAGATTATGCCCTCTTTTCACTCGAGCCTACACAAGTTTCAGTGCCTTGGTCTAGTTAAATTGCAGAATTATTGTAATTGTGTGTATATAGCTATAGTAAACAACAAAAAGAATCTGTGCTGGTATAATCTGAAATGTTTATATATAGCAATAACAAACAACAAAGAAAATCTCTGCTGGTATCATCTGACATGTTTGTTTACGTAGTTTTTATATTTTCTAGAACCGTGGAAGTGAATTTCCACAGGCCACGGACAAAAGACGGACTCTGATAATCAGTGGTAGGGTCGCTATTGACGTGTGTGAATGAATGCTGGGTCTGCAGAGAGACACACAAATACACACATCAGGGTGCTATAGAAATGCCTGGGCTGATCAGAACAATGTTTGGACATCACAAAGTTTAACCGCTCTATGTCCATCACGGCCTGTGGAGCTTTGCAATGTGCATCCGACTCCTCTGGCAGCAAAGGAATTATTAGAAGTTCTTTGTTTTCCAAATCCCTTGTTTTGCTTTTGTTTTTTTTCGCTTGGGGAGGTCAGTAAGTTAACACTGTTTTTTGCTCTTCTACCTACAGGGACTGCTGTCAAATAGCAGGGCAAAGCTATAAAAATGAGAAAAAAAGAAGTTTGGAAACAAGAGACTGTCTCTTTGATCAGAGCGGCACAGCAGGGTGTGCAGTAACTCAACCTCCCATTGTGTCATGCACTGGGCACTTTTCCCTGCCGGGCAACACTTTATGAGGAAACAAGAGCTGCTTGCTAGTAGGAAGCAAGATGATCGGGGAGGAAGAAGAATGGATCGCTAGGTTAGAGAGGGGGACACTCTGGGCACTGTGACTACGGGTTTGGCAGGGACAGTCCATCTCACGGCTTCTTATCAGGTTGTGATTCTATGTTTAAGGGACATCATTAAGAAACACATATCAGGGAAATTAACGAACACTGTGTATTTGTTTGAACCAACTCAAGTAAGGAAAACTAAATATTGTATTTTTTAAATAAACTATTGTAAAGTAGATTTCTAATCAAATGCCATTTTACACATTCATATATCATTCAGTGTATTATGAAAGGGGGGAATTGCAAGGTGCAACATGGGGAAATTGAGGCAGCACAAGGCTCTGCAAAGAGAGGAGAAGACAGGACAAGGCTCTGCAAAGAGAGGAGAAGACAGGACAAGGCTCTGCAAAGAGAGGAGAAGACAGGACAAGGCTCTGCAAAGAGAGGAGAAGACAGGACAAGGCTCTGCAAAGAGAGGAGAAGACAGGACAAGGCTCTGCAAAGAGAGGAGAAGACAGGACAAGGCTCTGCAAAGAGAGGAGAACACAGGACAAGGCTCTGCAAAGAGAGGAGAACACAGGACAAGGCTCTGCAAAGAGAGGGCGTAGCTCAAGGCTCCGCAAAGCAAAGATGTGGTGCAAGGCTACGCAAAGAGGGCATGGCTGCCGCGCCATAGCACACGGCTCCACAAAGAGAGGGCGTAGCGCAAGTCTCCGCAAAAAGAGGGCGTAGCGCAAAGAGAGGACGTAGCGCAAATCTACGCAAAAAGAGGGCGTAGCACAAAGAGGGCGTAGCGCAAAGGCTCCGCAAAGAGAGGGTGTAGCGCAAAGGCTCCGCAAAGAGAGGGCGTAGCACAAAGGCTCCGCAAAGAGAGGGCGTAGCGCGAGGCTCCGCAAAGAGGGCGTAGCGCGAGGCTCCGCAAAGAGAGGGCGTAGCGCGAGGCTCCGCAAAGAGAGGGCGTAGCGCGAGGCACCGCAAAGAGAGGGCGTAGCGCGAGGCTCCGCAAAGAGAGGACGTAGCGCGAGGCTCCGCAAAGAGAGGGCGTAGCGCGAGGCTCCGCAAAGAGAGGGCGTAGCGCGAGGCTCCGCAAAGAGAGGACGTAGCGCGAGGCTCCGCAAAGAGGACGTAGCGCGAGGCTCCGCAAAGAGAGGGCGTAGCGCGAGGCACTGCAAAGAGAGGGCGTAGCGCGAGGCTCCGCAAAGAGAGGGCGTAGCGCGAGGGTCCGCAAAGAGAGGGCGTAGCGCGAGGCTCCGCAAAGAGAGGACGTAGCGCGAGGCTCCGCAAAGAGAGGGCGTAGCGCGAGGCTCCGCAAAGAGAGGGCGTAGCGCGAGGCTCCGCAAAGAGAGGGCGTAGCGCGAGGCTCTGCAAAGAGAGGGCGTAGCGCAAAGCTCCGCAAAGAGAGGGCAAGGTTTAAAGCTCCATGAAGAGAAGGCATAGTGCAAGGCTCTGCAGGGAAAGAGAATAACATAAGGCTCTGCAGGGAATGCAAGGTTTTGCATGGGTTAAAGAAGGGAGTATAAGGCTTTGAAATGAGGCAGCACAAGGCTCTGCATGGAGGGGAAAGAAGGCATAGTACATAGCTCTGCTTGGAGGGAAAGGATGTACTTAACTATTGCTCATGCAGCAACAAGTAGACTGTCTATGTTTCTGCATGGAAGAGAAAGAAGACAACAAAGACTATATTTCTGAAAACTGACGTATTCAGTAACTTGTTCCCTTCTGCTCGTTCCTATTCCATGTTCCTGGATGTTTAACTTCGTTGGACATGACACACGTGAAAATATTTTGGTGATAAAGATAGGAACTGTGCACTGAGAGTAAACATAACAAAAACCACTTAGAAAACTATAGCTGCTTCATGAATTCAGGCGTGCAAAATAACTGGTGGCATGGTCCACCTGAAGCGAAGCAGAAAGAAAGTGGTTAGGTAATGCAGGTAAACAAGAGTGAAAAGAGGAAATGGAAACAGCAGAGCTGGGGGCACAACGAATACACAGGGTCTCTAAGAACATGCTTGACACGACGACTATATTGTCTGGTTCTTCCCCTGGAACAACCACCGTTGCCCCCCAGTAGAGTTCTTGGGATCTTACAGCTTATGAGTCTTCACTGATGGCAACGTGTAACCACAGGCAAATCAGATCATAGGTGAGGTCAACCATGCTTTCACCAGTTCTAGTCTCGCTTCTCCATTTATCAGACATTGACCTGAGTATAATACGGGGTAATACGGGGAGCTAAGAATGGGGAGAGCAGTCGGAGTAGGGGGTAGTACATTATCCCATAAGATGACCATGACCTAGCAATGTACAGAGGAATGGCCGTGTTCTAATGGGATATAGCCGCTAAATATAACCGAGCAGACAGTAAACGCGCCTCCATTTGGACTGCAAAATAGTGCAACAGCTAATCTAGTGTCTTGAAGAGGTATCGCAACAAACGGCAGAAATGGAAAATTAGACTGAATGTGAAGAATGTGAAATAGCAATATGGGTTAAGGCAATAGAAGCATCTAAAGGCTTCTCAAAGTGGAATGCTACCTTGAACTGCCAAAGGTGGCACATAACTAGTAGGAGATATCATTTCAGAGAGCAGCTGCAACAGACAAGAGAACAGAAACAGCATGGTCTATTTATTTCCATTTTGTGAGTTAATCAGGTAGTTCATAAACTGTGATCCAAGTAGGGAATATACCCACGGTTATCTGCACAAAACGGATACATCTGACACTGGAATGCTCTGCTTGCACACCTAAAAGAGAGCGGTTTAATTAGTGTAACAGATACAGTTTATATAGCCTTGGGACAGAATTATAAATTAATTCTGATTTTTAAGAAAGGCACCTGCTCTAACTGCCGCCCTCCCTTGCAGTGCCCTTGCTGATAAGCACTCAAAGCTTTGTAAATGAAGCCAATAGGATGTGTTCAAGCAGATACTGCAGCTCAGTGGAGAAGGTTGCACCCAGGTCAAGAGTGTTCAGGTGAATGGAAAGATATCAGAACGGAAGGAGAGGGTTTAAGAGGGCCAGGGTTGAAGTGGTCACCAGTGAGAGCAAGAGAGGATTGGTGTAATTTCCCAAAGTAAAACACGCTACCTTGTGTACTATTCCTTATCTCAACAAAAATGACACACCTGTGCTGAAGCAGATCTAGTCTTTCTGTGGCTAGTGAGATCAGATTTTAACAGCTATGTTTTTATAAAACCATGAAATAGGAACTCATAACACAATAACCACTACAGGTGCGTATGACAGAACAGCAATTATGCCACTATGCAGAGACCTTTACCCAAATTTCTCAATTAAGAGCTAAAGTCGCACTCTCTGGTTGGTTTTCCCCCTGTCCTTCAAAAGACACAGCCCCGAAGATCGGCCTCACTCCAACCCACCGGTGACTGAGCCTTGCGCTCACTCTAGCCAAGACTATAACCGGGTGGAGATTCAACAGTAAGTGCGACAACAGTGCTCTTTTGACTGAGGAAGGCAAAGAAGGTAACCAAGGATATACAACATATAGGGGTTATTTGTATAGTGTTGCATGTTTTAGGGTATATTATAATGTCGCTCCAGGTATCGAGTGCTGAAAGAGAGGGACCCTTGATGCAGACACTCAAGCTGAGTGCTGAGCTCCGTCACAGTGCCTTTCTTGTAGATTTTAAAAATAAATTTAAAAAAGCACAAACGCCAAAATAATGAACAGCTTTTTAAACTCAAAAGAGACATTTTCAGATAATTCCAATCACAAAAACAATGAAATCTCCAAAATAATACGGTATCATATTGGACATATGAAAAACATGTCCAATTCAGCTTGAAAATACTCTCTAAGTACACAAGTATACTAAAACTGCAAATATTCCAGGCATGATGTGTGCAATTAACATTTGTTTCAGGATTTACAAAATGCTCCCAGAATTGTGGATGTATCCGCAGAGTACTGGGGCAATTTGGCAGAGTCTTTCCTCTTTTTACATGGTGACAACGTTGCTTCTAGAATGATGCCCAGAATCCCTCTTTTTTTTTTTTTTATTCTTTATTTTGTTTGTGCATATGTTACATATGGTTTTGCACTGCCACAACAGCTGGTGCAACCAGGTTCGTATTCACATTTAATCACATGGCAGTTTTGGAGAACATTGCACTTTTTTTAAAACATGAAAATAAACAGGATTTGGTCTTCAAGTTTCAGAGAAACAGAGGGAAACAATAGCTTGGCTAGTAGGTAGGCTTTACCTAGTGGTCACAATGAGAGTAGCTGTCAGGCTAGGACAATACAACATGGAATTTAACTATTCATTTCTATCCTAGAGTATGACTACACATGGGTTGTAGTTAATATAGCCGTAAATGTGCCACACTAGGTGAGAGTAAACTAAACTGAAAATTAATAACGAGTTGTAGCAAGCTAGTTCCACATGTCTAAGCTGGAATATACGTTTGTCTTGAGTCAAAAAGGCTAGCTAGGCATGTGGGTGAAGGCATAGTAAAATGTCGCTAGACGTAGCAGTGTTACATGAGGAGCCACTGATCTGGTTTACCATCTTATTTCTACATTATGAAGGAGGTTAACTAAATGCTAAACATTTAAATGAAAGTTAAAGAAAATCATTGCTCATATTGTGGTGCTTAATGTGGACAGAGTCACCTCTCCGCTCAGTCCCAGCTTCTTGTTCAGCCTATTCCCTCAATGGGTAATGCACAGTCCTGTAACACCGAGGCAGGCTATATGCGAGGTGTCCAGGGTTGTTGGTGCCGGGCTCGAGCTCCCATCCAGCTTGGGGTTCCCCTCAAGATGTTCAATTTGCGCGGTCTGCTTCTGCTCCCCCGCTTGGATTTGCGTGTCTGAGCTGTAGCTGTCTTGTGCGTGAGGGGCGCCTGTTGTTTGATTCTCCACCAGGTTGAAGTTATTGCCGCTATTGCAGCCGAGGGTCGTGTCGGGCGACTCCGAGGTATGTATTTATTATTTTGCGGAGGAGCAGCTGTGCGTCCCAGCGAGGTCCGTTTCCCGCTCCGCCGCCATGTTAGGGCTCGATGCCTTGTCGCGGCTGCGAGCTTTCGCTGGGTGTTTAGAGTTGGCTTGTGCAGTGAGTGGTCGCCTGGATCGTTCAGAGGTGGTTGGCATTTTCTGTTTTCTAGCTTGCGCCAGAAATCTGTGAGAATGCGATCTAGTCTGGACAGGATCTCATGTTTGGCTTCATGTTTGCTGGGGGCAGCGGTCGCCATTTTGGGCATGTCGCTGGAGTTTCCAGGAGTTGATATGGCTTTGCCTTCAGCTTCCACCATCTCAGGGCATCCTCCGAGGGGTGGACCGGGATCACCCCCACTGGTCCGAGGGGGGGGGGGGCGCAACGGAGCTTCAGTTTGGTGCTGGTCGCCATCGAGCGGTCCCGGCTCGGGGATCAGCCGCCTCCCCCGTCCGGTGCACGACAGGCCGCATGGATAGAGCTGTGCCGCCGGTTCGCCTCTTACACCCTTTATCGCCCTGCAGTGGGTCCCTGGTGAGTCAGGGGTCGTATATGTCGCTTATTCCGTTTCCACTGAGGTTGGATGAGGGTTAAAACCGCAGCTTTGGCTCGTGGAGGAGAGGAGCTCAAGCAAAGCACGTCTCTCCTCCATGACAGTCAGGCCCCGCCCTCGCCCAGAATCCCTCTTTCAAAAAAAAAAAAGTCCCAAACTTTTACTTTTAACATCCAACAGTTTCGCTTTTCGGAAAACAAAGAAAAACGGTCAGGAACTCAATTAATAAATGATAAATCAAACTTATATACTGTATTTTCTTCATGCCACAGACATACATTACTTGAAAGCAATCACAACTAGTGTTAGTAAGTGACATGGATGTGAATGAGCAAAGAATGAAAATGAAAAGTGCGAGAGAACACAAAGTAGGAACAGGTGTGAGAATGTATGATTTACGAGCCCCTAACAAGACAGACATTAATGATACTTGAGACCAGAGGATCTAATTTCCAGTTAAGTGAAGATTTAGGTATGTACCTGTCTGACCAAAGGTTGTTAATCATTTGATTAGTTATTGCAATAGACCACAATAAGCTGTGTTAGCACTTATGGGATACATTTCAAAGCCGACAAGTACAGCTCATTTTTTAAGGTTCATTGCAATCTGTTTAAGTCAAATTAGGTGGATGTACGGTTACATTGAGTTTGGTAGATGTAAGGTTACATTGAGTTTGGTAGATGTAAGGTTACATTGAGCTTGGTAGATGTAAGGTTACATTGAGCTTGGTAGATGTACGGTTACATTGAGTTTGGTGGATGTAAGGTTACATTGAGTTTGGTAGATGTAGGGTTACATTGAGTTTGGTGGATGTAAGGTTACATTGAGTTTGGTAGATGTAGGGTTACATTGAGCTTGGTAGATGTAAGGTTACATTGTGCTTGGTAGATGTAAGGTTACATTGAGTTTGGTAGATGTAAGGTTACATTGAGTTTGGTGGATGTAAGGTTACATTGAGTTTGGTGGATGTAAGGTTACATTGAGTTTGGTAGATGTAGGGTTACATTGAGCTTGGTAGATGTAAGGTTACATTGTGCTTGGTAGATGTAAGGTTACATTGAGTTTGGTGGACGTAAGGTTACATTGAGCTTGGTGGATGTAAGGTTACATTGAGTTTGGTGGATGTAAGGTTACATTGTGCTTGGTAGATGTAAGGTTACATTGAGTTTGGTGGATGTAAGGTTACATTGTGCTTGGTAGATGTAAGGTTACATTGAGCTAGGTAGATGAAAGGTTACATTGAGTTTGGTGGATGTAAGGTTACATTGAGCTAGGTAGATGAAAGGTTACATTGAGCTAGGTAGATGTAAGGTTACATTGAGCTTGGTAGATGTAAGGTTACATTGAGTTTGGTGGATGTAAGGTTACATTGAGTTTGGTAGATGTAGGGTTACATTGAGCTTGGTAGATGTAAGGTTACATTGAGTTTGGTGGATGTAAGGTTATATTGAGTTTGGTAGATGTAGGGTTACATTGAGCTTGGTAGTGGTAAGGTTACATTGTGCTTGGTGGATGTAAGGTTACATTGAGTTTGGTGGATGTAAGGTTACATTGTGCTTGGTAGATGTAAGGTTACATTGAGTTTGGTGGATGTAAGGTTACATTGTGCTTGGTAGATGTAAGGTTACATTGAGCTAGGTAGATGAAATGTTACATTGAGTTTGGTGGATGTAAGGTTACATTGAGTTTGGTGGATGTAAGGTTACATTGTGCTTGGTAGATGTAAGGTTACATTGAGTTTGGTGGATGTAAGGTTACATTGTGCTTGGTAGATGTAAGGTTACATTGAGCTAGGTAGATGAAAGGTTACATTGAGTTTGGTGGATGTAAGGTTACATTGAGCTTGGTGGATGTAAGGTTACATTGAGCTTGGTGGATGTAAGGTCACATTGAGTTTGGTGGATGTAAGGTTACATTGAGTTTGGTGGATGTAAGGTTACATTGAGCTTGGTGGATGTAAGGTTACATTGAGCTTGGTAGATGTAAGGTTACATTGAGCTTGGTAGATGTAAGGTCACATTGAGTTTGGTGGATGTAAGGTCACATTGAGTTTGGTGGATGTAAGGTTACATTGAGTTTGGTGGATGTAAGGTTACATTGAGTTTGGTGGATGTAAGGTTACATTGAGCTTGGTAGATGTAAGGTTACATTGAGCTTGGTAGATGTAAGGTTACATTGAGCTTGGTAGATGTAAGGTTACATTGAGTTTGGTAGATGTAAGGTTACATTGTGCTTGGTAGATGTAAGGTTACATTGAGTTTGGTGGATGTAAGGTTACATTGAGCTTGGTGGATGTAAGGTTACATTGAGCTTGGTAGATGTAAGGTTACATTGAGTTTGGTGGACGTAAGGTTACATTGAGCTTGGTGGATGTAAGGTTACATTGAGCTTGGTGGATGTAAGGTTACATTGAGCTTGGTGGGTGTAAGGTTACATTGAGCTTGGTGGACGTAAGGTTACATTGAGTTTGGTGGACGTAAGGTTACATTGAGCTTGGTGGATGTAAGGTTACATTGAGCTTGGTAGATGTAAGGTTACATTGAGTTTGGTGGACGTAAGGTTACATTGAGCTTGGTGGATGTAAGGTTACATTGAGCTTGGTGGATGTAAGGTTACATTGAGCTTGGTGGATGTAAGGTCACATTGCGCTTGATGCACAGTGGCTTAGTGCGGAAAATGGACCATTTGTAAGTTTCCAAGCCATCTGTTACTTCTGTGTAAAGGATATATTTTTCCATATTTATCACCTACTTCCTTCAGCCAGACTACAGACCCTTCTGTCACTTCTGATATGCCTCACTAGGACATGTTATTGGACAACCTACAGACTGGAGATTCTCTCTATTACAGTAAATATATACCTGTATTTTTAACAATCAGTAAGTTCTGAAAACACCAGTTGCAGCTCTGCTTGAATGTCTGAGCATTTTTTCCCCATTTCTAGGTCCCTGATAATCACAGGATCAATAAAACAAATCTCTTCTTTCCAAACAGGAGTTGCCATATTTAGAACCTGGCAGGAAGAGTGGCAAATTTCCATGTATGTCTATATTGGTCTACAGTTCACTAAAGTTTTGGCCTCCAGGATTTCAAAGGTCACCACCTATCGGCCATCTGTGGGCTCTTGAGCATTGTTCCATTGCGTCTGGTCAGTGCCTCATCACACAATTTGTATTTCTTCCCAGTTAGTATCTTGTTTTTTGTAAAAAATTATATATATTATTTAAAATGCCCAAAATTCTGTCTCTACATTTAAGCCCTAAACACACAATGGCAATGCATTACATCATTAGCATCAATGCTTTAAAATTCCTCTTACAATATGTAATACCCTGTCAATAACAGTAGGGCCATATAGATATGCTGATGCTAAATATACAGGATAGATCACACTAGCATGAAGTGTTAAAATTGTGATGTCAGCGAAATATGCCATTTAACCTTAAACTCCTTCACTGCCAAGCATTTTTTGTTTGAAAATATATTCGCACAGCATGTATTTGAAAAATAGGATGCACAGCTAGCATATAAACATAATAAAACAGCAATTTTGTGTACAGACTGTTCAGAAAATTAATTATGTAAATTCATTTTTCATTTATGTGATCATCCGTTATAGACATATTGGAGGCATTTAATTCTTTAGACACCATCATGTATCCCTATTCTTGCAACATTTCACACAGGGTCTGAAAAATGAGTGGGGAAGCAAAAAACAAAACAAAAATAGTACACCCTAAAAAAATGTCTGCATTTGAACATAGAGCCCACATACAGTAAGTACAGTTAAATCACATTTAAAAAAAAAAAAGTATTTAAAACGTATTACAGTAATCTGCTTCAACTCCTGTAATGTGAATAGCGTTATGAGAGACGTAATTTCACTGACTAGAAGAATGGTAAGATCTTTAAACTACTAATCATAGTGATACCGGAGAAACTGACGGAAGCCAAGCACAGAGAGATGGACACAGGTTTCTTCAGGAAGAGATCTTTATTCGATTCACCGACCGGGACTCAGAGGGACTAATGTCACCAAAAACAGCTAAAATCGGAGTACTGGTCGTACAGTGTAGGACCCTTATATAGACATATAGCTCCTCCTATAATCAGTTCCACCTGCATGTACTCTAACCCAATCAACAGAATAAAGGCTAACTTCCTGTTTGACCACTTGGCTTGCCCAGCAAAATGGAGGAGGGGAATACTCGTATATCCTGTATTTCTACACATGCTCCTTACACTACTGATTGTATCGTTGCCACGTGCAACCAACCGACCGATACATCAGCATATGCACGTGCACATACCACGTGGCAATCTCGGCCTACTAAATTTATTTTTACTGAGATTCCACCACAATAGCACATTGCAGGCATTAAATTGGTGCATGCCTCTACAAGCTGGTAATCATTCCTAGAGTAGAAATTAAGGTAAGTCAAGCATTAACGACTAAATTTTACTTTGTAAATCAAATGAAAGCAAAAAACGTATATACACGGGATATATCTTGGTGGACTGTGTGCCATTTACCTACAGAACCTAATGTACAGAATGCACACTAATAGTGAGGGTATTTCAAAAGGTTCCATCATGTGCAATAAATTCTTGTGAATAATTATTCCTTTCTAATCTCTGTGAAAACAAGCATAGGGAATGTGGTCTTCACTGTGGCACAGCAAGTACAGGTCACAATAGGAGACCTTCTTGAATGTGTAAATTCTAGTCTTCAGCAAGATACTCAATTATCTTTCTGCATCTCATGCTGACTGAGGAATATGGCTTGGCTAACCTTGCCTATGTGAGGCTGGACTCAGACAGGAAGCAGCTTTGCGTGAATTGTGGAGAACATTCTCTTGATCGTGAAGTGTCAATCTTCTTGGGTGGACAAACTGCTGCAAAATGAAGACTTTCAGAAAAGCAATTGCTGCTGGGATGGAAAATTCTACATTTAAAAATGAAAAAAAAAAACGATCATCAGGAGGTTCTAGAGTTCAGTTTCAAACAACATCTCCCACACACATTTAGCATTGATCTCAGTAAACCATACTCCCACGAGATACCACCAAGTACAATGTTAAGTTGTAGCATAGACTGCCAATAACCAGCACGGCGGGAACTCTGCGGATAGAATTCCTTGGTTTTAAACCCCCAAAAAATGAGCCTGAAGGGCAATGAAATTTTCGTACAAACATTATAATGCATCAGTTATGAACAATATTAGACAGTGCCACTTTATCATATCTGATTTAAAAACGGCAGTCGCCAAATTCTAATTAGTGCATAACCTTAAAATGAATCACTTCAGCCATTACCACTCTCTGACAACAACATAACAGTAAAAGAGCAAAACATGGTACTGGTGGTAACGTCCCCTAAACGACATGCGTAGCAACCCACAATGCTATGCATACAACCTCACAGATGCACATACTGTGTACACATATAACAATTCAGATATTTTACCATCTGCAAATAATTTGCCTTTCTCCACTACCAATGTAATATTCGGTATTTATTATTTTTTCCTGTTTGTTTCTGAGATTCTATCCAACAACATCACTTTCGCCTCCACAGTCCACCCTTGCAGTATCTCCTTGAACCACTAGTTTGGCTGTGGCATGGAGACTTCCTCTCCGACAGCTGACCTTTATTCAGTAATAAGTCATTAAGCTCAAGCCCATTCCATGGTCTCTAGATTATTGCTTTAGTTTGCTCCAACAATTGCTCATTTCCATTTCACCTTGCCCCCTCCACCTTTGCACAATTCGTTTTGTATGATCCAAAGCTACATGATAGCTCCATTATTTTTTCCTGAAGAGACTCTACTCAACTTTAGCATCTCCATGTTCCATATCTAGACTAAATTGAGGTCAGATTTGATCTTCCTCTTGGCTAGAACAGGTGGAGTGCTTAACTAGCCTTTGTTCCTGCCATGTCTTTGATATTGCCATGTTTGTAAACCTCTAGTTACAAGTACATCTGTCAGGTCCAGTTCTTGCGTGTTTAATTTGTCCTGTTCTTTCAGTGTTTCATTCTATGTTTATTAACTTTCTGATCAATTCTGTTTTGCTTCGGGTATCTTCCTCCATCTAAGCCAGGGATGTCGAACATGCGGCCCCCCAGATGTTGCTGAACTACAACTCCCATGATTCTTTCAATGAAACAGATAGCCAGGGAATCATGGGAGTTGTAGTTCAGCAACATCTGGGGGGGCCGCATGTTCGACATCCCTGATCTAAGCTATCAGGAGCCATGCTTTGCAATCCATACATTGTGTTTCCTTCAACGAAACCTGTTAGGGCCTCAACACATCAGCCTTGACTACAAGACAAAGTCCTTCATATTCAAAACACATCACAGTCTAAATTGTAGCCTAGGATCCAAAGTTCTAAAAAGAGAATTTTGCCTCCTCCCCTTAAAATTTAAAATCAGAGGAACAAAAGGGAGCCTTTTCAATTCGTGTAACAAACAACACATCATTAAATGCTTCCAATGCCCTAAAGGTGAAATTCACGTAAGCGGGGACATCAAACAAGTGACCTGGAATCCTGCTGTCAAAGAAATGGCCTCTTCAGAAGGGGGAGAGTAGACCCTGGGAGGCATAGGAAGCTGAGCAAACAGTGATGGGAAAGAGAGAATACAAGGACTACCGTTATGGAAGGAGGTAACGGAGCAGCAGACAGGATGGGAATGGAAATTAACTGTGCGCAGTGGGGAAAAGAGGTGAATATAAGGAGAATATGGGTAGTACAAAAATCATTACATGAATGATCTGAGTAATCATACAGAGTAATGAGAACCTGTCATGAGTAATGAATTTTACATAATTCTTCTCGATTTGTTTCAAAAACGGCCTGTGAAATTTGTTCTAAGTAAGAAAGTAGTTAATAAGCAATCTTAATTAAAATGCTCACACTTAAAAATTGGCTTTGGGCCCCCCTAGCGTGTAGATACTCACTACTCTGAGAAGAACCTTGGGATGCTTCCCTGCTCCAAGTCGTCTTTGTTCTCCAACAGTTGAGCCAGGGCATCCTCAATGTATGTTAAGACATGTCTCTGGGCTGTGAAATAAGAGAATAACGTACAACGTGAGGCCAATAAACAAGTAAATAAGGTACAATCACGTTATTGCAAGGCGGTCTGTAGCAAAGTAACTCAGAATTACTATTAATGCTAACGCTATCAAATTAAGAATGTTATACTAGGGAAAACATAATGGTATACAAATAATAATTATAATACACGTTCCAAGTATTTTCCGAAATATGGTATCCTTCTCTGTCCCTGTCTATGTGATGATCAGCACCAATTATTAAAAAGAGACTGGGGCATTCTCCCGGGAAGCAGCGCCTGCAGGTCCCTCCACATCAGCAATAATTTCAGTGGTTTGTATGCAAGTGTAATTCACAGCCCTCTGACTGACAGGGCTTGTAGGTGGAGCTACATTAAAGTCCAGTTTTAGCAATTAGAGGACTGCAGGTAGTATGACACCATTTTTTTTTTTTAAATTCCCATACATGACAGTTATATTAAATTGTCACATTTGGGTACTTGTTAATGGCTTCACATGCCTTACTTACAGGTCATTATAGTATTGATGTATTCCACTACTCAAAGTCCAATCATCATTGTTCTTCCCATCAGGAAACCCCAATACAAGTACTTTCTTCATATAAATATAGATCTACTCAGTCTTTATATTCCATCTACATATGTAATCCGTGAACAGAGAAAACAATGCTTTAAAATAACACTCCACACACTATAGCCACGGTTTCCCCCCATCACTGCACAAAGTCAAACTGTTTTACAATGATTTCATTTCTTACCTAAGGTATGCAGGGCGCCGCTCATTTCATACACTACAGCCGTCAGCACATGCTTAGCAGCTTCCAGAACTACACTTTGCAGTGCAGGGCTAGCTCACTGGCTAAGAGCATCAGCTGACCACTTTTAATCGATGATCCAAACCTGACATTGCCATGCTTAGCTCAGACAGAGAGCTTGCAGCTCTCCGAAGACTGTAGTGGAGGTGGGGAGAGGGGACACATGGACCAAAGGTAAGACGTCAAATCATTGAAACCACTTTAGTGGTTATGGTACTTGGAATATTTTTTTCAAGGGTAACCAACATCTCAAGAAATTACACCACTGAATAAAAACACTGATAATCACCTATAACTCCAGCCACCGTAACAACTTCATAAAGACAAAGCAGTTATTGGGGCTGTAGTCAGGCCACAGTGTTTCTTTTATTGCCATGATCTATTTTTTTTTAAATGGTTCAACCCCTATAAGTGTGACCGTGGCCCTATGTTGAATTCATAGAGGTAAAGTTGTTTTTATTATTATTTATAAAGCGCCAACAAATTCTGCAGCGCTGTACAATAGGTTGACTAACAGACAAGAATTTGTAACCAGACTAGCTGGACACACAGGAACAGAAGAGGGGGAGGGACCTGCTCAAATGAGCATACATGCTAGGGGATATGGGGTCCCACTGTTTCTTTAAATGGCATGTCAGTGCTGTATTAGAAGTAGTCAAAACAATTAACAGAACACAATCACAGAATGAATTACAGTATATCTAAGTCCCATAGCAGAAAAGTTAGAAGACAGGAGGAAGTGAGGGAACTAAATTAATATATTGAAGTGGACGGCAATGAATCATGAGATCATGAACCACAGGGGTGAAACTGTCAGAGGTTGCCTGTTCTTGCCCTCCAGAGCCACTTGCACACAAACACACCTCCCAGCAATTCACAACCACCTGTGCTGAGAGGCAAAGTCAAGCATCAATTACTGAGCTAAGTGACCTACAGATTTTCTTGAGCTTGCTTTGCATGTTTTTGATTACTGAAGCCAACCAAGTATGTAATGCAAGCATTGCTACTTAATCAAATGCAGTCACTGGAAGAGGGGAAAACATGTATTAGCGTCTTATTTCTAGCGCCCAGCGACGTCTTTCCCTAAAAGTAAGTAGGAAAATAAATAAATAAGCACGGACTTTTAACCACAACTATAAAAGAACCTCACAGAAAACATAACATCTTTCACAATGCTTTAATCACTGACAAGAGTTTAATCAGCAGTGAACCAACTGGTGATGGCTATCTATGTGTATGTTATTACTATTATTTATAAGGCTCCAAGTAATTGTGTAGTGTTCTCCAATGGGCAGCACAGCATGATCACATTAGATGTGCTTGCACTGTGCAGCAGGCACTAGGACCATGCAGGGAGGGCTTCAGCAGCATTAAATCGGACCAAAATTCCATTCTTACTGTATCAATTCATGGTTTTTCTAGGCAACAATGAGGACAATATGGACAAACTCACATCCTTGTTGCCCGCCACCTCTACAAAGAAAGTGACATTTAACCCCTTAAGGACACATGACATGCGTGACATGTCATGATTCCCTTTTATTCCAGAAGTTTGGTCCTTAAGGGGTTAAAGTCTTCTGTCCATTTTCATTAAAGGAACACTATAGTGCCTTCCTGGCACTATAGCTCCCTATAGACTCCCCCTCAGTGCATAAGGGGTTAAAAAACCCTTCTGGTACTTACCTCAGTCCAGTGCTTGCTCAGGGTCCGCCTTCACTCCTCCCCTGCTGACGTCAGCTGGTGGTGGAATCTTAATACGCATGCACGGCAATGGCCGCGCTCGCATTAGAACAGCCTCATGGGGAAGCATTATACAATGCATTCTTATGAAGTTTCGGGTGACCCTGGATGTCCTCATGCACAGCGTGATGACGTCCAGCGTCAGTTAGGCGACCAAATGTCGCCCAACGGCCCGGAAGTTTTTCTACTGGCTGTCTGGTAGAGTTAAGCCATAAAGATAATTATTGCAGTTAATTAAAAACTGCAAAAATTACCTTTCCTGGGTTAAGGGACCTGGGAACATGCACCCAGATCACTATCATGAAGTCGTCTGGGTGCCTATAGTGTCATTTTAAGTAACAAATGACAAGCACATGGGACTCCTGATTGGCAGCTATGTAGCTTGAGCATTGCTTCAATATTATTAAACATGTAAAATTAAATTACAAACTTAATATATTGTTTTACTGGAGTCATTTCAGTTAGTTATGGTTTTGCTAGAGGCTTAACAAACACTCTAGACCCCTAAATCACTTTAGCTTCCTGTGAATAGTATCTCTTTTTTTCATTTTACAAAAAGTCCAGATTTCAATAGAAATTTGCACTTTTATAAATCAGGCTCAACAAATCCCAGGCGCCAGGTAGCCATAGAGCCTAGGAATTTGCATATTTACATAGCGTCTGGGATATGTGAGCCCGGCAGGCGAGAGGCCAGCTGCAGAATTTAGAAGGCGGGCGATAAGTTGAGGGATCGTGCAGGCGGGCGGCTAGCTGTGCGTATTGCTGCCGGGCGCTGAGGGAGCTGTGATGTCGCTGCACTGCTCCCCTACCCCATGTGTGTCTGTCTGTCATGGTATACGTGTGTGTGTGTGTGTGTGTGTCTGTCATAGTGTGTGTGTGTGTGTGTGTATCTGTCTGTGTCTCATTGTATGCGTGTGTGTATCCGTCATGGTATATACGTGTGCGTTTGTCATGGTATGTGTCTGTCTGTCATGGTCTGTGTGTTTAGATTACCAGGCCCTTTCTATTCGCAAGGGAATGGTGTTTTCACTCACCTTTTTTTCCCATGCCATGCGGGTCTCCCCCGGGCTTGATGATCTCAGCCAATCCAGTGTTTTCCCATAGAATTGGCTGCAAAATGCTGCACCAATCAACATCTCCTCATAAAGATGCATTGAATCAATGCATCTCTATGGAGAACATCCAGCGTCTCTATGCAGAGCCTGGAGATGCTGAATGTAGGTGCTGCACACTGTGCAGCACTGACACAGGAAGCTCCTCTACTGACCATCTGAGTGACGGTCACTAGAGGTGTCACTAGGAAGCAATGTAAACACAGCCTTTTCTCTGAAAAGTCATTGTTTACATTGAAAAGCCTGCAGGGACAGGCTATAGACACCAGAACCACTACATTAAGCTGCAGTGGTCCTGGTGACTTGTGTCCCTTTAATAATTGTATTTTTGTTGTTGAATATAAAGCTATGTAAGTTTTAAAAAAAATCTGGCTCCTAACTTTTTTAGCTGGCTCTTAGACGCAAAGCAAATTTGCCACACCCTGTTATAAATTAACCTTGTCACACCCCCCTGGCTGTCAGTCAACAACCGGTCCTGTTACTTCCTGGTTGATTAGCTCACAGGCAAACAATTGCCCAGAGCACCTGCCTTGCAAAGACTTCTCATTGAGCTGCATTGGGAAGTCTGTGATTGGACAGCCACATTGCATTGGGCAGTCTGTGATTGGGCAGCCACATAAAGTTTGGGCTCTGAAGAATCAAGAGACGATAACGAGCACTAGATTGGACCGTCATCCTGTAGGCACGGCTCCAGAATGACATCATGTGAGGACGAGTCTGCCACAATGCCGAGGGAGACATGGCACAGGCTAGAAGATGAATACAATTATTTATTGTGCTTACAGGGGACCTAAAACCAACTAGGGGAATAAAGACTATAGCATTAGGAATTTAGATATGTATTCCTAACGATATAGTGTCCCTTTAAGGCTCCATCCCAAAACACTCAAGGTTTCACTTTGTTAGCATTGCCACATCATAAGGCACTCACACCTGTATCAATACCTTCAAAATCCCTTTACTGTAAGCTCTTATGAGAAGAGCCCTCATCTCCTTTGTAGACTTTTGTCTGAATGTGTACAGTCCCAATTCCATCAGCATTTCATGCCTGACTGTTCAGCCACAGAGCATAGAGGTGCTTAATAAAAAATACAATCACTCAGGGGTGATAAGATAGAAAGAATAGGATATCTGTTATGCTTATAAACCTAAAGAAAACTATTCTGCATCAGCCACTGACATAATCAAGTAGCAACGGTGTACCAATAGATGTGAGCAGCTTCAAAATTTCACTTTAGTTAATCTATTTTACATATTGTGCTGGTGAAATAGCAAGTTAATATAAAGATTCAAAACTAAACGTGCATGAAGATCCCTGAGGGCTAGCACTTTATATGTAAGCAAATACGTGTGAATTCACTTAAAAATGTACATATCTTTAAAGGGACACTATAACCACCAGAACAACTACAGTTTACTGTATTTGTTCTGGTGAGTATAAACATTTCCTTCATGCTTTTTGCAGTAAACACTGTCTTTTCAGAGAAAATGCAGTGTTTACATTACAGTCTAGGGATAACTCCACTGGCCACTCCTCAGATAGCTGCTAGAGGTGCTTCCTGGGGCAATGCTGCACAATGTGACTGACATTCAGCATGGAGAGTCTGAACTCCTCTGCATGGAGATACTGAACTTTCCTCATAGACATGCCTTTATTTAAAGTATCTCTATGAGGAGATGTGGATTGGCCAGGGCTGTGTTTGGCTTATGCTAGCTCTGCCTCAATTTGCCTCCTTGACAGTCCCAGACAATCCAATGTGAAAGCATTATGATTGGCTCAGAACACAACTTCTGATGAGGTCAGCCAAGGAGATAGATTAGTGGCAGAGCCAGCAGCAGCAGATTGCAATAAAGGCAAGATTTTACTATATTTAGGGGGGGGGGGGGCAAAGGGACTATATGGTGGTTTTAACACTATAGGGTCAGGAATACGTTTCTTTAACTCTCCATTGCAGGCAAAATACACACTGCAGACTAGCACCTTGTTAACCCCTCAAGGGCCAAACTTCTGGAATAAAAGGGAATCATGACATGTCATACATGTCATGTGTCCTTAAGGGGTTAAAGGATCACTATAGTGTCAGGAAAACATAGCGGTTTTCCTGACACTATAGTGCCCTGGTGGTGCTACCACCCATAGGGTCCCCCTCCCGTGGCGCTGAAGGGGTTAAAACCCCTTCAGCAGCTTACCTTATTCCAGCGCAGGACTCCCTCGCTGCTGGTGACCTCTCCTACCTCGCCGACGTCAGCTCCCCCGTCTGACGTCAGCGGAGCCGAATGCACATGAGCGGCAGTGCCGCGCGCGCATTCAAAGTGTCCATAGGAAAGCATTTCACAATGCTTTCCTATGGACACTCTGCGTGATGGAGGCATAATATGCCTCCAGCTTCGCAGATGCGCCTCTAGTGGCTGTCCGGTAGACAGCCACTAGAGGCTGTCTTAACCCTGCAATTTAAACATAGCAGTTTCTCAGAAACTGCTATGTTTGCATCTGAAGGGTTAAAACCTGAGGGACCTGGCACCCAGACCATTTCATTGAGCTGAAGTGGTGTGGGTGACTATAGTGTCCCTTTAACAACATACCTACAAATAACCTACTTTTCTACCCTACCCTTACCTTTTGTGTCACATTACCCCACTCCTAATATGTAAGATAATTGAGCAGAGCCCTCAATCCCTCTGTTCCTGTGCGTCTATTTGTCTGGTTACAAATACTTGTCTTTCAGTCCACCCATTGTACAGCGCTACGGGAACTTGTTGGCGCTTTATAAATAATTTTAATAATAACAACATCTACTAGTTACCGGAATAGAGCTAGAAAAATATCTTCCATACAGCTAGTTTAGGCTAAATTATAATTTGATATAAAATTATCTCTTTTTTCACAAACGAGGGATTTGCGGAGTTGCGAAATTTAGGCCACAATGAGTGTATTTGAATAATTCTCCAGGTAAGTTATTTTATCCCATAAATTTTGCAATTCCCTCCCAATTTAGTAAATAAGTCCTTAAGATGTGCTCGTCATTATAATATGGGAATGGTAGCAGTGATTGCCTGCTCACAAAGCATAGAGATTTCGATCTCAGCGGCTCGGCCAGAAGACTGATTCCACTGTGATCTTCCTGTGAAACTCAATCCTTTGCCTACACATAGTTCCAAGCACAGGGCAAAGGAAGTAATGCCTCGGGGCAATGATTTTACCTCCTCACATTTCCCTTCAATACATCTCTTTATTTTCTCTATACGATATCCTGTTAGATAGGGCTCCCACATATTGACAGCCAAAAGCCATAAACGGTGTTAAAGAACAAAGCATGTACAAGGAGAACCAGTATTAACTTCAATATGGCTATAAAAAGTATTTTCTAATCACCATAAACTGATCAGCTGAAACATTAAAACCACTGACAGGTGAAGTGAACAACATTGTTACAATGGCACCTGTTAAGGCTGCAAGTGAACAGTCAGTTCTTAAATTTCATGTGTTGGAAGGAGAAAAAATGGGCAAGCGAAAAGATCCAAGTGATGTAGATTAATTTAGAAATAAACAAATATGTTTAAATGTCTATCTGTTCCTGTCCAAATCTGAGATGATTAAATTGCGTATACGCAGAAGTAAGCTCACACTGACACATGGAGTTCAGGTTAAAAGCACTTCAGAAAATTTAATACAATCTGGTTGGAAAACAGTTGTGCAGATCTTTTTAAAAGCAAAATGACATCATCATTGAATATCAGATAATAACAAATAAACATCATTGATTGGATTAAACATTATGTGACTAACTTCGTGTCCACCCACCAATATTATTAATTGGCTCAGGGGTTTGAGTGACCAGCTAGGTGTCCTCCCACCGGGAGGTGGTATTGTTCTGGACAAGGGTGTGGACAGAAGGCTCAGGCGCCATCTTTCCCAGCATGAGGTTTACTCGGTGGAAAGGGGGGCTTGAGCGTCATTTTACACAGTCAGTGATATCAGGCCTCATGTCCAGGTGCAAGGTCTCTTATGAATAGAACATTTCATTACTACTGTGTTCTCGTGGCCTTCAAACTATACTATCTTACAAGTCCTAAGGAGTAGCCGGCAAGTCTTAAGGAGTAGCCAGCACCTCCTGGTACTTGTCCTTGTAGGAAACACGGTCTTTGTCTACTGTATTAATTGGGTTGAGAAGTTCAGTCACGTAAGGTAGTTTTAAAATGAACAAGTTAAGTCATGAGGACAAAATGGAGGATTTGAAGAAGTCAGGTTAGGAGGACAAAATGGAGGATTGTCACAATATAAGGTTAAAATGGAGTTAGTACAATAATTCAATACAAGTACAATAATAATTTTTAATAATTCCACATCACAAGTGACTTTGACAAGGGCCAAATGGTGATGGCTAGACGACTAGTTCAGAGCATTTCCAAAATGGCAAGTCTTGTGGGGTGTTCCTGGGATGCAGTGGCTAGTACCTACGAAAAGTGGTGCGAGGAAGAACAACCGGTGAATCGGCCTCAGGGTCATGGGCACTCAAAACTCACTGATGCATTTGCAGTGCGAAGGCTGGCCCGTAAGGTCCAATCACGGATGAGCTACTGTAGCTCAAATTACTGAGACACTTAAAGGACCACTATAGTGCCAGGAAAACATACTCGTTTTCCTGGCACTATAGTGCCCTGAGGGTGCCGCCACCCTCAGGGTCCCCTGCCCCCGCCGGGGTCTAGGGGGTGGAACTCTCCTCCTCCATATCGCCGTCATTGGCTGAATGCGCATGCGCGGCAGGTGCCGCGCGCGCATCCAGTCAGTCCATAGGAAAGCTTTCCTATGGACGCTGTCATCTGAGAAGCGCGGAAGCGCCTCTAGCTGCTGTCAATGAGTCAGCCACTAGAGGCTGCATTAACCCATTGGTAAACATAGCAGTTTCTCTGAAACTGCTATGTTTATAAAAGAAATGGTTAACCCTAGATGGACCTGGCACCCAGAAGACCACTTCATTAAGCTGAAGTGGTCTGGGTGCCTATAGTGGTCCTTTAACCCCTTAAGGACACATGACGTGTGTGACACGTCATGATTCCCTTTTATTCCAGAAGTTTGGTCCTTAAGGGGTTAATGCTGGCCATGATAGAAAGATGTCAGTACACACAGTACACCGTTTATGGGGAGGAGAGTGTCAAAACTTGTCCATGGACCAATGGAAGATGGTTACATGGTCTGATCAATCATGCTTTCTTTTATATCAGATGGAGGGTCAGGTGCAAGTGTGGCGTTTACCTGGGAAAGAGATGGCAGCAAGATACACTATGGAAAGAAGGCAGGCTGGTGGAGGCTGTTCTATGATCTTAGCTATGGGTCCTGGCATTCAAGTGGATGTTACTTTGACATGTACCACATACCTAGAGATTGTTGCAAACCATGCACACCACACTCACGGCAATGGTGTTCCATGATGGCAGTGGTCGCTTTCATCAAGATAATGCACTCTGCCACCCAGCAAAAATTGTTCTGGAATGGATTGAGGAACATGGCAAAGAGTTAATATGGCCTTGGCCCCCACATTTTACAGATCTCAATCCGATTGAGTATCTGTGGTATGTCCTGGGACAACAAATCCGATCCATGGAGGCTGGCGCAGCACGGTGTTTTGCTGCAGATGCGCGATAGCTTCCCAATGCTTTCCTACGGGAAAGGTCTAACTGCTATTTAGACCTATGGTGTCAGGAATACACATTTGTATTCCTGACACTATAAAGCCCCTTTAATAAAGATTGTCAAAAAGAAATTAAAAAATTTATGTATTTACAAATACAAGTTTAGAAACACACAACCAAAAATAATTAAAGCTTACAAGGTCACATTTTGACAGCTGGGATGACAAGGAAATATCCTTGTTTTTTAAAATTACTGTTGACTTCAGTAACCTCCCTTGCTGTGTCGTACACGCTCTGGTGATTTTACTGCTGGTAATAGATCTGGAACAGGTGTTTCCAGCTGCACAGTGTCGGGACTGGCATACCAAGCCCGGCATAATTCTGAATGAACAATACATTTCCTGCCGGGTTCTACGGCACAGTGCACATACAAAACTGTCCTTTTATTAGGGTAAGGGTTATCGAAGGAGACAGGCTTTATTTCACAATTGATGGACATCACACTGGAGTCTTCAAAGTTCCATTTAAAAACTCCGGGAACATATTTTAAGCATATGGACATGGCCAGCACTGCCAGTGTAGTTGGAGCTTTCTATATGACCACAGTTGTAAAAGGGAAACGTCCCAGGAGGACCTATATGATCCAACTGGCATGACTATGCTATAAACACAGAAAAAAAAATAAAGTTTATTTACTAAACATCAGGTTGCAGCGTGCATTCAACTAACTTGCAAAATTGAAGTCAGGTTTTCTAATCCAAGAAACCTATTACTAGACAACTATTATTGTAAAATGACTTCCTGCAATATGACCTTTAAGACTGGCCCAATACATAATTCTTCATTTCCATTTCTCCAATAACTCTCTTTAAGTGACGGTCTAAAAAACAACCATTCCTAACTATATTAAGGCTATAGCATTGAAAACAGGATTAGTCGATTGGTCTTTCAATGCGTTCCGTTACTGCAAAGTGTCACAAAAGGGACAAATAATTAAAGAAAGAAACATGCACGTTTCTCAAAGATCTTTTTAGTTCATGATCACAAAGGCGGACATCCCATTTCGCATGAACTTGAGGATCAACTGTTGTTGAGGATCAACTGTATAGTGGACAAACTAGATACGTGATAGGGTTTGGGCCTATAACACCAGGCTGCGTTCACTATTAGAAGCAAGAAGGGTCCCACATGTTTGCACTCCGTAAGGGGTTATATCCCCTGCTTTCTGCATTCTGGACAATGAATGTTGTAGAAATCATAAAAGGTACTAGTGATTCTATGTGCTATCATTGGTTTTCACTTCATGGTAAGATGGATCGTATCAGTATTGTCCCGGTATTTGGATTGTGCATTATATTGTGTTTGCCCTTATGGCCCGGTCTATTTTGCTTTTGTAGCAAGTTTGCCAGTAACACTGTTATTGCTTTATTGATCATGTGAGATTTTGTGGCATGTATTACGAAGGTGTTTTCAGATTGCCTGTGTTTTTATATCTAGTAAAAGAAGATTTGTATTTATGTTATTCTGCTTGTATAGGAGCTGGGTCATAATAGCCATGCAAGCAAGACAGAGATCCCCAGCGTTTAGTCCGGCAAAGCATTATGGGAGTTGTAGTTTAACAGATAAACCTACCCACGCCTGATCCAAGACTTGTTTATTCTGAGTTCAAAGGACACTACAGTCTATATGAACCTGTAAAGCGGAGAGATTGATTGGGTTACCTTCGCTTTAAGCAAGTATTATAGGGATTGTATGTAGTGACTGCAGAGGCGCTCTACTTATATCTTGACAATTCCATGAGGGATTGCTACTGTGAGATGGATTATACAGGTTGGGGGGATTTCTAGCTTTATCTAGCTCAATATCCTCTAGGTGATTCCCTTAGGATAATTATCCCCTTCCAGACACATATCCTCCTATTTTAAGTATATTTTTTTCTAAAACTCCTAGAAAAAACTCCTAGAGTATTTTACTACAGCCATTATTAAAGGTTATGTTTTATATTTCTTTGTATATATGTATAGTTATGCACTAGGGGGCGCCCTTTCTTTTTTGACCAATTAGGTCTACTTTTCAATTTACCTTGTTCCTTATACTGTGTCCACAAATACCTACAGTGAAAAGTTTAGCCATCACCGGCTTAGAATTTGCTTGGTATTAGTTTGAACGATGACAGACTCACTGCAAGTTGTCCATTCAAGTACATAAATGACCATAACTGGAAAATGCATCTATACACACAGTATATTTCCCTACTTAGATAACATAATAAACTTCAAAGTGCTACCAATGCTTTCATCTATGGGAAAACTGATCTTTTGAAAGTTAAGAGCAAATCCTCTGTTATAGGGGGTTAGATGTAATAGGACGTGACCCACCCAGCTATAGATCTCCAATGGAACATCCCTCCAGTCCTGCTTGTCCCTACACTGCACTGCATGCTGGCCCACTGGAAGCCGGACTGCGACTGCTGACCTGCGATCTGTGGAATGCACGGCTGTCGCACACATGCTGCCCGGAACCCTGCCTGACACAGGCCTATTTTAGAACACACACAACCTGGAAATAAACAGACTAAATTAAGAATACAAACACTGCAGAGATGTTAAAAGCACCGCCTTGGGACATGCCTGACCTGCCCTTACTGGACAGATGGCCCTTAACTCAGGGGAAGGAAAAAAAAAACGAGGAACAAATTAAAATGTTCTAGAAGTGAAACCATATGGCTTGTGACACGGCTAGTCCTCTAGCCACGGCTTCCATTTTCATTAAATCACAGGGTTAATAATACCGGTTTGTTGTCAATAAGATTTTATTGAAAGTAAGTTGCAAAACAGAATACAAACAGAACAGTGAGTGTGGAGCTTAAGTATGTACTTACAAGTACTCTTGAACAAGGGCATGAGAATAATAGATCTGGAAATAACTATGTACAATATGCATCAAAAAGAGGTGATGAAACATACAAAAATGTTGTCAAGTTGATGTTAAAGGGACACTTCAAACCCCTAAAGTACTTCGGCTTGCTAAAATGCTCTAGATTCCAAAACTAATAGGGGTTAACTGCATGATCCCTTTGTACCAGTCAATAAAAGTACAAATAAAAAGCACACGGTTTATATAGCATTAATCTTGCGAAAGGCCATGGAGATAGCCAGGTTTAGTATACCAAGGTATATCTGAGAGGAGTAATGCAGATTTGAATTTACAGATCAGGACCTGCCATGGGTCTATCTTATGCATTGTAAGCTCACATCATACATCATCATCTTTTCTCTGACAGTGGATTGCCTAATGTTCACCTTAAGTTACCCACCCTTTTAGCTCACAGCATGACCTCTTGTTCTCACGATTCTCTTTTAGGGAGTCTTTTCATTACTTAAAGAGTTAAAGAGACACCCCAGGCAAGGAAGGAACAAGAATTCATCACACATACAAAAAAAATACAGAAATCCTCTCCTCAGGCTATTCACTTTCAAGGGAAAGTGAGAGATCTTCACCAGCAGTTGGTCAGATGTTGGTTACCCAGAAGACCATGCTCCATGTTTATCACAGGGCTTGGAAGGGTGGGGACCTCACCTGAAACCCTCACACACTACCAAAGCTCCACATTTTCTTCAATTGTCACCATAACTGAACATCTTAGGTCTTCATGTGGAACTGAATCAAGCAACCATCACCTACAGATGGGCTTAAAATGTAAAGTCTGTCGCCACTAGTCAAGTCTTAAACGTACTCACCTCTGCAAGCCTGAGGGGGTCCATGGCAGACTCACCAAGGGTAAAATTCTACTAAACCTGGCTAAATTTTTACTCACCAATGGCTAGTGGACATTTTTATTCCTATCCTAAGGAAGTTCCTAAAAAGGTCTACATAGTTAAATAAACAATTGCAACTACTGCTTAAAGGGCACTCTAAGCACCACTACAGCTCAGTGTAATTGTTACAGTGCATGGGTGCGGTCTTAGAAATGTTTGGCAAACAATATAGGGGAAAGTGTGGCAAAGGTAGGAGCTATTCTCAGCACCCATAAGCCATATTGATAACATAGAAACTACAATTCCACATTATAAAGTATGATTATCTCCAACCAGGAAGGCAATGGTAACCCACTAACAGCATATACTAAATGATTTGACAAAACTATGGGATGGCAACATTACACGTAATGCTTCTGAAGTGGTTATGGTACTTACACTGCCCTGTCAAGGTTTAATTTTTCTGTATATGTCCAAAATGATATTTGTAACACTACCTAGAACATGATCTCTATAACATATTTGAAAAGAGGAGAACATATGACGCATTCACTTTTGAATGGAGAAAATATTTTCCATCGCACTCGAAACGTTAGATTGTAAATGGAGGCTGAATATATTGTTACAAAGAGGTTTGTTTACTATGAGAGAGGTGTTGCCTTTCACACTCACAAATTCCAAAATTGTACACAAAAGGTCAAAGTCCACTTCTCCCACACATCAAATGTCACTGGAAGAATTTTTTTATTTTATTTTTTATTATCTGTATATTGATTTTTATGATATAACATACAGAGGATACAATGTATTATGTATTCTGAACAGACAGAGTCATGTTAGGTGTACATAATACATAACAAAGGAAAGGGGGGAAAAAGGAAGAAAACGAAAACACAACCCGTGTTAATGTTGGCGGCAAATTACAATTTAGTTTTCGTCAGTCTTTTGACTAAAAAGGCAGTTTTAGTAGTATTTTAGACATCTGAATTGGTTTAGTTTTAGTCTACTAAACCTCCAGTAGATTTAAGTCAACATGACTAAAATCGAATGGGTTTAGTTAAAGCCTCTGTCTCCTTCGCCCCTCCCCCCGTGCCCCTCTAAAACTAACCAACTATATACGTTAAAGCATTTAGGATCATTAGACCATGGTGCACATAGTAACGGATTGGTGGTTTAAATGGGAACTTCCCTTAAGGTGACAGGTGTAAAAATGTGTCTTGTGGAGCCACAGCCTTTAGTCACTACCTAGGGATCGACCGATATTGATTTTTTAAAGCCGATACCGATATTCTGTGAACTTTTAGGCCGATAGCCGATATAATTTGCCGATATTCTGTACATTTACCATTTTGGAAAATAAAAACTATTTCTAAAGGTAAATGCACAAAATATACATGCCACGTGTAGTGGATGCAGTGTTTGTGTAGTGTGAGTGTTGTGGATGCAGTGTGAGTGTTGTGGATGCAGTGTGAGTGTTGTGGATGCAGTGTGAGTGTTGTGGATGCAGTGTGAGTGTTGTGGATGCAGTGTGAGTGTTGTGGATGCAGTGTGAGTGTTGTGGATGCAGTGTGAGTGTAGTGGATGCAGTGTGTATTTGTCTAGTGTGTGTAGTGGATGCAGTGTGTATTTGTCTAGTGTGTGTAGTGGATGCAGTGTGTATTTGTCTAGTGTGTGTAGTGGATGCAGTGTGTATTTGTCTAGTGTGTGTAGTGGATGCAGTGTGTATTTGTCTAGTGTGTGTAGTGGATGCAGTGTGTATTTGTCTAGTGTGTGTAGTGGATGCAGTGTGTATTTGTCTAGTGTGTGTAGTGGATGCAGTGTGTATTTGTCTAGTGTGTGTAGTGGATGCAGTGTGTATTTGTCTAGTGTGTGTAGTGGATGCAGTGTGTATTTGTCTAGTGTGTGTAGTGGATGCAGTGTGTATTTGTCTAGTGTGTGTGGTGGATGCAGTGTGTATTTGTCTAGTGTGTGTGTGTAGTGGATGCAGTGTGTATTTGTCTAGTGTGTGTAGTGGATGCAGTGTGTATTTGTCTAGTGTGTGTGGTGGATGCAGTGTGTATTTGTCTAGTGTGTGTGTGTAGTGGATGCAGTGTGTATTTGTCTAGTGTGTGTGTGTAGTGGATGCAGTGTGTATTTGTCTAGTGTGTGTGTGTAGTGGATGCAGTGTGTATTTGTCTAGTGTGTGTGTGTAGTGGATGCAGTGTGTATTTGTCTAGTGTGTGTGTGTGTAGTGGATGCAGTGTGTATTTGTCTAGTGTGTGTGTGTAGTGGATGCAGTGTGTATTTGTCTAGTGTGTGTGTGTAATGGATGCAGTGTGCATTTGAAAGCAGTGTTTGTGTAGTGTGTAGGTAGTGTGCGTAAAGTGAATGCAGTGTGTGCGTAAAGTGAATGCTGTATATACTAAATGCAAAGTGTGCGTGTTTGTGTAGTGTGCGTGTTTGTGTAGTGTGCGTATTTGTGCAGTGTGTGTATAGTGAATGTAGTGTGTTTATATAATGCAGAGTGTTTGTATAGTGTATGTATATAATGCAGAGTGTGTGTAGTGTGCATTATATAAACACACTACACAAACACACTGTGTATATAATGCAGTGTGTTTGTATAATGTGTGTATATAATGCAGTGTGTTTGTATAATGTGTGTATATAATGCAGTGTGTTTGTATAGTGTGTGTGTGTTTATAATATAGTGTGTGTGTTTGTATAGTGTGTGTGTATATAATGCAGTGTTTGTATAGTGTGTGTATATAATTCAGTGTGTATATAATTTAGTGTGTGTATAGTGTGTGTGTGTATATAATGTAGTGTGTGTGTGTGTGTGTGTGTTTATAATGCAGTGTGTTTGTGTAGTGTGCACTATACAAACACACTGCATTACAAACACACACTGCATTATACACACACTGAATTATATATACACACACTATACAAACACACACTGCATTATACACACACACTATACAAACACACTGCATTATTATACACACACACTGAATTATATATACACACACACTATACAAACACACACTGCATTATTATACACACACACTATACAAACACACACTGCATTATTATACACACACACTATTGAAATATATACACAGTGTGTGTGTGTAGTGTATGTGTATAATAGAGTGTATGTGTGAGGGGGCATTTTTTTTATTAAATATTTTTTTAATTTTTATATAAAAAAAGTATGTATATATATATATATATATATATATATATATATTTATTATTTGTTTTTTGTTGTCCCCCCTCCCTGCTTGTTGCCTTGCCAGGGAGGGGGGAATATGTTAATCCCTGGTGGTCCAGTGGCATTGGCTTAGCTGTGGGAGGGGGGGCAGCAAGCGTTTACTCACCTCCCAGCAGCTCCTCCAGCTCCCCAGTGCAAATTTCGCGAGACCAGCGGCCGTCAGAGCTGGCCGCGGGTCTCGCAAGATTTACACTGGGGAGCTGGAGGAGCTGCTGGGAGGTGTGTAAACGCTTGCTGCCCGCTCTCCCCAGGACCGCCGGGCTTGTAATGAGCCTGGCGGTCCTGGGAGGTATTATCGGCAATATCGGTATCCCTATTGGCCGATACCGATATTGCCGAAAATACCGAATATCGGCCGATTATATCGGTAAAACCGATAATCGGTCGATCCCTAACTGTAGTGACTGTACCTTATTTGAAACTGTAGGCCAGTTTTAAGCTTACCGAATAAGGCCCAAGCAGGCTGTAAAAACTCAAAACTTGTTTCATATGAACCTCCATCCGGCGAGGGCCTACCCACGAACCGTTAAAATATGTACTGCACTTCCATACATCCGTACCATGCTTTTAATCAGGCCAAGTTCAGTTGGCAGACGCAACTTTCTGCCAGACACTTGGGACTCGTGGAGAGGAAGCTAATGGAGGGGCCTCACTGACGGCAAAGTTCCAGTGGAGAAGCCGTTTTCGGTGTTTCTCTGGGGACGTAATGTTTTTATCGGAGACGTTCTTTTTAATAAGCTTGACAGGGAATTCCCATTTATTGGAGCGAATGCCTTTCGTTTTAGCATGATAGGGGAGGAAAGGTCAAGGAACAGTTGACTATCAGCATGGCCTCCTTATAGTACTCAGGCCCTAGAGACCTGCATCACTTTTCTTTGGCAGTAAATTAATGTACCTTTGTAATGATATCCCATGGGACTGTGTCTGTAAACGTTTTAGGCTTGGGCCATCAGGGAGTGGGGTCAAGCAACAATAAGGCTTGTTCTGGCAGGTCTGAAACCAAACTGTGAAACATTTGCTTGCCAAAGTCAGCGAGATCTTGCAGCTTAAAATCCTCTGGTATAACACGTATTCGCATATTATTGCACCAGTCCCGGTCTTCATGGTCCGCTATCTTCTCTTCTAGTGTATTTTATTTTCCATGGCAGTATAGGCGCCTGTGAGGTAATTGTGGGCCTCTATTCGCTCCAACGCCTTTTCTTCCAGATGAGCTGTGCTATCTTTGATGGCCTGAATATCTGTTCTTATATCTCTGGCTATCTTAGCGAAAGATGTTTTTGATTGAGATATCAGTAGCTGCTGCAAGTGATCTCACCAATACAGAGGTGATGTCACTGGCCTGCGAGGACGCGGTTGGAGATGGCGGCTTATTGGCGCCATTTTGGACCTCAACAGTGCAGAAATGGAGGAAACTTGCAGTACTACTAGTTTTGAGGAATGGTTAGTTTTTTTTGTAAATCAATTTTTATTGAGAAGTTGTTCAAACAGTCAATACATACGTTAAGAAGATTTGTATTTTGGGACACGCAGGTCTCCAACATATCATCAGTTTGATGATACTATCCGCATCGTGTTAAGGTTCTTTACTAGGTCGAGGATCAAAGTTGTAATTTGATCCCCTGGTTCTTTTGGCTTGTTAGCCGAACCTTTTCCATGCCCCTCATTCCGTACCTCTCCGAGGGGCACAGAGCATCTATCTCCGAAACTAGTGTTCGTTCTCAATTTGCGATCCTGCCTTATCCGTTAGTTATGCTTTGGGTTCGGAGCCTGTGCTGCCAATGTTTAGCGTTTTGTCGTCCCCGTTAATTTATTAGGTGCCGATTTGATGTGTGTTCCCTTTTATTCGGTCTAATAGGGAAGCGGTTGTTGCTTTTATTTGGGGAGTTATGTAAGTGATATCTAGAATGGTCAAAGATGGTGTTCCAAGGCTTTTAGGCATCTTCCCTGCTGCGTTTTGCGGTCTGTGTGTTATGTGTGTGTATGATATGTGCCCACTGGTGGTGGGAGGGTTCTGCTGGGTGAGTTGTATATGTGTTGCGTCAGCTATATGTGGCGCGTTTTCGGTGGGAGGTAGTTCTTCCTTCTGTACATCAGGCTTTGAGGAATGGTTAGTTATGTTGTTCCAGGTGTATAGCGTGTTTTGGAAGAGGCAAGTTTCATCCACCACTGTGTTACACACCGTTAGCACCACTGCATGTTTACACGTCCAAACTCACTGAGCCCATAGCCCTGCCACCAGTATTAATTTTGTCGACTAACAATTTTAGTTGATTAAACCAAAACACTATAGATGACTAAAATACGACTAAAACCAATATGGCATTTTTGTCAAAAGACTGACTAACACTAAATTGAAATGTCGTTTTAGTAATAGTCCACCAAAATTAACACTGCACAGAGGGGCAAAAGAGACAGACCAGTGCTTGGGAGAGAGACACAGAGGGGCTGGGGAAGGGGCGAAAGAGACAGATAGAGGCTTTATTTCAGTCGTGTAGACTAAAATCTACTAGAGATTTAGTCGACTAAAATGAAACTAAAACAATTCAAATGACCAAAATACAACTAAAACGGCTTTTTAGTCAAAAGATTATGACTAAAACGAAATTGAAATTTGCCACCAAAATTAACACTGCCTGCCACCCAAGAATTTCTAGCGTTAAGAAGCTCTGGTTTGATCAGAAAGCACAATCAAAACATGAAAGATGGTGGGTTGAGATATTTCTCTCTACTAACTTTTAAAAAAAAAATCGTTAAGTAAGCGCAGTTTGTAAGATCGGCCAGCATATGAATAATGTGTTTAAAACATGATTTATTACAGAAGTAAATGGCCAGTGCTCATCACACGAATGTGCTAATTACTCCTAGAAATAGGGCTACAATGCATCGCTGTCTTCCACAAACTTTGCAGTTCTACCATTTGGTATTTGAAACAGAGAACTGGGAGCCAGCATCAATAGAGAGAGCTCTCAGACCCTGGTATAAAAGATAAGAGGCTAACCACACAGGGAACTGAGAAAAATCTTTAAAAAAAGTGCAAGGGCTTGATATCACACACACCTGTGATTGTTTGAAATTGGAACCTGGTTGAGATAATAGCTGAAGTTTTTTTTGAGAATAACATCATGTGTACTGCCTTTGAGTAAGGACATATTCTCACACTGTTAATCTATCATGACAGATCAATAGCAATATGTTTTAACTTCCAAAAGGTTTGTAAATGTAAGATTTGTAACTGTAGCTAGCTAGCAAATCTGGAGAAAGCTTTGAGGGCTCAGGCATTCCTTTTAACATTATGATGGTGCTTGGAGCATTCCTTTAAATAAGAATAAAAAAATAAAAAATAAAGAACTTGGGACAATTTCCCTTTATGTGTTGAAACAAGATACTTTTGTTTTGTTTTTGTTTGTTTGTTTACTTGGGAGAGCACCAATGACCAGTGAGAAATTCTCACTTTACCATTAATGCTGGCCAACCTAATTAGGAAAACGTTTATCCGTTTACTGGTAGATAAGTTTGTTACAGTGGTATGCCCCTATGCTCCCCAAATTATGTGCAAGGTCTCTCTCAACTTTCCACTCTATTGTTAATACATTTCATTTAATATATTTTACATATATAGGCCATACAATAAAATCAGTAAAGAATACTTGGTTAAAAATCTATTTTATTGCATTAACTGATTATATTATGAGAGAACCAAGTTCACAATACATATCAGAAAGAAAATGAAACAGATTTTATCTCTTTAATTTCATTATCTATGTATGTGTGTTTCTAATGGTTTATAAATATAAAAAAATATATAAAAAAGGTCAGTTCTGATATAACGGTTTTACTAATCTGAAACTGGATCATTCTAAATATGAAATCTTCATCTGGTTTAAAATATTAAAATTATAATTAGATTGAGCCTTTACCTTTAAAAATAAAAAAAAATAAAAAACAACAACATGATTTTAAATCAAGTCTTACTGACTAGAGATTTAAAATCAGGATTTAAATTGACTTCATTCAAATCAAATCCACCCTGAATAATGAATCTCCTCTTCCTGAAGCAGTTCGTGAGATCTTGGGTACATCATAAACATAAATCCATATCCTTATCCTAATTTAGAAACTCAAGAATGTGTAAAAGGTCAAAGGCATTGTGCAAAAATCTTCATCAAATGCCTTTCTGTGCCTCACAAGGCAATCGTGAAACCATGGTGAATTTTGTTTAGACCGAAATAAACAGAAAAGAGAATAAAAATGGGTAATAAAAGCAAAAAACGCAACCACAAAAAAAAATAAACAAAATCAAAGTAAATACGTTTCAGCAAGTTTCAGAAATGCTCTGTATCAAGAGAATGCGACAGTTCGTTGATAAAACACTATTTTGGTAGTATTGGGTAGATCTGAGTGGGAAATAGGGAGACAAATGGTTACAAAGTTTAGCCAATAAAAAGCAGCCGCAATGATTCTAGAAACGGAAAAAAAGAAACCTTTGGACATAGTGTTCTTCCCAAAGAACTGCAGTGTGATACAAGCAATGCTCAATAGGCCTGGGGGCAGTGCCACTGAAGGTTGGTAAAGACTAATTGCTGCCCTTCATTTCCAGAATAAATAAGTGTCAGAGGAGCTCTTCAAGATGTATCCGTGTGAAGCATGTTTGATTAGGAAAGGGACCACGGCCAATGTGTTATTTTCTCCGGGAGGGTTGAGCTAGCCCCCCTTTCACTGGTACACCTCCTCTATAGGAGTTCATCTTATTTCAGCCTCAGAAGAATGAGGGGCTTTTCTTCTAGCCAAGTATTGAGACGCTCTGTCGCCTCACAATCCACACTAAGGGAACCTTTTTTCCCCCCTCTGCTCCCATCAAAGGCATTAATAGGCTGGCACTGTATATTCCCGGACTTTACAAGTGTAAAAGTCTTGCTCGCAAGCGCTTTGATTCTCAGGCTCCGTGTTCACATGTGCAGAGCTGGCAGGAAACTGGTACAGCCTTAGTCTGGGGGGCAAGAGGAATGAGCAACCAACACAATGCAAAAAGAAATACTTCATTTCTAGTGGAATATGCAAACATGGCCTGATTAAACCGGCAGGAACCCTGCGTGGGTTGGCGCACATTGCCCAGGTAAACAGCAATTCCAACAGGTAGCTATCCACTGTTGTGAAGCTACATCTTCCCAGGATTCTTCGTTGATCTCAAGAAGAAGAAAAAAAAGGGACGGGAAGGAAAAGATTGATTTCTGCTTTAAGGAATATTTTTTTTTTTTTTATTAACTTGCTCATTATTTTTTTTTTAAAGTAACCCCGCAGAGAGAGAGAGACACATTTTTGGAAGGACAAAGAAGCAGGGGGAGGGATGGGGACCTTTCTTTTTAAATATCTGATGTTTACAAAGAACAAAAGCATACCGCAAACTTGACAAACAAAAGGCATACTGATATGACAATGTGACTTAGCCCTTGGTAAAAAAGGTTACCAAATACTGCATGTACGAATATACAAAGAGAAAAAAAAAGGAATTTAAATGCAAACTTGTCTTTCTTGGCAAAACATAACACAGCAACACCAATTTAAAAAAATAATTTAAAAAATTCAGTTCCATGTTTAAATTATACAGAATCTCTTTCTTAAATTCTAGAATATTAAAATCTAAATCAGGAGACGGTGACAATCCTACAATTGTTGTTGAGCTACAAACCTCATGTTTTGTGGACCCCGGACAAAACTTGAAAACGAGAAAAATCTCAATGTATCCTTCCTGGTAAAATATTTTATAAATAAATAATGTTTCTAAGACAAATTTTGTTTTGTTTTTGTTATTTTAACTTGAACCTTTGCATCATGGGAGTTAAAATCTCAACAAACGAGTGGTGAGATGGTATAGGACTCCAGTACACCTACATGCTATTAAGCCCTCACTCAGTAACAAATGTTGGAGGTGTGGGGAGGCAGGGGGCAATATAGAACACATTTGGTGGTTTTGTTGAGATATCCAGACATACTGCACCCAGGTTATAGCAATTACAGACAAAGTCATACTACTCCCAGCAGCACTAACCCTATCCCATGTATTATTAGGCTGGCCTACCACGTTCCCAGACAGACATAGGCAAACATTCTTGTGGTTGCTTCTGGGGGAAGCAAATGCCCTAATACCGGTACACTGGAGATCCCCACATATCCCTACCATAAACCAATGGATTGAGAGAGTGGAAAACACAGGCACCCTAGAAGATCTGCATTGGGCAACCCGAGGTAGGAAGCAAACTGGCTCCCGTGGATGCAGTATTGTGCTACACATGCAACCATTGGCTCTCAGACACCGTAAGAGAGCATCGATGAACCCTTTATAGAATCCGATTACCTGATAACTGATTACTTACCTGATGCACTAGAGCAGGGATAGGCAACCTTTGGCACCCCAGATGTTGTGGACTACATCCCCCATAATGCTCTTACACCAATAATGCTGGAAAAGCATCATGGGAGGTGTAATCCAAAACATCTGGGGTGCCGAAGGTTGCCTAACCCTGTACTAGAGGCTCCTGTAGTGCTGGTACCCAGCATAAATATAGCTGCACCTTGTTCCCTACACATACTCTCTACAGAGATAGTAGACTGCCCTGATGAATATGCAGTCTCAGACCCCATGATACGCAACCGTCACACCGGGGTTAATCCCGCAATGATTGAACATAGCCATGACCGCTAGACAGATACAGGCTTTTCCCCATCCCCCCCTTTATGTTAACCCATGTATGCCCTAAGTTACGGTTTTTATGTGTCTTAAATGTATACATTCAATATGTCATTGTTGTCATATGTCATTGTTGTTGCATGCTATGGCACGGTGAAAAATATGAGAATGCATTTACATGATAATAACAGACGGTACTACCCATCACTTCTAGTTATACATCACTCATTCACTCGCTATCACTATGTTATATACCTCGCTGTGTCAAGATCAACTGTTGATTGTATAACTATATTGACACCAGATTTTACAATATGTACATTCCTTGACATGACCTATGTAATGACATTGCAAAATTGTGGAATAAAAACAAATTAAATTAAAAATTATAATCTGTCAGCAGTTCTACATCGTCAGCACAGCACACTACAGTATAGCTCACTGACATCCCACACTGTTCCTCTAGGAGTAATTAATTATTGTCCTCGTGGAGGTGTGTGAAGGCTGTTTTTAGAATCCATAAAGAAAAAGTCATGATGGCCACATGGAAGAGTGGTGCTAGCCACATATGACCAGTCTGGATGCCTTTCTGGATCTACGTCTCCCAAACAGATCTATAAACACATTCTGGTCATGGTCATCACGGACCTTTCAGAATGAAGAATAGATATCACAGATTCGATGAATGGTGTTTATTTTGGATTATGTCATAGAAACCATCGACCCCAAACACAAAGCAAGAACATGATGAGCATTCCTCAAAAACTGGGGAAAAGAAAATTGTACAAATATAGAATAGTCATTCCTTTATCTTTCTTTGTTTTTTGTCTTAGATCAAACACGGCAGTTTGTCCTTTACTGACACAGGGAAAGACGCACATGTAGCCCTGAAGGGAACACGAGTTCCCCTTTTATTTGCTTAGCATTCTTAATACAGATCTGAAGAACAAGTATTACAAATATGAGATTTCTGGCAGCCAATCAGATCCCTCGCTATTATGTACCTGCATTCTGTTACTACTAAACCCCAAGCCCCAGGTGTAGTAGCTTTTAAGATCAGAGTGAGCAGACATGGATCCAAGACTAAATGTACATTTGATAGGATCGCCTGGGGCAGCCCGCAGACTTCAGACTGTGATTACAGAAACAGCTATTGTTACTTTATCACAATTACCTGTAATCTCTCTGTCAGATAATGGTGTTAACAAGAACTCAGTCCTTACAATAGGACAGCTGGGGACAGGCTTCTCTATGCTTGTGAAGAGATGCTTTGAAGAAGAAGAAGAAAAAAACAAAAAAACACAAATCTTAGGAGAAGAAAAAAAATCAAAAGAAAAAAAAAAATGTTTTGTCAAATGTGTTTTTTGTACAGTGTTCCTACAAAGTAAACTCTTACTCGTGGGTTTTCATAAGAGAATGACAGAGATCGAACTAAACTGTGTGTTATCATAATAAAGTTCTTTAATGATGACAAATAGGGTTCAAGCTCAAAGCCATTCCAATGATAGTGGCCTAGTCTGGGGAAACTTCTAAAGGAGAAGACCTGCCCCAGACATGTTCAGCAAAGAACAAAGTTGATGAAGGGACAGAGATAAGAGTGTTTATAGTTACTGGATTTAAAGAAATCCCTTGTGTTGAATTTGGCTTTGAGATGGATTTTGGGACAGCAATGCGTATATGAATCTAAAATGTGTTGTACGATGTGTATGTGCAACAAGTATGATGAAAATCTATAGAAAAGTTTTTCTTTCTTTCAAAACGCAATATGCAAGCAATATTGTTAATCAGCTCTGGGGGCTCACTTTGTCTTGACAAACTGCTACGCTATTCTAGCGATCGCTTATCCCGATACCACTGATCTACGCAAAACTACAATTTCCAACGATTGTCCTTCGGATTTGGTGTGAGAGTAAGGCTTCACACAGACTGTATTAAACAAAGAAAATGTTCCATGTTCGTACAGGGTGAGCCTCGGCTGGTTGGCAATGGCAAAATAGAATGTCAGTGGTCTTCAGAGTTAAATGCAGGTCTTTAGGATAGATTTTGTCTCATAGGGGTCTCAGTTAATGAGAAGATCTAATCCACATCTGGCTGTCCCGTTAAATATATTGCCGTCTGGATGGAATATACTGCTCAATCTCACAAATAAGGACAGAAGACTTCAAAGACCCCTGGTTATCAGATTAGAGGACTGAACTTATGATAATGCTATGGGTACCCTAGGGAAGAAACAACAGACACTTCGCACCATGAACTAACCACTGCATACCCCCACCACCCATCTACGTTCCTATCCTTTTAACCCCCTCTTTCCAATTGCTCCCCCTTTTCCATTACTAAGTGATTACAAAAACAGACAAATACAGCGAGAAAGATAAAGGGTGGCACTAATAAACCAAATATCTTATCAAAGATAATGTGGCATTCTTCAGGTCGCTTCCTTACCATTTTATATTCTACTTAAATGTGTAATCGAACCACTACAAGCTCATACCTGCACCATCTGGCATAGAACTTGAGATTTCCTATTTAGGAAAGCTTCACTGACTGCCAACAAATCCTTAATATAATCTAATTTACTACAAAGATGAGATCTCATCCCTCATCTCTGAAATGCTCATTTTTGGCTCGATTATACCTTCTGGATATCCATCTAACAACTGGGGGTTTTCCAGGCTTTGATGTGTTTCAGTAATCTGAAGATGATTTTTATTTATAAAAGCACCAACATATTGGGCAGCGCTGTATAGTATGCAAAGAGAATACACGAGAAATTGGGACAAAACAAGTTTGACCTACTGGAACATGAGTTGATCAGAGCCCTTCTCAAACAAACTTATGTAGAATAATTTAATGCATGTAAAGCATAAAAAAGTGGACTGTGTAATAGAGAGAAAATGAGAGAACGGCACACAAATCTCGTAGCACCATAACCACTACAAGAAAGCGTATTGAATATGGTGTTTAGAGTGCTGCTGTAAGGATTTAAATATCTGTTCTCAAGAAATAATGTATTTGTATACAATGCAGCTAGTGTATGTAGATGGAGTAATTTCTAATACAGGCTGCAAAAAAACAATTGCACTGCCACAGAAATGACTGATCAGAAACAGGTTGGGTTTAGTATCCAAATCATGTTTGTATTCCAGTAAAGAGAGGTGTAGAAACACTGCAGAATATTTACAGCCACAAAGGTAGACGTGGAACATGACAAACTATTAAACCAAACACATAAAGCACATTTAGAAGAATGAAAACTCTAAACTCCGAGGATGAATAACGACGACGTGAAGCTCTTTATTAAGCCTTTTAAAATGTGACTCATAACATCTTACATAACATGTGTCTACATCAGGCGAGAACAACAGCAATACTAAAAATAGGGAGAAAGAGACAGACAGCAGGAATGAGTGAGAGACAGATAAATAGAAGGGGGAGACAAAGATATTGGTAGACAGAAATACAGAAGTAGGGAGACAGACACTGGAAGAGACAGATATTGATAGAGAAACAGATATTGATACCGGAGAAACTGACGGAAGCCAAGCACAGAGAGATGGACACAGGTTTCTTCAGGAAGGAAGAGATTCTTTATTGGATCACCGATCGGGACTCAGAGGGACTAATGTCACCAAAATACAGCAAGTTCTGAGCCCCGGACAATAGTGCAGGCTCCTTATATAGGCACATAACTCCTCCCATATTAAGCTCCACCCGCACATTCTCTTGACCAATCAATACAAATAAGAATTAACTTCCTGCTTGACCGCATGGCCTGTCCAGCACAATGGAGGAGGGGAATACTATATCCTGTATTCTTGCACATGCTCCGTACACTACTGATCATATCTTGCCTCGTGCAACCAACTGATCAATACGTCAGCATATGCACGTACACATGCCACGTGGTAATCTCGGCCTACTAAATTTATTTTTACCGAGATTCCACCACATTCCCCCCTTTGATGCCTCTTGATATTTCACAATTACTTGAGGCATCACTTAACCTTAGTTTGCATACACCACAAGTTGCCTTGAACCAGACCAGACTTATCTATGATGTGAATCTTCAACACTCATCTTCCTGCATTGGTTCTCCCTGATCTAGAGCCTTATATTTATAAATTGCCATTATCTGTGCAGCAGCCTTCCTCTCTGCTATATTTTCTATCAGGCTTTGCACAGACCTAACTCCTAAGGGTATAAGACATGGCAGGAGTAGACACAACATTAAAATCAGTAGGACTCCACCTACCAATGCCTTAAGCCCTCCAAACCACTCATACCAGCTACCAAACCAACTACTTGGATTGTACCCTTTCCATACCTGAGTAGGCACATGCGCTAGTTTAACCATATGGCTAGTAAGCTCAGCTATTGCTTGCCCTTCGTCATCTATTTGAAGACAGCAATTGCTCAGGTTAAACTTCCCACATACACCTCCCTCTACTGCCAATAGGTAATCCAAGGCTAATCTATTTTGGTATACTGCTGTCCTCATCCAGGTATTATGCTTCGCTAGAAGATTGAGCGCTTGTGATGTCTCATTAGTAATGATCTCAACCACTGCCTGTAATCTTATAATACGGTTGAGCATATAAATTGGGGTTCTATAACCAAAAGTACCATCCTCTGCCCACGTGGCTGGCCCATAGTAATCTATAATACGCTGGGGAGGCCATTCATTATCTTCCCAGGCGCCTATCTCTATGGGTCCCCTTTTCTTCCTATGATTCACATCATACACTTTAACACCTAAAGTCTCACCTGTTTCGATAGGTAACAAGAAGAAGGATGGTTTGAGCATACCCAACACACATGCCCCTTCCCAGTCCTGTGGCAACTCCGAATAGGCTTTCTTACCACAGATCCAGTACAAATTTGCTGGGGCTCTCCAATTAGATGTGATGGATAAATCAAACCATACGTCCTTTAAATTGGCATATCTTGCAAACGGGTTAGATGGTTCTGAGACATTTGAAGCCGACCACCAAGTTGTATTCTTTGTATCATCATCATAAGCTTTTTGCCCTAGACAAGTTAATTCTCCTACAGAAGTATTATACATCATTCCTTTCCTCGCTATGCAAACATAACCTATGATGGAGGTCTTTAATCTCCACTCAGATTTACCTCTAACACTCATATGATAATCGGCTTGTGTAGATATTAATTGGTCAACTGCCTCAGAACCTCCTTTGCTTCCCAAGGCCATTGGTCTCCCATGTTAGTACCTCCACACACATAGCAGTTGGTAACATTAAGACTACCGGCAATACTTTCAGCTAAATCAATGAACAGGTTTTTAGCATTATGGGGGATCTTATTATCTATGCTCATCTCTTCATAAAAGGAATGGTATACTTGATGAGTCTGGGAGGATACCGTATCAGTCTCTATCCCTACAAACAATACTGTCCCAGGATCTAAACCCGTCCCATATATTTGGAACCCAAATAAATTACCATATTTATCTAAGAACTTGTCAGGGTTATTTATAAGTATATGGATTGGATTGCATTCCATAGACTTACAGTATGGATTGGTAGGCAACTTAGTCACAATCATGTCCTTGTCTGCTGTCTGTCCCCAAGTTGCCCACCCCACACAAGACCAATATGGGCAAAAGTTATAATCTCTATTTGGGCATCTAGGACTCACATACTTATTTTTACTACTGGGACAAATATATTTATCGTTAGACCCATACGTTCTCTCCCATCTAAGATCCCCACATACATTCCACGGCTTTCTACCACTCGATATCGCTTTACACGCATCAAATAGCAGAACACCCGAAGAATGTACGGATTCTAATACTGTCTTATTAATTAGGGTCCCCTGAGGATCTCCATTCCTGAGAGTCAACCAAATTGTACGAGGTTGATACTCTGGACTGAAGCACTTAGGTTCTCCTACTCCTAAATGGCACACACTATATTCTATATTTAAGTATCTACATCTTGATACATCTCCTTTACACTCGTATTGCGAATGCCAAATTAGGGTCTGGGAAATATGATTACCTGTTCTTGTAGTCTTAATGCATACCTCACAGCTAGGAGTGTCGGTACCTCTACCTTCCTGAATATAAAAATACACATATAAAAACATTATTAGAAACACATCTTTCGTCGTCATCCTCAGTCTTCGTCCGTGCGATGGCACCTCAGCTTCCAGGATGTAAGGGCTGCAGGGAATGGAGTTCTGCTCGTCTTCACAGGAGTCCCTTCGAGACTTTTCCTGACTTATACACTACACGTCGGTGAGCGGACAGGCTTTATTATGGCCTTCTCACTCACCTACCAATCTCTGAAACAATAAAATTTGTAATCCACAAGGTTCCTCGTCACTCCGATCTCGCTTTAACCGGATCTTGCAGGGATTCTCTGGATCTGCTGTAACTTGCCAAGAATCGACTGCTGCTGGTTTAACCCTGGAGTGATGTATCCACGGAGTCACTTCGGCTACTTTTATCGCTGTAGGGGTAGACAAAAGAACAACATAAGGACCTCTCCACTTGGGCCCTAACGGTACATTATTCCACTCTTTAATCCACACTTGGTCTCCTGGGTGGTAACTATGAACTGGGGGATAAATATTCACAGGTAATCTATCTTGTACCCATTTCTGTACCTCCTCCATAGTCTTACCCAACTCTAAAACCTGCTGCAGGGTAATTCCTTCTCCCAACTGACTCAAATCCCCCCTTAAGTTACCAAGTACGGGAGGTGGTCGCCCATACATGATCTCAAAAGGAGAGAGGCCCATCCTTCTGGTAGGTGTACTGCGGATTCGCAATAGAGCTATGGGCAAGAGAACGTTCCACTTAAGTTGGGTTTCCTGACACATTTTAGCCAACTGATTCTTAATAGTTCTATTCATTCTCTCTACCTTACCAGAACTCTGGGGTCTATATGCCGTATGAAGCCTCCATTTTATACCAAGCATATGAGTCAGTTGTTGAAGGCACTGATGAGCAAAAGCTGGACCATTGTCCGATCCTATAGAGCAGGGTAGTCCATATCGGGGTATTATTTCTCGTAGCAGGACTCTCACAACTTCTCCTGCTTTTTCTGTACGAGTAGGACATGCTTCTACCCAGCCTGAATAGGTGCACACAACTACCAGTAGGTAGCGATGTCCACCAGATTTAGGCATTACTGTATAGTCAATTTGTAGATCGGACATGGGGAGTCCCCCCATAAACTGGACTCCTGGTGGCTTTACTGGTCCTTGCCTTGCATTATTTTTAGCACACGTTACACATCTTTGTACAATGGCCTGAGTCAAGTTGGACAATCTTGGTATGTAGAAATGTTTTCTGAGAGATTCTTCTGTACTGTCTCTCCCAGAATGTGTCCCGTTGTGATAGTTTTGGACAATTTCTACCGCTAGTGATGCTGGAATGACTATTCTTCCATCTTCTAACTGATACCATTTGTTCTCCAAATACTTTCCAGGTTCAGTCTTTAACCACTCCTCTTCTTGAGCTGTATAAACTGGAGTCCATTGAGACAGTGGAGTTGGTATAAGAGCAGCTATATGCTCCACATACTCTTGTCTTCCCGATTCAGCGGCACGCTTAGCTGCACTATCTGCCATCCGATTTCCTTTGGTTACATCACCATCTCCTCTCAGATGCGCTCGACAATGTATAATACCGACTTCTTTCGGCTCCCACACTGCTTCCAATAGTTGTAGGATTTCAGCTGCGTACTTGATTTCCTTGCCTTCTGAATTCAATAGTCCTCTTTCTTTATACAAAGCTCCGTGGGCATGAGTGGTTAAAAACGCATACTTGGAGTCCGTGTAGATGTTCACTCTTAAACCTTCAGCCAATTGTAACGCTCGTGTCTGTGCTATCAATTCTGCCTTTTGTGCTGATGTTCCTTTTGCCAGTGGCCGAGCTTCTATCACCTTGTCTATCGTTGTTACTGCATATCCTGCATAGCGGATCCCTTCTTTCACATAACTACTGCCGTCGGTGTAATATTGAACATCGGGGTTCTGGATGGGAAAATCACGAAGATTTGGTCTACTTGAAAATACTTCATCCATCACTTCCAAACAATCATGTTGACTTTCAGTAGGTTGTGGCAAAAGGGTAGCTGGATTTAAGGTATTTACAGTCTCTAAATGCACTCTTGGGTTTTCACACAACATTGCTTGATACTTGGTCATACGGCTGTTACTAAACCAATGATTTCCTTTGTAATCCAACAACGTCTGTACTGCATGTGGGACTCGTACATAAAGTTCTTGACCCAGAGTGAGTTTATCGGCTTCAGCTACTAGCAGGGCGGCTGCAGCTACGGCTCTTAGACAAGGTGGAAGTCCGCTGGCCACTGCATCCAGTTGCTTAGACATATAGGCAACAGGTCTTTGCCATGATCCCAAGTACTGTGTCAATACTCCCACAGCCATTCTTCTTTGCTCATGTACATACAGGTAGAATGGTCGTGTGTGATCAAGTAGACCTAATGCTGGGGCACTCATCAAAGCCCTCTTCACATCTTCAAATGCCGTTTGCTGTTCTTGAGTCCATAAGAAGGGGTCGTGCTCTGTACCTTTGATAGCTGCATACAGAGGTTTTGCCAGTATGGGAATCCATATCCTACAGAAGCCTGCTGCCCCCAAGAATTCTCGCACTTGTCTTCTATTCTTGGGTATCGGTATTTGGCACACAGCTTCTTTTCTCTCTGGCCCCATAATTCTTTGACCTTCAGAGATGGTCAAATCTCAGATATAATCCCAGATATTTGACAGTTGGCAAACACAACTGAGCCTTCTTTCTAGACACCTTGTATCCTGCCTTCCAGAGAATGTGTAGTAGATTGTGCGTTGCTTGCTGACATATTTCCTTTGTAACTGCTGCTATCAACAAGTCATCTACATATTGTAACAATACACACTCTCCTGGGATGGACTCGAAATCCAGTAGATCTTGACTTAGAGCTGAACCAAATAGGGTAGGTGAATTTTTAAACCCTTGAGGCAGTCTTGTCCAAGTCATTTGGCGTTTCGAGCCCGTTACAGCGTTTTCCCATTGGAAAGCGAAGATACATTGGCTTTCTGCGGCAATTCGGAGGCAAAAGAAGGCATCTTTGAGGTCTAGGACTGTAAAGTAAGTAGCCCCGCCCGGAATTAAAGCAAGCAGGTTATATGGATTGGGCACAACTGGATGTATACTAACAACCGCATCATTGACTGCTCTCAAGTCCTGCACAGGTCGATACTCATCTGTACCGGGCTTTTGAACAGGCAGCAATGGGGTGTTCCAGGGGGAAGTACAGAATTTTAGGATACCATACCGTATGAACTTATCCAGATAAGATTGGATGTTCTTTTTAGCCTTCTGCGGGATGTTATATTGCCGTAGGCTCACTGGATAAACCCCGAGTTTTAGTTCGATTTTAATAGGTGGAATATTGCGGGCCAGTCCTGGTGGGTTGTTCTCTGCCCAAACTCCTGGTATGTTGAATAAGGATTCATCACTCCTAGGGTTTTGGCTAGTCAACGCTGTATAAAGTCGCCACTCTTCTTCCTTTGGTACGGATAATGTCATAATACCTGAAGGTCCATTAAACTTTAAGGATGTTGTTCCATTTGGTAGGAACGTAATCTGCGCTTGTAATTTGGATAGCATATCACGTCCCAGCAATTGGACTGGACATTCAGGCATGTAAAGGAATTGATGTTTTACTACGTGGCCTCCCAATGTACAGAGTCGACTTTTAAGAACCGGTTTTGCAGCACTTCTTCCAGTTGCTCCTATTACAGTAATAGTTCTTCCAGATGGAGGAGCAACTAGGTTAGTCACCACCGAATGTTCAGCACCAGTGTCGATCATGAACGCACTCCTTTTTCCCCCTATTGATACATCGACCATAGGCTCAGCTCGACCAAGGGGGATGGAGCCCGGTCGGTATCAATAGTCCTCCATGACCGTGTCAGCCAATCCTACAAAGTCCCTACCTTCTCTATCGCGGGACCTTTGCGCTGCTGGATAGTACCTATCTTCCCTTACACTTCCTCTGTTCCCATTACTTCCTCTATCTATTACCATTGCTCCCTCCGGGGCCTCCTCTACCTCTCGCTCTGCCTCTAAAGTTTCCATAACCTGCCCTATGTCTGTCTCTCTCATACTGTTCCCTTCAAGGACACTCACTTCTCCAATGCCCTTCTTCCCTACAGTATGCGCACTGATTTCTACTCAGGGGTTCCTCATTCCACTTACTATCGCCTCTATCTGGGCCCCGTCTATCTACGCCTGCGATCGCTACCGCTAGCATATCTGCCTTTCTACGCATCTTGCGCTCTTCCTCTTTCTTTGTCTCTGTTTCCCTGTTCATATATACTTTATTTGCTACCTCCATTAGTTGGGTGATAGACATTCCTGCAAACCCTTCTAACTTTTGTAGCTTGCGCTTAATATCTCCGTAAGCTTGGCTGACAAAGGCGGAGTTTACCATTCGGGAATTATCAGCGTCTTCCGGATTAAAGGGGGTATACAAGCGGTATGCCTCCAATAATCGGTCATAAAAGACACTGGGCGCTTCATCACTTTTCTGAATCACCTCAACTGTCTTCGACATATTAATAGCTTTCTTCCCTCCGGCTTTCATGCCAGCAATTATAGCGTCTCTATAGGCTTTGAGTTGAACCATATCTGCGCCATTAACATTCCAATCGGGATCGGTATTAGGGTAATGTGTTGCGGCCCATGCTGCCGGATTGGCTTGATTTAAAGCACGGGCTCTATCCTCTAGCGCTTTAATGGCCGCTTGGTTAATCCTTGTCCTTTCCTCATTATTAAACAATGTCATTAATAACTGCTGGCAATCAGCCCATGTCGGATTATGTGTCTGAACTATCGAGGTGAACAGATCGGTCATAGCTTGTGGTTTCTCAGTGTACGAGGAATTGTGGGTCTTCCAATTCAAGAGATCGGTAGTCGTGAACGGGACATATACGAAGACTGGGTCAGCATGTGCCATTTGACCTGCGGCATCAAGATAGGCTGACCCAGGATTCAGACGAAGAGGCATCTGATAATGTTTGAGTTGTTGGGTACCGGTCAGTTGTCTGGTTAGTATAGGGCTACGTGAAGGGGCGTCAGTTATGGGTTCCAGTCGGGGGGAAATAAGGCATGAGGATGTGGGAGCTTGATTTGGGGAAAAGCTAGTAAATAGAATACTCCCAGCCGAGCTAGAAGAAGCTTGACCGGAAGTTTGAAGTGGCGCCAAATCAGGATATTCAGATCTAACGGGGGTTGGTTCTGGTTCCGGAAGGGGAGGTTTAATACGAGGGGGGGTGGATTCTGTACTGGAGGAGGAAGCGGAAGTGGATGAGGGCAATGAGGGGAGGGGTATAGAACTTCCTGCACTCGCGTCACCTCTTCCTATAGGGAAGTAAGGGGGCGGCAAAGGGATCTCGGACTCAGAGGGCGTGTCCAAAATGGGCCTAACCACAGTCCTAGTGGAAAAACAAGTCCTGGCCACCATGAGGCGACATTGCTCCTCGTGGCATATCTGAATCCATTTTGGCGAGTCGTTTACGGCCTGTCTCCAACAATCAATATATGGAAACTGTCCGTAAAGTTCAGGCCTACCTGACACAGCCACGTGTACACGCTGTATCAGGGTTGGATCCAAACTACCACGTGGTGGCCATGCCACAACCAAAATAGGCCACTCCCTAGTGCACAAAGTGACCAAACGTACAGGAGACATTTTAACCCCAAAATCACATGTTTTAAATCCCTTTTTAAAATGCTTTACCATACAACCTAAGGGATCCAAAATCGTTGACTCCGACGCGCCCATACTTATCAATGGAACGTCGTTGACAATGAATACTATGCACGCGTTCTATTCAACAGTCACACCCGTTTCCTTCGGCAACAGCACCACGTGGTACGGTTACCAAGTGAAACGTACACAATAACACAATGAACACTCAGGGAATTCCCGTACACACACAGCTGTTACACCAGTCACTAAATAATCAATATTATGCCCTTTGGCGAAACTATACAGTCACCCACGCTATAATTCTCTATATACGAATTACCCGTCTATAACACACCCCAGTAACATCGTCTTTTACAAATAGCGGTTACAGTACGGTTAGCATAGGTCAAAGCACAATTTAAGGTCACAATACAATTATTAGTGGTCATGGTGTTAAACATGCAATAGACGACAATGATTAGTACTTATATACAGTGTCAGTAAATATACAGGGTTATGGTACCGTGCACTATGATACAGCAACACACTATTAACACTCTCGCTAGACGGCTGAGCTCGCGCTATCTAACAAGATATACACTTTACTAACAATCTTTAACACATTTACAATCCCAACTAAACTATTGGCCAGTACCTTGAATGGACTACCTAAAACTATCTACATCCGTTTTGGTTAGCCACACTGCCCAATCACCACATATATAGCGAGCTAGAGAACCGAATTTACACAGGCGCCTCTTAGTCGCACTATCAAAAATCTAGTGGGTTCCAAATTTACACGCCTTCCCACTTAGCCAAGATAGGTTGAGATCTAGCGAACCAAATTTACACAGACGCCGCTTAGTCTCCCGGTCCCTCCGACCTAGCGAACAAAATATACACCCTAGAACGCTAGTCTAGACAAGACACCGGTGTCCGGCTAGGGCTATTTACACAGAACCCCGCCTGACTCCAAACCAAATCAAACGGTCTTACTAAAGAGCGTTCGATTGAGCGGTGCGCCTTCGCTCCTTCCCTCCGACAGAGGGGGCAGATTCCATACACAGATTTAAACCCCTTTTGGGCCTACCGCACAATCGGTATACCCCTAGTGGGTCTGCCGTCTAAAACAGCAGTTGTCTTACCTCCTCGTTCCTGAACCTGAGTTCACACTCATCGACGGGGACACCCCAGCACTTCTCACGTAGAGGCCGATGATCTCCTGGACAACAGACCAGTGGCGCCGAGACGAAGGGAGGTCCACGCAGAAGTTCAGGGGTGCAGCCGTAGAGAACGTGGGCAAAGATAGACCGTCTCACGCCTCTGCCTCTCAGCTACCGTTGAACGATGAGCTTCCAATGCACCAAATGATACCGGAGAAACTGACGGAAGCCAAGCACAGAGAGATGGACACAGGTTTCTTCAGGAAGGAAGAGATTCTTTATTGGATCACCGATCGGGACTCAGAGGGACTAATTTCACCAAAATACAGCTACAGTTCTGAGCCCCGGATAATAGTGCAGGCTCCTTATATAGGCACATAACTCCTCCCATATTAAGCTCCACCCGCACATTCTCTTGACCAATCAATACAAATAAGAATTAACTTCCTGCTTGACCGCATGGCCTGTCCAGCACAATGGAGGAGGGGAATACTATATCCTGTATTCTTGCACATGCTCCGTACACTACTGATCATATCTTGCCTCGTGCAACCAACTGATCAATACGTCAGCATATGCACGTACACATGCCACGTGGTAATCTCGGCCTACTAAATTTATTTTTACCGAGATTCCACCACAATATATTTAATGAAAAGAATTGGATTACACGTATTAATACGGTTTGCATACCAAGAAGCAGCAAGCAATGTAAATATTTTTACAGAGCTCTTTCAATTATAACAGAGGAAAAACAACAGAAAAAAACAATCCAAACTCATTTACAAACAAGAAATGTGCATTTTCACACGTTTTAACCCTTTGATGGCATTTGGTAAGGAAGACTTTACAAAGCAGAGTACTTTTCTTAGACTAACAAACCAATCAGTGCTAGCGACATCCAGCTCCCATTAACATTCTTACTCTAGTTCCAGATGGGTACAAAGAGTCAATCTGTAACAGGGAACAAGAGCTTCTACAGCAGCTGATGAATTGCAAATCAAGCCACCGATTAGATTCATTTATTTTTATTGTAAACATAGACGGACAGCATGCACAATATTAAGAAAGGCTGACTGGATGTGAAGCTTCACTTCTCTTATTAGTGAAGTACAATGGACTTTCATGTTAACTTATTTGGAGCATCTGGTATTTTTGCTGTAATTAGGTGAACTTGTATTTTGACAAAGCTACTACACTACAAAGTTGAGATATAAAGCATGATTCTTTATCATTTCATTCATGTAGGGAAAAACAAATTACAGCCAGATTGTTGTTTTGTAAATAGGAATAAATTTGTTTAATGGTGCCTGTAAGTGCCAAACCTTCTCCGAAACAATGTTTTGCTCACTTAGAGGCTCGGAATGACAGTACAATGATGCTTTATGGATGTGGCCATTGCTATAGCAACTGCTGCACTGCCTTGGCAATGTGCTCACTAACGAACTGGACAAAAATGGAAACAGCTGTACGCAGGATCCAAAATAGCAATATCTAATAATATTTTATTTCAAAAAAGCTGGAAGAGAAACAGTTTAACTCCTTAACAGGTGATGTGTCAGGGCTATCAATAAATCATATGCCTGGACCAATCCATTGACCAGAAGAGGATAACTACAACACTATAAAAACAAGTTTTAAAGAAGAAGTGATAGCTAATACATACGACACTACTATGCTCCTTCACCAGGTTAATTAAAGAATAGTTATCCTGGAAGCGTGGCTTGGACGTCAACAGCGATGGTCGCATAGTTCGAGAGCTCCTGAGCAAAGGGCTGCTAAACCGCACGGAAAACCGCAAGACTCCCTGAGAAATATTACCTTTTTATTGGGTAAGACTCCCAGAAGCATTAAAGTTAGTGGGAAGAAACAAACCCAACGGGACGCATCGGTACCGTCGATATTTACATAGGCGGACAGGGGACCCAAACGGACCCAAGATGTTGGCAGGAAAAGTCTGTAAGCGGAGGCCTCAGACACCTCGATGGCCTGTTCGGACGATACTGCCCGCATCCTGCTCCAGATGCAGGCCAACAAGCCCTTTTTAGCTGAGGAGATAGCAAAGGGCACGCAAGCCCTGAAAGCTGAAATCCATGCAATCTGGAATCACACAGCAGAGCTGGCATCCCGGGGAGAGCGAGTGGTGCGGGCCCAAAACGCGGTAGCAGACTCCGCTGAAGATCTCCAGGCTCGGCTCCAAGCTGTGGAGGGACTGCTGGAGGATCTATCCAACAGAAGGCCCTGAAGATTTAATGTGAGGGTGCAGGGCCTCCCCAAGGCGTCTGGTGAGGGTAGCCTTTCAAGCCTGATGACCACGATCTTCCATCCCCTATTACCTGATGTACTGATGACCAGTGGGCCATAGAGCGTGCTCATAGGGCGCTGCGGGCAAGGGGTGCCCAGGGTAGCGTTCCTCGGGATGTTATTGCCCGCTTTCATTATTGTTCCACGGGTGAAGCCACCATTCGTAAGTGCCGTGGCTCAGAGGCCATGTACGCCGGAACCTACTTGCAAGTGTTCCTGGATTTGGCCCCCTCTACGTTGCAAAAGCGGCAAGCATGGAAACTTATTGCTGACGCCCTTCACATGAAGGGGATACAATTTGCTTGGGGACATCCATTTAAACTACTGTCTTTCAAGGGCTTGAAGACGACGGTGCTGCAAACTAATGGGGACCTCCCAGAGTTCTGAAGGGTCCTGAACACGACAGATCCGGAAATGACGCTTCCACAGATGACTTCTGCCTTCAACCTCCCAAGATTAACCAGAGAGTGTATGAACGGGGCGGCCAGGGAGGGCACTGAGATGAGGCCCAATCTGGGTGGCGGAGAGGTGGCTGAGGGTAGGGAGGTTTGAGGCGGGGTGAGATACCACTTTGGGGTTGAAGTCCAGTTTGGGGGGGTGGGGGTGGGGGGGTTGAGAGAGATTTCCTTGAAGTCCTGGAGGGAGGTCACGGATGGCCTCCTCTGGTGACACGAAGCACGAGCGGAATGGGGCGCCAAAGCAGAGAGCTCCCATGTCCCTGCGGGTCTGTCTTTGGGGGTCATCGCAAGCCTACGGCGGGCTGCTAAGGGGCCCGTGGGAAGCAAAGGGGACTGCACGTTGATGCCTGGGCGGAGACTATTTTCTTGTGGTGAAGGGGAAGAGGGAGTTATGTGGATTAAATTACCTAAATTGAAGGGCGCCCTTACGTGGGCACTGGGGAACTTATGAGTGTAGGGATTTCTTTCTATACTGGGGATTTGGTTTTTGCGGAGTGGGATGGGCTTACAATCCACGTTATTGACACTTAATGCAACCAAGTCTGAACTGATGGCACATAGCAATCAGAAACTATTTCATGTCCGCGCCACGCCCCTCCCTTGGTTGGCAACTAACTCCTCTTTCTTGACCGGTCCTTGACAACAGAGATGGAAGAGAGTCTCCCTTCCCCCACTCCCCTGCCCTCCTTCACTCCCCTCTTCCCCTGAGGGTGTGAGACTATGGGGGGTGTTGTCTGTGGAGGTCCTTGGCTACTTCATTCCGCATCGGTATTACTCTTCGGGGTTCTCACTTAGACATGAAGTGGCACTTTTTTCGGGGCTCTTCCTCCCTCTGAGCACGCGGCACAGAGGAGGATTGTGCTCCCACTTTACCCTGGCAACGGTTCAGACCAGGGTACGTTTTATACATATACTTTTGTTATGGTTTCTGTTCTATGGTTTTTCTGTTTCCCTTATTCCCCTTCCCTTCCCTTCCTTTCCCCCCCCCTACAGTGAGCATAGACGCCACAAGGGATTGAGTGAATCCATCTCCCCAGGTGACACTGGAATGTATGGCCTAGGTACAACTGAGTACTTGTCCAACTTGAATGGTTCTAAGGGTGGTATCACTGAATGTAAAATGCCTAAACTCTCTCAACAAGCAGCACTTATTGTCTAAAGAATTAAAACATATGAAGGCAGACATAGCTTTTCTCCAGGAGACTCACCTCACCAAGACGTCCCAGATTACTCCAAGGGATAGGAATTATGACATGTCCTAAGCCTCTAGATCTTTTGCAAACACAATGGGGTAAAAATTCTGGTACATACAAACTGTAATCTACAGATGACGAGGGTAGATACTTGTGCCTCTCTGGCACTTTAGAGACCCAAATTATTAATTTCGTAAATATATACGCCCCCAATGTAGCAGATCAACAATTTTGGGGGGAGCTGAATGACCTTGTGCGCCCTTTGAGTCCAGGCTTTGTGGTGCTGGGCAGGACTGTAATGCGACCCCTTGTTCGGCGGCTGACAGGAGCGCGGCTCCTGGGGCCAGGCGCTCCCACGGAATGGGGGCTAATGATAAACGTCTTAGGAATTTTATGGAGGAATGTGAGCTAATCGATATTTGGAGGGTGCATCACCCAGGAGAACGCAATTACACGTTCTATTCGGGCCCACATGGGACGTACTGCTGCATCGACTTATTTTTGGTCTCGTGGAAAATGGTCCCGGTAGTCCAGGGGACGGATATTCAATCCGTTAAAAAACCGAGTTTGGAAAACAATCACCACTAGATATAGTCTAATTTTAATGGAGCATACGATTTCATCTATACATCGTGCTAGCAGTTTTGCTAGCCAATGTGTAAATTGGGAAACAAAAACATTTTAAAATATATATATTTTTTTTTTCCCACTCTCGGTCAAAGCCAAGGCATTGACTGACAAGGGAGAGCAGAACAGACCTCCCACCTTAGGTCCCTCTGCTCTCCCAAGCATTGCAAACACAGCGCATGCAATGCCGTTGTTAGCGTCAGTCCTTCAGTCACCCGCCCGGTGGCAACTAAGACAGCGTGCCAGCGTCACGGAGGAGGTTTGTCCCCAAGCTGTCAGGAATCGTGGAACCTGAACACATAGACAGAATCACTAAAGGAATAAGTCCGTAAACCGGTCCTTAGAATGGCCGGGTTAAACGAACAAACAAAGTCAGTATAGCAAGCTGGGGCCAAAAGAGTACAGAGATCAGAGAATACGATTAAACAAGCCAAGGTCAATCGATAACAGAGGACAGGATAAACGTAGACAACAGCCAGAACAATATACAAATAAATACAAGAGGAACACGTTATTGGGCTATCAAGAAACCACAACAGGGCAACAAGGAATGGGTATATATAGGCATCACTAACACCTGATTAGTCCTTTGTCATTTGGAATGGACCACTATTTGTGTAAGGAACTTGACCTTCCTAGTCATTCATGTGTCCTGAATTCGGTCTACCGACATTGGCAGTTTGTTCGGTCGGACAGAATGCCAGGGGGGATCGCGGCACTCTGAGCTTCGGCGGGAGGTAAGCGGGCAGGAAACCTGACACAAGCAGGGCTAATCAAAGAATACAGAAGGTGGAGTGGAATGGCGGACGGCCCGGAGGTGGGTGTTACATGAAGAGTGTAAAAAAAAAAGGAGAGGTGAGTAAATCTCCATATTTTACATTAAACACACAATGTATCTTTGTGCTGTATGATGTATTGGATGTGTATAGGAGAGAATTAAGGTACCGTATATACTTGAGTATAAGACGGGTTTTTCAGCACATTTTTTGTGCTGAAAAACTCCCACTCGTCTTATACTCGAGTCAATGTCTGACCGGACCGGAGGTGAGAGAAGGGAGCTGACAGGAGCTGCAGGAAAGGTAAGTAAGAGCTCTCTGGCAGCCCCCTCCTACACAGCCATCCACTGGACCACCAGGGAATGAGAGCCCCCCTCCCTGGCCAACTAACAAGCAGGGAGGGGGGACGAAAAATAAAAATGTAAATAACAATAAATTAAAATTAAATATTAATAATATAAAAAAAAATAATATTAAAATAATAATAATAATGATATAGAAAAATAATAATAAATATGCCCACCTCCCCCCAAGGCTCTGCATCACACACACAGACTGCACTCATACACAAACTGCATTCATACACAAACACACACACACACACACACACACCGCATTCATACAAACACACTGCATTCATTATATACACACACTGTAAATAAATATTCAATTAATATAATTTTTTTAGGATCTAATTTTTTTTAGAAGTTTACCGGTAGCTGCTGCATGTCCCACCCTAGTCTTATACTCGAGTCAATAAGTTTTCCCAGCTTTTTTGGGGTAAAATTAGGGGTCTCGACTTATATTCGGGTCGACTTATACTCGAGTATACATGGTAAGTTTACTTTTTATTATAGGTTAAATGATTTCAAAGGACGGCAATAAATCACAGGGAGATATATGGCAAGAAATGTAATGTATTGGCTGGTGTGAGTACCTCATTACATTTTATTGGGACTGGCAAATTGTGCACACCATTTGTGAGCACGTTTCCTGACATGTGTTTGGCACCAATTCTCCTTTATAAACTATTAAACTATTTAACCACAAATCTACTAACTCCCCCAGATGTTCTTTCTTTCTTGCCATTATTCTAAACTAGGTTTTAATCCGCTTTTTCTAGATGGACAATTACTAACTAAAAAAATACCCAAAAAATTGTACTGCACTCCAAAAAATAAAGATATGAAAAGCAAAAGTTTATACATTTATTCACATAACATGCGAATAATCAAACATATATAACTATGTATCCTAAGGGTGAAAGTGCATAACCTATATTAAAGTGCAAATTCCAAGTGCCTAAGAAATTCATAAAGTACTACAAAATATAAAATCTAAATGTATACAGCCTGTCAACATTCCTATGAGACTAGAATATAGTCCGTCAAATAGTATACAGAAAACAGATATAATCAAATGTGAGTCCTATAAATCCAAATACTATTTCTCCAGGATAGTACCCCAAACTCATAAGTGACTAATGTGTCGCTTGTAAATGTTCCACTGTAGAGTAGGTAATGTAGTTCCAGAAAAATATGCACATATATATATATATATATATATATATATATATATGCACATACACACACACATACCTACACACTTTGCTCTTTTACCTTTTTCTAAAATATGTTAATTAGTTTGGGTCATGTGACCTATGACGTCACACAGCACTTATTTTTTAATTTCCCTTGCTTATTTAAAGCAGCTTCCTTCCGTAAACATTTTTGAGAACTCCATTGTATGGTGAAACGCGTTAAGTGTATTTCAATTTTTTTTTATCAATAAAAGTACTTTTTTATTGGATCTGTTTGCTGCTGGATTCCTGTACTCCATATCCTTGGTGGAGATAATACCACCTAAGTCTGTTGGACAGAGCAATCCCTATTTGCTCTATCAAATGTGAGTAGTTTTGATCTATTTCATTCTATTTATCACTTTTTACAATCTACACTATTGTGGTTTTCATTTCTCTTTTACTTATATAAATCGGAGAGAGACCACCAGCACTTATATCCTAGAGTGGGGATCATACCACTTCACGCCATACCTGTGGAGCCACTCTATAGGCTCCCGTACACGTGAGTGCACATCTTGTATAGCTATATATTTTAACATTGAGTCTGGCATATTGCACTATATATCTCTGATTTCTCATACATATCTACAAGAGAAGCTGCATCCACAAGAACCTCCTATGGAGTTTGTACTCCACCATATCCTTAGGCGGTGATTATTCCGCCCAAGCGTCTAAATTGGAGCTGCACCTAAGCTCCTATAAAGTGTGCATAGAATTTAATTTACCCTCACCTTACTGTATTTTTTATGGTTTTATATATATATATATATATATATATATATATATATATATATATATATATATATATACACACACACACACACACACCTCCCTCTCTGTTTTTAAAAATAAAAATTCACCTTAGGGTCCCTTATATATTTTTTCTGACATAAGAAAAATAAGGACCACCTTGGAATACTATTTACTGAACGCAGCTAAAGCACTTATACCCAAATATTCATGGAGTATCTGATTTCCTCCATTGATCGGATCTGTTCGACGCTGGCGAACCATTCTCCAAGTGGAGGCGAGGTAGACTTTCCAATATTTGTATTTTGTATATTTCTCTCTCTGCCGTCAGTCGGTGTTGCTCCCACTTGTATGTAATGGATTTCTCCCGAAGCTGCTGAGTAAGCTGTCCAAGAGACCTCCTCCATGCCAGAGTGTGCCTAGATATGTCCCTGTAAAAAGTCAAATGTGCTCCCTCAAAGGGGGACCCCCCGGTCAGAGTCCCGATTAAATTTGACAAGCACATCTCTAGGAGCCTCCTGAGGTGCTTTGGTGGCTTTAGAAAACATGAGTCCACTCCCATCTGCTTCACTTGTTTGGGCAGCAGTAATGTAGCCAGCAGCCATCGGCAGTAATGGGGTAATTCAGAATTGGTGACCGATTCAGGGACCCCTCGGATCCGCACATTTCGTGCCTTCGCCCTATCTTCCATATCAGCTAGCTACCTAGCTAGTCAGGGCACTGCATTGCTTTTGCAGTGACCCCAGGGTTGCGTCTGTGGCAGTTTGGGCAACCCCCGCACCCCTGAGGCTCTCTTCCACCGTTATTACCCGGCTTGTGAGCGTTGAGACTTCCTCCCTGACCAGCGCCATATCAGCATGGAACATAGCCTGTACTTCTTTTACTAATGCCTTTATATCGGCTTTCATGGAGGGAGCGGAGTCTCCTAGTTCCGAAGGTGTCACGGGCTTGGCTTGTACCTTTGGTGGAGGTAAGTAGACGGCTGTTGGGCTCTCTTCGTCTGACGATGGTGAGGTGGAGGCCTTTACTTTTTAAAAAATATTTAAATTTTATAAAATTTTATTATATCCCCCCCCCCTGCTTCTTACCTGGCCGGGGAGGGGAGATTTTGCGTTCCCTGGTGGTCCGGAGGCTTGGTGCTCTGAGCCAGCCACTGGACTCTGCAGAGGGGGCCCACAGCACACTCTCACTTCCCTTCCCCCAAGGACCGCCGGCTCATAACAGCCATCATGGTTGGATGCCCTGATGGAGACCCTGCTGGCATTATTGCAGGGCAAATCACTGAGATCTCATTCACCACTGTCCTGGCTGTCCACCAAACAGAATTGGTGGAACGCGCCGATCTGTGCACATGCACACAGTAGGGCAAACTGCAGATAAAATGGAGAGAGAAGAACAAGATGGTGGCACATCGTACTGAGATCCAATGTAATTTATAAAAAGAAAAAAAGGAAGGGGACACGGAGGATGGGCAAATTATTATTAAGATACAAGGAACATAAGAAAATGGAAATAGAAAGAAAAAAATATGGACAGTGCTGCTTCAAAACAAAATAAAAACCACACTCGTTTTAAACGTATAGCTTCATCCCGACATTAAAGTGGCTTATTGAAGATTTATATTTAAGGGTTCTCATGATTTAGATGTCTGATCCCAGGGTATAAACAGCAGAATATATAGACATCCACGTTGTATGTAATAAAACACGTCACATTTATATTACCACATAGGGTTAGATAAAATCAATCTATTTTTTGGATCTACGTTGTGCTGTTTGGTGTGATTTCATATGATTTTATCTAACTCTATGGGGTAGAATAAATGTGACATGTTTTATTAAATAAGACATGGACGTCTAGAATTCAAATCTGAATTAAGCAGAAGTTGGTTATAGATTATTGGTAATGCAGTTCAACCATATCAAACAATAAGGAAATGTCAATGTGTTTTTAAAGAATGTGGAATTCAGTAAACCAACAATGACGTGGGGTACACTCCTTCAGTTAGGTTGCCATGTGTCAGGATAACAAGTTGATCCAGCACGTAGAACTGTATCACACCTAGGACTAACAGGTAACGTCTTACCGGGCCTTAGAATGGCCGGACTTAACGTACCAGAGAATAGTCAGCATACTTGCCGAGGTCGGGGACACAGAATAAGACACAATGTTTAGGGAAAGCCAAAAGTCAGGGATACCAGAATACAGGGAAGTCAAACGAAGCCGAAGTCAATAACCAGAAATAAATGCTCAGATACACCCTCTCGGACAACCACTAAGGGAAACCTCGATCGGGCAATGAGGAAAAGGCAAAAGGAGTTTAAATGAGCCTTTCTTAGCTCTGATTGGCCGTACCCGACCTCTGACCCCAGAACGTGCGTCCCTTACGCAACGCCACACGCACGCCGTTGTCCATGCCGTGGGGTTACAAATTGGTGTGGATCCGCAGCAGCTGCAGGAGTCAGACACATTGACGCATGGCCGCTAAACGGCACTACCTCACTTGTCAGCAAGGCAATTACTGCATATGTCGCAAGGCGAGGATGAATATGTTACACCATGTTTGGGGGAAAAAACTACTTTAAGGAAACAAAAGTAGTTTAAAGGTAACCTACAGGGAGGGCATTAAACAACCACTGTCATGGAAACAGTCTCTTCCCTTATTTCCCCCTATTTTGCCCAACTTTCCTCATCCTTCCTGAGTGTGTGAATGTACGTTTGTGAATATATGCGTGTATAGTGTGCATGCATGCATTTGTAAATTTGAGTGTGTGCGCATGCATAAAATGCAATCAGCATATATGGTCAGTGTGTATGCACATGTATAAGGGTATAATGAACTACGGACATGGAGTGGATGAATTAGTATATTTATGTAGTGTCAATGCATAGTATTGTTCTCGTTAGACAAACACACTGTTTTTTTTTTACGTTTTACCAGTTTTCAGCCAGAAATACTACGTGGTTTAATTTGCAACCAAAAAAAAAAAAATTGTATTCTGAAATTGGTTCAAAATATCTTTCGACAGCTACGTGAAATGAGCACAATATATTCTCTCCATAATTATTTTAAAAAGACAGACATTTCATAAATTCCGCCCCAAAGCACATGCAAGCTTTTGAGGCAACGTCCTAAATGGTGAAGTATTATCTCAAATACTTAGAAGAGATGCATTAATGTATTTGGAAAATTACTGTGTGGTCTGGAATGCTAAATACGTCAGTTACAAGTCTCTTCTTTCTACTTGTCAGATTAGCAATACAGAGAGGCTATGACTGAGTATAGGTCTATCACATAGATGAGTGTAAATGCCTATCACACCCCATTTAAGCCACCATTAGTAACACTGAGAACATGGAATTTGACAGCAGATAAGACTCACCTTGTGCATCAGCCAGGTGAGATATGCTCTTGGCATAAATCCATTTTGAAATTGTTATTTACAAATGCACACTATTCCTTTTTGCTTTCGCGTATATATTTTATTTTAACCCATTTTGGTTTGTGTACCATTTCTCTTTTAAAAAATATTATATTTATTATTAATTTTCCCAGTGTGTTTGTTTCTTCTTTTCCAACGGACCGATATATTGTGTATTTATACACGGGTAATCCACCTATATTTGCATTCATTATATCCAAACATGCGCAATGTGATATTTAAAAACAAGTCATTTGGGAATAATTTTCTTGTTCGTGGTCCAGGTTCATTTATGTTGCCATATATAATTATTAATATATTGTTAGTTAGTATTTAGAAAAAACGACATATTGCACAGTTCAATACAAAATGTAGGAAACCGGTATTGCATTATAGACCTATCAGTATTTAAGGCACACTATAGGCACCCAGACCGTTTTAGCTCATTGGAGTGGTCTGGGTACAGTGTTCCTATTGAACTGGAGGTAGACTTAGTGCTGCAATGTAAAGATTGCAGGTTCTCTGGAACTTTGCAGCACTAAGTCTACCTCCAGTGGCCGTCTCTAAGAGTGTCACTGGATGCGCTTCCTGCATCCAAACGGACCCGATAACTGACACTGGACGTCCTCACGCTCTTCATGAGGACATCCAGCGTCAGATTTTTCCACATAGGAAAGCATTGATTCAATGCTTTCCTATGGGGAGGTCTAATGCGCTCTTGGCATATGCTGTACATGAGCAATAGTGCCCGCTCATCGGGGGACGTCGGAGGAGGCAGACCCGTGACACAGCACTGAGGGACATCAGCGCTAGGGTAAGGTAAGTAAATAAAGGGTTTTTAACCCTTTATTCAAGTCGGTGGGAGGTGCGAGCAGTGGGGGGGAGACAAAGGGAGCTATAGTGCCAGGAATACAGCTTTGTATTCCTTGCACTGATAGTATACTTTAAAAGAACAGAGGACCCTGTGTATGATGCTACAGTCCAGCATTTATAGCACATTTATATTTGGTGCTCTGCAAGATGGCTTGTGATCTCACAATCCAAACGATATATTTAAATTTATTTATAAAATATTTTACCAGGATGGATACATTGAGATTTCTCTCGTTTTCAAGCATGTTCTGGGTATACTTGAAAACGAGAGAAAGAACAAAAGAGAATGCAGCAGGTAGTTTTAAGTGCAAAACCTGTTAGATTGTGAAGTAATGCGAGTGGAATTGTAGAATTGTGCACTGTAATTGCATAGCAAATAGCCCTCAAGCTTATAGTAAGATTATATTTCAAATTCCCATGTTTGTGCTATGTTCTGGGGCAGTGCATATCCATAAATCCCCAGGGAACATTAATGTCGACTCCAAACCTAAAGACCCCAAACCTAAAGACTAGACACGAGCAGCAGCACCAGTAGCTCCAAGTGTAAAATTCTTTCAAAAAGACACTTCTACATGGAATTAAAGAGTTAAAACAATCTGCTTTATTGATAAATCTAGTTAAAATCACTATTCCACGATGCAGCAGTGAATCATTTCACGCTGGAAACAGGTGGGAGCTGCTGATAAAATGATGTTTGCAGAGTGAAACACATTCAGCCTCCCCTTCTACTGCATCGCAAAATTGTGATTTGACCTCTATTAATCAATATAGCGGGTTGTTTTAACTGTTCTATGTGGTTCGGAAGTTTGGATTTGGAGCCATTGCTGCTGCGCTTTCCAGTCATTGTGTGCTGGGCACATCCACTAAAACCACACAATTGTAGAATTGTACATTACTTCTGGAATAAAAGGGAATCATGACATGTCACACATGTCATGTGTCCTTAAGGGGTTAAGAGACGCTGTCATTGAATTTTAAAGTTTGACGTTTTAATTTGCTACATATACGCGTTTATGTGTGTAGTATATGGTAAATGACAGTTAGGTGTGCATTTAAAAAAAAATAAAAAAAATATTAAAATAAAAATGTTGCTCCGTAAACCCAGCTTTCAAATCCTCCCTTTTAACCCCTTAAGGACCAAACTTCTGGAATAAAAGGGAATTATGACGTGTCACACACGTCATGTGTCCTTAAGGGGTTAACCTGCAATGTTTTCCCTTTTCTCAAAAATGACTGCTTTATATGATGCCATTACTTCTGGGATAAGCAGACCAACTGCTAGGTTTCTACAATAAAAAGTCAGAAATTAAACCACAACGCCCAAATCCCCTTTATGTGCCCATATGCGCTGCTTAAAGTATAATATCAGCAATGGCATTAAATCAGCACTGTCACCGTCTGGGGGCTTTACATAATTTGCAAAAACTCCACATTGCCGCAGGGGTCTGGGAGGAGCAGGCAAGGTGGGTTTAACTTACCTGCAGCTGTCCTTAGCGGGTGCTGCCATCCTCTTCTGCATCCCTGCTGTACTCTCCCAGCCCAATATATCTTTTGACCGGGTTTGGGATTTCAGTGAAATTCTAAAACTGTCAACAAGAATATTGCATAAAGATTTAACATTTGCATGAAATATTCATTTTGCAGTAGGGGGTGATAGTGCCGCTTTAAATGAACTGAATAACGTCTTGGTTTGGAGACTGCTCAATGCAGAAGCTGTACAGTCTGTGAATTTGCAGCAAATGCAAATTCATCAACAGAAAAATTTTCTTTACTTGTTTTTGCATGTTTGTTAATGCAAACATTAGTGTCCCTTTAAAAATAATGGTAATTAAAAGGCAGAAAGACTTGGTATTTATATATTTATATCTGTGTGTACTGTAATAAGTTCTCTGTAACTCATGGAAGCTGAGATTACGCACAAGAGTGCATGAGTAAGCCCCAGATTACCATGGCAACATTACTTCATGCGCGTGTTGCATTTAAACACCCAGGTTTTTAGCTGGTATTTTTACATTCTACAAGAGAATCGGAAAAATAAAACAGCTATTCATATCAGCCCACTGAGAAATACCTTGTATACGAGGTGTACCCACAATAGACACCTGTACTTTCTACGATTATTATTCTTTTGTACGGTTATACTCTGCATCACTATATTTTGTGATAATTCTCGTTTTAGTTAGTATTTGTTCTAATAAAGAAACCAGCACTGCACAATGTAATCTTTACCTTTAACAATGGCAATGTTCATCTCTTGCAGCATGGCTAGAAGCCAATGTGATTGGCTTGATAGTTCTTGCTCCATTCATTTCCCTCCAACTGCATGGGCCTCTAGGGAACATCTAAGGCCATTCTGGGGACTTCGGCCATTTCCGAAAGGAGTTAAAAGGGTCATGATCGCCACGTTCCCACATGCAGGATGGGAACAAGAACTGGGGACCCCCCCACTGTTTTTTTTTTTATTTTTTATTTTTAACAAAGGTTTATTTACTACTTTTCCTTTTCTTTGCACAGCTATTTCAGTATTCATTTGAAGAGGACAGAAGTTTGAGAATCATTTAAAATGTAATTCCTGAACTATTCAGCTCCCGCGATGGGTTCATTTGAGTGATATGACCCTATTTGGAGATTTAGGAGGCACTCCACTCAACCAGACGTTTAGTTTGGCTGACTGTAACTTTGCGAGTTTCAATCACCATACTATCTCAACTGACTATGGGGGAATTTGCTATGCAAAATTGTTATCAGTGTCACCGATGCTCTCAGCCAATCAATGACTTGAAACGTTTGCCCAAAACTGACAGTTAAAGTTGAACTGTTTAGCAACACCATGAAGACCGAAAGAAATGCAGGTGATCAGGTAAGTGTCAGTCATTCAAAAACAGTCTGACTGCTTTACATTGGATGGCGTCAGCTGTCTTCTAGCACCATAACCACTACGATGGGCTATAGTGATTAAAGTGCTTAGAGTGTTCCTTTAAGGTTACCATGGGATACTCGTTCTAAAACCTCACAGGGATAACAGGCTTGGATTTATTTTGTGTCCAAGAATAGATATTCTTTGTTATTTTACTGGTGTTAGAACTTGTGCTTCTCTCCACCCACCTGTGGTTTTCCCAGTCAACATAATAAGCGTTTGTAGATGACAAACAGAACTATTTTCCCCAAATCTCTTAATAATTATAACAACGTAAGCTATTATACTGACAGAGAAATTAAAGAAGGATGATAAATTGACAGTTGTGGTAATTGTGATCATTCACAATTTCATCAGTTTACATGCTCAGTCTTGCTGGAGTTAGAGCTTCCTACAAACCCCAGATCTATAAGACGTACCAGCAGAAAAAGAAAACAAATGATGCGCATAAAACAAAGTAATAACGATAACAATGTGTTAAAGTGAGATGCAATTATACATGTAGAAACTTAAAATATTAGTAAAACAAAAAAATCTTAAAAAAATATATAAATAAATCAACTTATGGTTTGAATAGTGGTAGATATATTAATAAAATAAATAAATAAACCCAAATAGGGAATCATTTTATATTTTAGTTTAAAGCATTGTAAAAAATGCTGGCTGTAACAATATTGACAGTACAATAAGATTATATTTAACTAAGATCTCAAATATATCAAAGTTAAAAAAAAAAATATTTAGAAACCTATTGATACAAAAAAAAAATATATTAAAACAAATGTTTCTAAATACAAAGACAATATAATGCTAATGTAACTCAGTACCACCATCAACCCCGATTAAGAGCTCACTAATAGACAAAACTAACTGCACCCAATACAAAGAAAGAAAATAGGCCTCGTGCTGTCAAAACAGCACTGATGCATCAAGGCATGGACTCAACAAGACCTCTGACCATGTCCGGTGGTATCTGGCACTAAGACATTAGCAGTAGATCATTTAAGTCCTGCAAGTTGCAAGGTGGGGCTTTCATGGATCGGATTTGTTGTTCCAGCACATCCCATAGATGCTCAGCCGGATTGAGATCTGTGGAATTTTCGAGGCCAAGGAAATACTTTGAACTTTTTTGCAATGTTCCTTAAACCGCTCCTGAATGGCTTCCTTAATGGCCATTCTTGGCCCAGATGAACTGCAAATTTTACAAGCAGGGCCAGGCTTTTGCCAGCACATTAATGTCATTGCAACTGTGTGTCAGTTCTTTCAAACAACAGGTCACTGCTGGGCACCAAGTGATGATCACAGCACTAGCACCTCTTTTTATAAATTATTATAAAAATAAAAAATAAATTATATATACACACACACACACACACACACACACACACACACACACATCATGTTGACCTAAATAAAAACACAAACAAGTGTTTTACAGCAAGCCTGTATTTTGTATGGAAAGCAGAAAACAGTTTACAAAACCCTGCCCGTATCACAGGTCTTATAGCGGAACTGTCACACCGAACTTACCTTTCTCCTATTGTTTCCTCATATCTTCCTCTCTCAGAATCTGTTCTTTTTCTCATCTATTTTCTCATATTTATATTTGTTTAAAATATAAGACAGAGTAGAAACTACTTTGTCTTGTGTATTTTTCCTATGGTTGGCCTTCTTTGACCATAAGAGGAGCTTAAGTCAGCTCTATTTCTTGTGTCAGGGAGGAGGGTGTACTTTCTTTGACACAGGAAATGGAGCAGACTTAAAGGGATACTATAGGCACCCAGACCTCTTCAGCCCATTGAAGCTGTCTGGGTGCAAACTGCCATCACCCTTAACCCTGCAAGAGTAATTATTGCAGTTTTTATACAAGACAGCCACTAGAGGGACTTCCTGCATCTTGACTAGATGACTTTTTGGTCTAATTCCACACATATTATGGTTCCTCCTCCGACAGATATTATATTATGGTTCCTCCTCCAACAGATGTCGGCGTGGAAGGAGCCTGACCCAGCACCGAGGGACATTGGCGCTGGATTCATGTAAGTGTCTGAAGCTGTTTAACCCCTTAAGGACCGAACTTCTGGAATAAAAGGGAATCATGACATGTCACACATGTCATGTGTCCTTAAGGGGTTAAACCCCCTCAACGACGTGGGATGGGGCGGGAAGGAGGGGGGCGATCCAAGATTCTATAGTGCCAGGAAAACGGGTTTGTTTCCCTGGCACTAGAGAAACCCTTTAAGCTCCTCCTCCTCAACATAGGAAAAATATACAAGACAACGTAGTCTCCACTTTGTTTTCTTTAAAACATAAGACAATCAGAAAGGAAGAAAAGAAGAACAGATTCTGAGAGAGGAAGAGAAGAGGAAAATACAGGAAAAGGGTACGTTTGGCATGACAGTGACGCTTTAAAAAGAGTCACTTCTCTGACAGCTAAAGAGAAGCCCAACAGAAATCTTGCTTTGCAATTACAAGTACATTGTTCATCTGCAAAAATTCATACAAGAAATGTTGCTTCAAAAAAAATAAATAAAAAAAAACAAGTAGAAGAGATTGGAGTGTGTGCTAACCATTGTCATGGGGTGACATTACTGTAAGGATAAAAACTGAAATGATTGTTCTGTATTGAAAGGTTCAGTAAACCCAAACATCTCACTGGATTTCCTTCTGTCCCCTAAGATTGTGACCTTTAACAGATTCAGGCAGTGTTTGGGACCTCAGCTAGCCCTGTTTCATTCAACAGTTGTCAGATTTGAATCCGAAGAGCATTTGAGAGTGGTGTGTATATTACATACAAATATACACCTGTTCACTTCAACATCGTGGGTATTAATGGAGATGATCTTGGCAAGGCTTTCCACTAGTTGGGAAATTCTACCAGCACTCTAAAGCCAGTCACTTCCTTCTACAGATCTAAGCCCATTTTTGCCTGGATCATGCTTTCTTCACATGCACACAGTCAACATGACACAGGAAAGAAGTCCCCAAATTCTTTTCAACTTTGAAAATTCTGAATTGTCTACGTCACTCATATGCTTCAACCTATTGAGGAATGGCGCATGAAAAATAATTTTTTGGTGTTGTAGAGTAATGAATTGCACTTCACCACCTTGCCTGCTAACTGGAAAAGTTTTGGTATTTGTTCACAGAATTGTAGGTGAAAACTTAGTAAGCAAACTGGAATGCTCATTGCTACATTTAAGCTAAAGTAAAGAAAAGTCCAGCTATGTCTTGTTGGTGGAGTCTAGTGGAGAAATTCTCCAATTCGGACATTTTTGTCTAAATTTTGTAATTTGATTTGCATTTCACTACAGTTCTGTGTTTGGCAGAACCACATAAAACGCTTTCTGCTTGACTGCTTATTTAGTTTAGTACACCACGTTTGGTAAAGAAGGTAGAACTGTCTGGTTCCATACATTTAGAGTCCAAATGGAACATAAGCGTTCTTTCATTCTGTCAATCCTTGACATTTGCACGGTGATTCTAGGTATTTGTGTGGTGTCACAGAGATGAAATTCCATTTAAACAAGCTCGTGAATGATCCTTGTGCTGATTTTCATTCCAGAGTCAGACTTGAACTCAGTAGTAAGTGTTGCCAGTGAGAACAAATTAAAAATGCCATAAAACTCACGGTCAATGTCCTCGCAACAGCTGTACCGTCTATTGTAAATTCTTCAGAATTGATGACATCTGTCCAATCCACAACGCCTTAAGAGTGTTTTGAGTCATCATGCTGTGCAAGATGATGCCAAATGAAAAAACCTTAATATTTCCTTCATTATTCATGAGGAAGAGTCTCTAAGTGTTGCAAACCTGGCAGCCAGTAGAGGTGTAGTATCAGACTAATGTACACATTACAGATTCTCTGAAATCGCAATGTATTATATTGTCTAAAAAAACAGACTTTGTCAATGCACTAAAACCACTTCATCAAGATGAAGTTATTTTGACGCCTAGAGTAGAGTGTCCCTTTAACAACACATATTTAAGGATTTTTTTTGGTAGGCGGTCGCCGCGGTCCATGTTCATAGTCATTAAGTTTCACATTACAGACAATTCTGCTTCCTAAGTTTGTCTTTAAAGACTGCATTAGTGTGTTCTTTTATATCGCAGTCAGCAATGGGGGATCCATATTTCCTAATTAGAAGGACTGCCCACATATATATGTAAATGTATTTTAGAAGTACAGACACAGTTTATTACTACATTTAAAATGTGAAGAACATTGACAATAAACGCCTGCTAAATAAGTGTGCTGTTCAAAAAAAAAATAAAAAAAAAAAATATATATATATATATAGAGAAAAGTAATAGTATATTTTTGCTCAAAAAACTATCAAGTTCAATCTTTTCCATATCTCTGCTGCGGTGCATAATCCAAAATATTATTTAAATAAATAAATAAATGCTATTTTCAATTAGCCAATATTTATTCTACATTATACATACAACAATATATAATAATCATTTAAAATAAGTTGACAGATTTATTCACTAAAGTGTGAATTATCATGTATTCAAAACTAATTTAATGTTTCAGGTCAGAATGGCAACATGGAAAAATGGTCCAAGTCAGCTCTGCATTACCCCCTGCCTAAAATTTTACATTCACTTTGAATTATTTAAAAAAAATTTTAAAAAAACACAATTTCCATTTTTAGTGAATAACCCAGAATTTAAATAAAACACAGATCTAGGACCATATAACCAGTGGTGTATCTTGGCTTTGTGCTGCCCTAGGCAGGACAAACCTCAGACAACGCCCCACCCCCCGCGTGCGCCACCCCCACCCAACCTTTCCCCGCCTTCTAAAAACACACACACATTAACTGACAGATACGCATACACTAGCTAACAGAAACACACACACTCAGACACACACAGTCAGACAGACACTAACAGACACACACACACACACAGTCAGACAGACACACACACACAGTCTCAAACACACACACACACAGTCAGACACAGATATAACACAGCAATAGGAGTTGGCAGGGAAATTTTATAATAAAGCAAAATATAGAACTTTAACATTTGGCATCCAATGCCTTTAGAATAAAGGGGAAATGAGTCTTATATTAGAAATTAAAAATCTAATTAAATATATATATCTCCCAAAGAGCTGGGATATTAGAGATAATTACTCACTGATGGAGACAATACCCCTTTATAAAGGCAGATGGATGCTGTGAGACACTGTGTCTGTAATAACACACATTATTTATAGTGAGCTCACCCAGGTACTCCGGGCAGGGCTGGGACAGTCTCTCTGGGCTCATGGTGTCAGCTCGGACAGAATGAAATGAGCTCCAATAACTGCTCACTTCCGGTCTCCGGCAGCAGCAGCGGGCATAGACATGGGCGTCGGGTTTCCATGGTAATGTTCACTTCCGGTGCACCGTTTCACATGTCCCACTGCAACAATGGCTACAGAATAAATGACCGGACTATGACTGAACTAACTTGTATTTTTTATTTTTTTTTAAAATGATTTTCTGAAAGCAGGGTGTGAAATGATATGCAATACTGTAATACACTACATATATGTGCATCAACTTAAAAAATAGCTAGCTATGTCACTTATCAATTACCCTTTACAGAGATAGTAAGGACTGAGGTTAGCCTTAATGGCATATCTAGAACACCCAAGTATAGTAATGTAAAGCCTCCACTGCAAAGGGACACATCTAATAATATAGAAATATATTTTATGCCATATAGCAAAAAAATATTAAAAATAAATATGTATAATCATTTGTTCATTCACTGCTTTACATTCCATTAAAAGAAGGGGGGGGGGGACCTCCTAGCAATAATATCTATTAATTATAATATTATATTAATACCCAATGTACAACGCTAGGGAATGTGATGGTGCTATATAAATAATAAAATAATAATAAAATAATAATAATAATTACTATTATTATTATTGTTATTATTATTATTATTATTATTATTATTAATCACAATTATATAGTGCCAACACATTCCCCCAGCACTTTACAACGTTATAAAGGGGGAGATTTAACAATAAATGAGACTATTATAAAATGTTACAGGAACAATATGTTACTGAGGACTCTGCTCAAAGAAGCTTACAGTCTAGAAGTCTTCATAGAAAGACAATGAAAACACACCTCGGTGCAAAACGTGCTCATACTGGACATGTATGTATGAATATATATATATATTTGAATTTATTTATTGGAAAATCAGTATGAACTGCAGGATATGTGCCTAGAGTAGTTCTAAAACGTCACGTCACGTGGAAGAATGAGCAGCAGCTAAGGGGGTGGGCCTATCACATGTTATGGTGGTGTCTGTTGTGTGCCTGTAGTGTGATTTATTCACTAAACACCTAATAGCAATAACTTGTAAACTGACAGGATTATTGGTAACAGGTGTATTCACTAATGTGTGAATGGTATGGAGTTCACAGTGCTTTTAACTTGAATTTCAGATTTAAGGACACAATTTGGCTGGAAAAAATGGAAAAAATACAGATCAATTACTGAAGGAGCAACTTTTGTTTGAAGTGTATTTCTTAAATTAACATTGACTGTGCTGTGGATAAAATGGAGAGGATATTGAGTGTGAGAAAAATGACATGCGTGTACAAGTAAAATGCACTCTTACAGGATCTGCTAAAATAAATAATGAGTTTTTCATATTTTATTAGGACGTAAAAAATGTATGTTGTCAAGTATCACATGTCTGTATTGTTCTACAGATGTCATCTCTACCTTCCTAAAGAGCGTAAACCACACACCCTTTCCTGATGACATAATTTCACACAAGTCGTAGCAATGACAGCTCATTGGATTGCTGTATAACTATGCACATTTATACATATTCAGTACATTGCTAAACACAGAACTGAACACCAGTCAAGCCATAAGACTTGCTTTTCCCACAGAAATCTCAAATTTGCAGTGATGTTACTACTACAAGGAATTTTGGGTAAGCATATGCAAATTAGTTCAACAAAGAATCACATTTTTGTCTCATTAAATTTTAAACATTAGTTCCTTGAAGTTTATGAACATGTTTTGCATCAAAAACTACGCAATGCTGCTAGCGGTTGAGACAGTGTGTCACAAAACGCCTACAACGACTATTTTAGCAACTTTATTTATTTTTATTTTTCCATTTGTTGCCCTTCACTTATTGTGAAATTATGCTGTTAATGTAACTCATATAACTGCATTTATTTTGAATTTTTGATAATCTGCCATATTTTGTACTTTTAAAATATTTTTTACTAGTGATCCAGCTCTTTTCATGGAGAATCCTTTTAAATCTACGGATTCAGCCTGCGTGCTCTGTAACCATCTATCTTGTTGCTGTGGTTTTCAGAAGCTTGTACGTGTGTTTCAGTTCCCAAATCATTGTATAAGAGCGGTGACTGTCTTCCTCTTCTCTGTGTACAAAGGCGTGTGGCATAAGTGTTCTGCCTTTTTCCTTCTCACTGTTAGCACAGGAATAATTAGCCTTTCACTCAACTATATGTGTTGTAAGCCAAGTACAGCATAGGAATGTACCAAGTATTCACAAATGTACAACACCGTAAGTCTGCAAAGTATTTGAATTATATTGGGTAATAAGTACCAATAATATGCAAACAGAAAATATGGGAGGAATACACAATCACATATACAATTGGTGTAATATAACCTGACAAGATCAAGGAACAATGTGCAGTAAAGAACTTGCAGAATTTCTATAATATAAGGAATAAAATACTCATAGCGTAATGCAGTATGTAAAATTGGATCAAGGGAAGAGGAAGGGAGAACACTCACAAACCAAGTACGAAGTCAGGCTCATCACCCTTCTGGGTATGTGGAAACAAATTCTATCTGGAGTATGATCCCACTTGTGAATGTAAACAATAGCCACAATAGTGAAGTATGATAAAAACTAGTAAATAAATGTATTAGAACATACTTACAGACATAAGTAAGTGGCAAGCATACCACCACCCACTGTGGTAATCCAAGTAGTCTTTAGCAGCAAACCGCCATCCACGAGTGGAAGTGAGTAGACATCAGCCAAATAATATATGAACCTATAAAAACAAAATGTAAAACAGAATAAAAATCATTATCAAAAGTATCTGTATCCAACGCGTTTCGTCCTTGGATGTGGATGAGTACCAATAACTGCTGACTCGGCATAGGGCTGCAGGTATCCTGGAAGTACAGAGACAGGTTTATTTATGGTGCCTATTGAATATACCATTCTTGTCCTGATAGCAGTAAGCAAGTGGTCCATATCTAAATTGACCTTTAGACTTAGTGAGGTCCTTGTCTTTATGCAAAGAAGACAAAATTCCAGTCTTTACTCAGGCCCCAGGTCTTATAGCTGATCCATGGATCCAAATGAATGTCTGAGAGTTTATGATTAAGTGCAGAGATCAGCACAGAACATGTTATAGTTCTCCCCTGTCTGAAAGCTGTATGCCTTTATTCTGCACACTTTAATTTAGAATAAAGATAATTATTCACATAAAACAGCCGTGTGCTTTCTCGTTTGGCATTTTATGCAATAATAATAACACCATTACATTCTGCTTGAGTTTTTTTGTTTGTTTTTTCTCTTTTTTTTTCGTCTGGTTTGTCTGATTTTTACATTACCAATGCCTCTTCAGAAGAAATATGTGGATTCAAAGTTCTCACCCAAGCATGCCATATATACAAAAACAAACATCGCCCGGGGCAAGGTTTTCATGATTTGTTGAGATGAACAGTGAATAAAAAAGCCAAATCCAAAAGTCTAATGGGTTTACGAACTAAAATAAGAATCAACAAGGGATTTTTACATTCTAGGCCAAAATAGCTAAAATAGTAACATTTCTCAAACCTTTTTTTTTTTTTTTACCATATTTTGCCTTTCTCTCTTGAATTTTCTGTTTCCCTATCGATTCTCCACAATTCCTGGTGGTTTATTAAGTGATTCACAAAGGTATATAGGATAGACAACGATTTAAAGGAAAACTTCAAACACCTAAAGCACTTTAGAATGCTGAAGCACTTTGTGTGCGAAGAGTGTTTTTTTTTTACAAATTACAAACAGTGCAGATTGCAAAAGGAATTGTCAATTTTATAAATTAACCTTGTTACACCAGCTCAGCTGTCAGTCAACAACAGGTCCTGTTACTTCCTGTTTTTTTCTTCGCTCAAACTAGTTAAAGGCACACTATAGACACCCAGGCCACTTCAGACCTCCCTCTTCCCCCCCCCCCTCCACTACTTCCCCCAAGAGAAAATAGTGCAGCACGATGAAAGGGCTTCCAATGACTGCTGCCCTTCTATCTCCACCACTTGTGACAGGTCCCCCTCCCCCCCCCCGTACTACAGCCCCAAAACCTTCTACTACAGCCCTTATAATAAAAGTGCAGCCCCTATCCCCCATTGCAGTACCTATCTCCATCCCCTCTACTACAGTCCCCCACTCACCACTGTAGCCCCTACCACACACTACAGTCCCTACCCCCCATATGCAGCTTCTATCCCCTCACTACAGCATCATTTATCCATCTCAATGCAGCCCCTGAACCTCACACTACAGCACTATACCTCCCACTATAGCCCTTATCCCCATACTTGCAGCTCTTATCCCCTTCTGCAGTCCTTAACCCCCTATCACATCCCATATCCCCACTACAGACCCTATTCTCTTACTACAGCTGCTACCCCCACTACAGCCCATCTCCCCCAATTGCAGCCCATATCCCCAATTGTATCCATCCCCCCCACTACCGCCCCTACCCCCCTGCTTCATTTCCTAACCCCCCAATTACAGTTACTAACCTTCTTACTACAGTCGATACCCCCACTACAGTCCCTATCCCCCAACTATAGCCCCTGTCACCCAATAAAGCCCCTAGCCCCTGTTACAGCCCCAAACTCCTCAATTACAGCCACTGATTCCCCATTATAGCCCTTATCACCCCAATACCAGTGCCACTCCTGAGATTAGGTTTGGATCTAACCTTGCTAGAGGGACTACCGGGTGGTTGGGCGACTTTTGGTCGCCTGACGCTGGACTTCCTCGTGCTTTGCGTCACCTAAAACCGCATGGGAAAGCATTGTATAAGTCTTAATACAAGCGTGGTACTCGCCACGCATGTGCATTATGTCCCCCCCAACCAAGGTCAACGGGGCAGGAGCAGAGGCAGAGCCTGAAGCAGCGCCAAGGGACATCAGTGCTGGTATCAGGTAAGTGACAGAAGGGAGAGGGGAAGGGATAGAGGCACTATAGGGAGCTATAGTGCTAGGAAAACAACTTTGCCTTGCAAAGACTTCTCATTGAGCTGCATTGGGAAGTCTGTGATTGGACAGCTACAGAAAGTCTGGGCGGGGTTAAAAAGGGAAGGCTTGCACAGGCAGCAGACAAAAGATCTTAGATATACCACAATGATAAAATGCATAATTAAATGCATGCATGGTTTTATTGGGGTATGCCTACTAAATATTAATATTTATATATATTATTATTTCTTTTTAAATTTGAGCAGAGGAGTGTGTCTTTAACATAACAGTTGGTGTAGATTCTCATTTTACCTTCCTTCATTTTTAATTTATGCTCCCCTTTCTCCATAACTAGCAGATGATTTATAGCACCCACAAAATGATAGTCATAACATGAACTGTGCACCCCGGCTTCCTATCAGTGGGGGCAGAGACAGCAATTAGTACGGAACATTAGGAAAATATCCCTTTCCCAGCAGAAAAATCAGATAGGGAGACGGCATCTCCCTAATCCATCACTCCTTTCGCCAGCTGTGCTTCCTTCTGCCATATCACGAGAAAATCCTATCAGCTTCTGACCAGCAATCCTTGGTCATTTTATCCTGTTAAATGTCTGGGGTTTCCTTCCAGTCTTAGCCCCTGACATGCAAATAATATTTTCTTAAGAATTGAGGATAAAACCTGCTGTTTTTGGACACCCCCCTCTCCTCCTGTGGTTCTAATAATGAGATGGTTTATTTTCTGTGGCGCCAGACTTAAGAAGATATCCCCAGGACTACAGACCTCATATGGATGAATGTCTGTGTGTATGTGTGTGTGTGTGTATATATATTTATATATTTTTTTCTTTTTCTTCTAATATACCATTATTCTACATCTTTATATCATAAGTAAAATATAAAAAATAAAACTGCCTTAGACGTACTAGTTCTCGAAGTTTGTGTTTCAGCAACTTTCCCATAATGCAACATGATATATGCAAATAAGCATTCACCTTTTTCAGCTTTGAACCCAGCCATTCTGTAAATCTATTTGCAATGACGTGCTGACTTAGAACACAGCATTTTGTGGCAATGCATGGGTTACGTTTCATTGAACTAATGCGCAGCTAGTGACTGCGCAGTTTCCCCTCTCTGGTGCTTGTCCACACGGGTCGTTTTTTTATCAACAAATGTTTGTTGAGTTTAACAAGTGAAAAAAAAACATATAGACTGTTGTACTAATACATACGTTCGTACATATTCTGTGTATATTTAATATGTAATAAAAATGCATGTGCACACTTGATCTCTTTCAACATATATTATTAAAATTATTATTTATGAAGCACCAACATTTTCTGTAGCGTTGAGCAATGAGATCACAAGCCATACTTGTAGATTTAATATCAGTTTCACTTACAGGAACAAGTGGTAGCGAGGGCCTGATTACAATATAAGGGGCATCAAATATATTATGTGTATATTTATTAATACATAATAAAGCATTGCGGATATCTTTCAAAATTAGCAACACTGAAATCCGTAAAAAGTCAGAATTATTGGGAATTCGAAGTGAAATTTAACTTATAGGCTAAAATAGGCAAATTGAAAACACAGCTGATATAGCCCCAAAGCAATACATTTTACAATAATGCATTGTGTACGTTAGTTTAGGTATTTTAATTTTTTTAATCACACAAATGCTTTGATGTGTCATATGCTAAACAGTAGAACTTAAAAAGTCACGGTAATTACAGATCTGTTTAATTATTATCATCATTATATGCAATGATTCTAGCTATTACATGCAGACAGTTAGCACTTTGATCAGCTCTTAAAAATGCTGGAAAATGTTCAGCAGAGTGTCTGGGTAATCACAGGTCTAAAATTCCCTAAAACAGATATTTTTTGGCATCTCAAGTAGTTTAGCTGTCTCCTATACAGTGGCGGATTCAGGGGATAGGCACCAAGGCAAGTGAGCAAGTGAACCAGGCAGACCCCGGTTAGTTGTCAAACTGTTCTTAAACGGTTTGACCACTTACTCTGGAGGGGCACCACGGCACTCCTGGCACAATAACCACTACAGAGAGCTGTAATGGTTATTGTCCTTGGAGTGTTCCTCTAAATCAGGGGTCCTCAAACTACGGCCCAGGGGGCCAGATACAGCCCACCAGGGTCCTGAACCCGGCCTGCCTGGCAATTGCAGAACCTGCCGCTGTCTTGCCACAATAGGACACAGCCTCTCTGCGCCCGGGTGCCCATCCCCGCCCGACCGCACCAGTGCTCAGGAGCTTGCCCCCGCTGCTCGCCCCTGCCATAGGCGGGGGTTTTAGTGTGCAGGCGCCTAGGGGATCCAAAGAGGACAGTGTGGGAAACACAGCAGGCATAAAGCAAAGGGTGTCCACTGGAGGAAAGGCAGCTGGAGGGCAGACAGGGCTCGCCTTTCATCCCCTGCATGGTATAATCCACATTGTGTGGCTGCAGGGCCAGTGGACTATGGCACGCCTTACACTAGCAGCGCACCACTGAGGAAACCAGCCAGTGGCCAAGGAAACCAGGTAGGGCCCCACTCCCGGAATGCTGAGCACCCAGTAAGTGTGTGCAGCACCCCCGACCCTCCTTGTGCACCGTGACACCTGCATGAGATGGAGACCTGGGTGAGAGGGACACCTGGGTAAGAAAGAGAGCTGGGTGAATGGGACCCCTGGGAGAGAGGGAGACCTGGGTGAGAGGGAGATTTGAGTACGATGAACACCTGGATAAGAGGGAGACTTGGATTGAGAGGGAGATCTAGGTTAGAGGGAGACCTGGGTTGAAAGGGAGAACTGGGTTGAGAGGGAGACCTGGGTTAGAGGGAGAGCTGGGTGAGAGGGTGATTTGGGTTGGGAGTGAGACCTGGGTTGAGAGAGAGACTGGGTAATGGGTGATGAGTCGGACACCTAGGAGAGAGGGAGGCCTGGGTGCGATGGACATCTGGATGAGAAGGAGTCCTGTGAGAGAGGGGCACCTGGGTGAGAGGGAGACCTAGTGTTAGGTGTAAAGCAGCTCACTATGGATACCTTGAGCACTGGAGGAGTATTTTGGTAGTTGGAAGAACTCTTTCAAATAGGGGAAACATTTCCATTTGTGTCTGCATCATGATATATTCTGTTGTCACACAGACAACCTATCACTAACAGAGAAGTTACAGCTACAGCTGTCATGGGCTAGTTTGGGCATGCCTATACCAGGTTTCAACTATGGAACTACAATTCCCGATAACCATCTGTCCGGCTCTGGCTAGCTACACATCAAGGGAAATGTAGTTTAATGAACACCCTGCCAGCCTGAATTGAAAACGTTTCTTGATTTGTTTCATGATTTTAATGTATTTAGCACTGAGCAGTGTTTGTCTTTTTGAATGTAAGCATGTTTTTGTATGGGTCCCCCAATGGGCCCCTCGCAGCAAGAGGAGTCCCCAATAATGAGTGCCATCTGCGGTGAGACGTGCCTTCCCCTCTCCCCCGTTAGTATGCCACTGTATTTAAAAACAGCTTGTAAAAGCTGCAGATCTCTTGACTGTGCCATTGCAAGTTCTAACCCTGCCCAATCACAAACATGACAAAACAGCTCAATGAGAAGTCTCCTCAAGGCAGGTGCTCTGGGCCATTGCTGCCTCTTGAGTTTAGCTCCACTGAGCTAACCAAACCAGGAAGTAACTGGACTGGTTGTCTGACTGACAGTCTGGGGATTGATGGGGGAAAATTTGCATCTGCATTTGCAAAACTCCTCAAAAAAACGTTGCTATTTTTCATTGATACTCGACGAAAGCAATGATGTTCGTGATTCTGGGCAACTTCTAATTTTCATTCGTGAGACAAATGATTATTTTGAACTCACAGAGGAGCTTGCTGCACTGAAAAACATAAGGTGACAACAACAGGAGAGGATATCTATAAAAAGTTTGCCAAACTGTGAATGATTTGGAGCTGGACTGGGCTAGACTAGCCAGTGTGACAACTGATGGTGCTCCTAGCATGCTGGGGTCTATGAAAGGAGGTGTTGCACACATTAACAAAGAGATGGACAAACACAGCCTTTCACATCCAATAGCCTTACACTGCCTGATCCACCAACATTAAAATTGTCAATCCGATTTACCAAATGGAATTGGCCGAACTACAGAATTATGACTCTCTGAAAGACGCATTCAAATCAAGCAGCCTTACTAGTTTCTATGCATCTCACCCCTTTGAGACATCTTAATTTCAGGAACCATGCACTCAAAAATTGCAACCATCTCTGGCAGCACCTATATCTGTGAACAGACTTTTTCCCGAATGAAACATCTGAAATCTCCAACCAGATTCAGACTAACTGATGAACAATTGCATCACTTGCTACGACTAACAGTGACAAATACAGAACCAGATATTGACCATCTCATTAGCCTAAAGCAGGGCCATACTTCCCATTGAAATACTTATACGTTTATGTTGATTAAAATCGTTCTTAATTTTACATATTGTATTGTTTTTCCTGTTTTTTTGTGCACTACAAATAAAATATGTGCAGTGTGCATAGGAATTTGTTCATATCTTTTTCAAACTATAGTCTGGCCCCCAACAGTGTCTGAGGGACAGTGAGCTGGCCCCCTGTTTGAAAAGTTTGAGGACCCCTGCTCTAAATACTTCACCAGTGTTGCTCCCGAGACCGCTCTCAGTCAATCAGTGGCGCCGCTGCCCCGATGATGCAAGTGCCTTCCGGTTAAGAAATTTTTAGAAAATGGAAGGTCAGAGAGGCAGGGAGATTTGGCGCTGGAACACAGACTTTGGGCTTCAACAGTTCAAGAACCGTTAATTATTATTATTATGCTATTTATATAGCGTCATCAAATTCCGCAGCGCTTTACAATGGGTGGACGAACAGACATGTAGTTGTAACCAGACAAGTTGGACACACAGGAACAGAGGGGTTGAGGGCCCTGCTCAATGAGCTTACATGGTAGAGGGAGTGGGGTAAAATGACACAAAAAGGTAAGGATGGTATTAGACTAGTGACAGTTGCAGAGGAATCAGAGTCAGGAGCTATTAACAGTTCAATTGATACGCTTTTATGAAGAAGTGGGTTTTTAATGATTTTTTTGAAGGAGTGGAGAAGGGGTGAGCATCTAACGGAGGAGGGAAGCGAGTTCCACAGGAACGGTGCAGCCCTCGAGAAATCTTGAAGGTGAGCATCAGAGGTGGGAGTACGGACAGAGGATAGACGTACGTCTTTGGCAGAGCGCATGGTCCTAGACGGGACATACTTGTGTATAAGGGAGGATAGATAGGTGGGAGCAGCATTATGTAGAGATTCGAAAGCAAGAACCAGAATTTAAAATTAAGCTCTATATTATTATTATATTATTTATATAGCGCCAACAAATTCCGTAGCGCTGTACAATGGGTGGACTAACAGATCAGACCACTGGACGTACAGGAACAGAGGGGGTTGAGGGCCCTGCTCGATGAGCTTACATGCTAGAGGGATCTTATCATTATATCATTAGATGAAGTTGTTATGGTTACTGGACTGTTCTTTTAACCACATAGAACATTCACCTTTTTTTAAACATGGAGCAATCAGAAGTAATAAGGAGGGAGAAAGTTTTAACTAACATATTACTACGCTAGAGGTAAAAGGTGGCAGTTGTAAAAGAAAACGTTATAGTAAAATGAATGTGCTACGTTGTACTTTTGACACATCCTAGGACAGATTATACGATTTAATAAGTTACGTTTAAACAACTGGTTTACCGCAAACGACAAATTCCTTAAATGGAAAACAATATACGCCCACTGTGCCATTCAGATTACAGAGATTTATTGGGGAAGGGGGGGCAGGAGGGGACATGAAAATTATTGGGCACAGATAAATGTGATAGCCAACGACATCAATCCAGAGTTAGAAACTGCAACAGCAGCATGGAGCAACTCAACGCAGTCTCTAGACAATACGGAAAGGGAGAAACAAGGGGAGAGAAAATAAATGTAAATTAACACAATCGTGGTTTTTAAATGGTGTATAATTTGAAGACCCATATTTGCGAATGTGCAAAGAGCCTTCTAGACAGCAAGTTGTCCTAAGTACCTGTATTAGATGTATTATTGTGTAGATTTTATGTAATTGTTTCCTTTTTTTTCAATCCAGAGGCAATGAATAGAGTCTTGTGATTGTGATCTATCACTATACATACTCTATACCAGGCATAGGCAACCTTCGGCACTCCAGATGTTTTGGACTTCACCTCCCATGATGCTTTGCCAGCATTATGGGCGTAAGAGCATTATGGGGGATGAGGGAATTTAAACACATAGCCAGAAGGTTGCTGGCATTTGGGGGGGCCCAAGGGGGGGCACAGCATGATGTAGGGGGGGCCATGGCCCCCTCTGGCGACGCCACTGGATGTAGTCCACAACATCCGGAGTGCTGAAGGTTGCCTATCCCTGCTCTATACTATACACACTATGCAAGATAAAGCAATGAAGGGGCTCTTTTATGCAAATTGGTGCAGTTGGTAGTGAAATTCACATTATAGTATTAAATACCCTGAATACCCTGTCAATTGGGGGATGTGGGGGCTGATCTCAGCTTGCTGTTAAACCTCATTTTCATAATTCCGCAGAAGTCAAAAGTGATTGAAGTTGAAGTTATGCTATTGCTGGTGACTAAGAGAAAGTCACCCCATTTGTCTCCAAGGAACACTCTGAATCTCTCATCAAACACCTCTCAGTTGGTGTAATTAAATCAGAAGCAGAGATACTGAGCTGAGGTTGCCAAACCCAGGGAGCACAGCTGACAAACTGATCTACAGACATGAAAAACATACTGAGGATGGTTTAGTGATATTAGCAACAAATCCATCATTCTTCAGAGCTGCAAAGAACATATGACTGGCCACATGCTGAGGATCACGGTGATGCAACATTTTAAAGGTACACTTCAGAACGGCCATTGACTACTGTACTATGAACTGGTCAACTGAAACCTATATTAGCATCTTAGACCACTGCCAGGAGTGTAATTAAAAAAAATAGAAACACACACACAAAAAAAAAACCATTTCAGATTACAACAAAAAATAATAATAATATTAAAAAATGTTAATCTAAAAACATAATGGGCCCAGTAAGAAATAGTTTACATTGTCTGCAATATGTTTGAACTGTAATATAAGAAACAAGCTAAAAGAAATTAAAAGAAACAATATAAAAAAAAAAAAAAAAACTTAGACGTACGTAATAGTCTTTATCTGCAGGCATTCATGATTCGTTATTACGCCAGTTTAATAAAAATACAGTGTTTGCCACTGTAGCAATCTCAGAAAATTTTTCTTTATTTACGAGGCTGGTTACATTTTACAGAACAAAAACAGTATTTATGTATGTGTACTGTGTTAAGGTGTATACTTTGCATACCTTAGTATATGCAACATTAAAGGGAAACTTTAGTCAACAAAACAACATGAGCTGAATTAAGGAGGTTTGGTGTATTGATCATGCCCCTGCAGTCTTACTGCTCAATCCTCTGCCATTTATGAATTAAATCACTTTGTTTATACAGCCCTAGCCACACCTCCCTGCATGTGACTTACACAGCAATCCTAAACACTTCCTGTAAAGAGTCAGCTAATGTTTACACTTCCTTTATTGTAAATGCAGTTTAATTTCAAATGTATTATCCCTTGCTCTATTATTAGCTTGCTAGACACTGCAGAGGCCTCCTATGTAATTAAAGTTCAATTTACAGAACAGGAGATAAACACTTTTAAACTAAGAAACATCTGATTAAAAATGAAACCCTTTTGTTTTCATGCAGGCTGTGTCAGTCACAGGCAGGGGAGGTGTAGGGGAGATACATTCAATATGTGTATGTGTATTATATTTATATTGCACAAACAGGTGTACGTAGCACTTTACTGATTACATTACAGTAGAAGGAGTTACAGTAAGTAACACAGTATATGCATATTTTATTTATATAACACTAACAGGTTAAGGTTTACATAGCACCTAGCAGATTAAGTGGAATAGTTCAAATGTGTACATAAATGACTGAGGTGAAAAAGAAGTTGAAACACAGTTATGACGATCTTTCATAGGTTAAATGGTTTTCTCTGATCATGGCATAGACAGGATTATTGTTAAATAAAAGTGTATTTTTGTTTGGTAACTATGGAAACAAACACATTCAACGTTGTATCAAATTGACCTGCCTCAGGGCGAATGAGAAACTTGTACATATGACATCTGGCACCTATAGAAACAAATCGATTTACAAACGTTCATCATACTTTGATTTACTCTTGGCCCGTGAAAAAATTTAATCAGTGCTCTTTATCTGAGCTTGGGAATGCAGTTGAATTGTCAGATGATATGCACTGATTTTTATATGTGCTATAAAATATGCATTTAAATTTTTTTTTTTATTCACAATGTTTTAAAAGAGACCATATGGGAAATCTAATTAGGAGGCATACAAGAGATTAATCTTGTAGGGCGGCACAAAGATTTTGCCATCAACACATGTTGGGAATGACGGATCTAATTATAGGGACACTAGACAGTTTATCTATAACCAGAAGTGGTTATAGTGTCTGGAGCCCCCTGGTGTTGTCCTTCCATTTAGTGTGAAACCGTTTTCCATACACCTTGTGTCAGACAGTGTTTGAAAGCCAACAGTTCGTCTCTATGGTCTTCCCTGCTTCTACGCAGGGAGTGAATTGGATGACTGTGGTTTTTCCGAATATTATTTATTTCGGCCTATATTAATAGATGCTTGGAACAACTTTGGTCTTGAGGAAAACCTGCGCTCGGGTCCGAAAAATTAATGATGAGCATTTTGATGTTATTCACTATTTAGAAGTTGTTGTTTTTTAGTTAAAAGTCCTTTGAGTGCCCACTTTCATATATATATATATATATATATATATATATATATATATATATATATATATATATATATATATATATATATATATATATATATATAAATGTATATAAGTAAGTTTAACACAGATCTGCAAACCAGACAAGCCATAAGACTTGCATTTCCCACAGAAATGTCACATTTGCAGTTACTACCTCAAGGGATTCTGGGTGGGCATATGCAAATTAGTTTAACAACGAATCACCTTTTTGCCTCATTATTAAATTTTACACACGGATTCCTTGGAGTCTGTGTCTGCTGAAAACAACAGCTTTGAAACAATTCAGGAAGAGGAGCAAAGCCAGTGAACCAAGAAAGTTATGGTGGGGAAAAATTGTGATTGAAAACCCCTTCCACCCAGTGGTGTATCCTGGTTTTGTGCTGCAATTCCCAGTTTAGCTAATAAACCCCGGTATGTTATATCCTGCAGTGCATTGGACTTGGTGTGGTGGTTGTGGTGGATGCAGTGCATTGGACCCAGTGTGGTGGGTGGATGCAGTGGACTCTGTGTGGTGGTTGTGGTGGATGCAGTGCAATGGACCCGGTGTGGTGGATGCAGTGCAATGGACCCGTTGTGGTGGATGCAGTGGACCCGGTGTGGTGGATGCAGTGCAGTGGATGCAGTAGTGGTTGTGGTGGATGCAGTGCAGTGGACTCTGTGTGGTGGTTGTGGTGGATGCAGTAGTGGTTGTGGTGTATGCAGTGCAGTGGACTCTGTGTGGTGGTTGTGTTGGATGCAGTAGTGGATGCAGTGCAGTGGACGCTGTGTGGTGGTTGGGGTGGATGCAGTGCAGTGGACTCTGTGTGGTGCTTATGGTGGATGCAGTGCAGTGGGCCCGGTGTGGTGGTTGTGGTGGATCCAGTGGACCCTGCGTGGTGGTTGTGGTGGATGCAGTGCAGTGGGCCCAGTGTGGTGGATGCAGTAGTGGTTGTGGTGGATGCAGTGCAGTGAACCCTGTGTGGTGGTTATGGTGGATGCAGTGGGCCCTGTGTGGTAGTAGTGGTTTGGGTGGATGCAGTGGACCCTGTGTGGTGGTTGTGGTGGATGCAGTAGTGGTTGTGGTGGATGCAGTGGACCCTGTGTGGTGGTTGCAGTGGGCCCTGTGTGGTGGTTGTGGTGGATGCAGTGGACCCTGTGTGGTGGTTGTGGTGGATGCAGTGGACCCGGTGTGGTGGTTGTGGTGGATGCAGTAGTGGTTGTGGTGGATGCAGTAGACCCTGTGTGGTGGTTGTGGTGGATGCAGTGGATCCGGTGTGGTGGTTGTGGTGGATGCAGTAGTGGTTGTGGTGGATGCAGTGGGCCCTGTGTGGTGGTTGTGGTGGATGCAGTGGGCCCTGTGTGGTGGTTGTGGTGGATGCAGTGGGCCCTGTGTGGTGGTTGTGGTGGATGCAGTAGTGGTTGTGGTGGATGCAGTGGACCCGGTGTGGGGGTTGTGGTGGATGCAGTAGTGGTTGTGGTGGATACAGTGGACCCTGTGTGGTGGTTGTGGTGGATGCAGTGGATCCGGTGTGGTGGTTGTGGTGGATGCAGTAGTGGTTGTGGTGGATGCAGTGGGCCCTGTGTGGTGGTTGTGGTGGATGCAGTGGGCCCTGTGTGGTGGTTGTGGTGGATGCAGTGGGCCCTGTGTGGTGGTTATGGTGGATGCAGTAGTGGTTGTGGTGGATGCAGTGGACCCGGTGTGGGGGTTGTGGTGGATGCAGTAGTGGTTGTGGTGGATGCAGTGGACCCTGTGTGGTGGTTGCAGCGGATGCAGTGGGCCCTGTGTGGTGGTTGTGGTGGATGCAGTGGGCCCTGTGTGGTGGTTGTGGTGGATGCAGTAGTGGTTGTGGTGGATGCAGTGAGCCCTGTGTGGTGCTTGTGGTGGATGCAGTAGTGGTTGTGGTGGATGCAGTGGGCCCTGTGTGGTGGTTGTGGTGGATGCAGTAGTGGTTGTGGTGGATGCAGTGGACCCTGTGTGGTGGTTGCAGCGGATGCAGTGGGCCCTGTGTGGTGGTTGTGGTGGATGCAGTGGGCCCTGTGTGGTGGTTGTGGTGGATGCAGTAGTGGTTGTGGTGGATGCAGTGAGCCCTGTGTGGTGGTTGTGGTGGATGCAGTAGTGGTTGTGGTGGATGCAGTGGGCCCTGTGTGGTGGTTGTGGCGGATGCAGTAGTGGTTGTGGTGGATGCAGTGGGCCCTGTGTGGTGGTTGTGGCGGATGCAGTGGTCCCTGTGTGGTGGTTGTGGTGGATGCAGTAGTGGCTGTGGTGGATGCAGTGGGCCCTGTGTGGTGGTTATGGTGGATGCAGTGGACCCTGTGTGGTGGTTGCAGCGAATGCAGTGGGCCCTGTGTGGTGGTTGTGGTGGATGCAGTGGGCCCTGTGTGGTGGTTGTGGTGGATGCAGTGGGCCCAGTGTGGTGGTTGTGGTGGATGCAGTGGGCCCTGTGTGGTGGTTGTGGTGGATGCAGTGGGCCCTGTGTGGTGGTTGTGGTGGATGCAGTAGTGGTTGTGGTAAATGCACTGGGCCCTGTGTGGTGGTTGTGGCGGATGCAGTAGTGGTTGTGGTGGATGCAGTGGACCCTGTGTGGTGGTTGCAGTGGACCCTGTGTGGTGGTTGTGGTGGATGCAGTGGACCCTGTGTGGTGGTTGTGGTGGATGCAGTGGGCCCAGTGTGGTGGTTGTGGTGGATGCAGTGGGCCCTGTGTGGTGGATGCTCCCATTGCAGTAGCTGCGCAGTGATACATTGTATCTCAATGTTTCATGTTATTGTGATCCATTCACTCCTTACAAGTTTGTAAGAAGATCCAACAGGCGGCTCCAGCACTCCAAACTCAGGTGTGCATGTGTGCCTGAAGGGGGGGGTCCTTTAATATCCAGGTGAACCCCATGACTGGTATTAACTCTCCTGTATGGACGTTCTGGCTTGACTGGAGAAAACAAATAAAAACCATCCTGCAGAGACTGGGATAATATCTGAGGGTGGCACAGAGGCCATTGTGAAATGTGTGTGGCAGTTCCCCCCCGTGTGGGTGTGTTCTTGGTTTAATCCAAAAAGAGACTTGGAAGCGTATGAGAAGAGAAAGACAGAATGAAGTGAGACACACACAGAGACAGTGCAGCCAGCAGGAGATTCACAGACAGCAGAATATAGTGAGTGCTGGACAAAGTGTTAAACAGTGACTGCAGGAGAAAGAATTGAGACAGCAAAGGACAGTGACTGCAATTATAACAGACAGCAAAACATAGAGACCGCAGGAAAAAATATCACAGAGACAGCAAAACAGAGACCGCAGGAAAAAATATCACAGAGACAGCAAAACATAGAGACTGCAGGATAAAATATCACAGAGACAGCAAAACATAGAGACTGCAGGAAAAAATATCACAGAGACGGGAAAACAGAGACTGCGGTGACAATTATAACAAAAACAGCAGAAGGCAGTATCAGAGACTGCAGAACACAGTGACTGCAGGAGACATCATCAGAGACTGCAGAACACAGTGACTGCAGGAGACATCATCAGAGACTGCAGAACACAGTGACTGCAGGAGACATCATCAGAGACTGCAGAACACAGTGACTGCAGGAGACATCATCAGAGACTGCAGAACACAGTGACTGCAGGAGACATCATCAGAGACTGCAGAACACAGTGACTGCAGGAGACATCATCAGAGACTGCAGAACACAGTGACTGCAGGAGACATCATCAGAGACTGCAGAACACAGTGACTGCAGGAGACATCATCAGAGACTGCAGAACACAGTGACTGCAGGAGACATCATCAGAGACTGCAGAACACAGTGACTGCAGGAGACAGTAGCAGAGACTGCAGAACACAGTAGTGAGTGCAGGGGATAGCAGAGTGTGAAGAAGAGACAGCCAAGTGAATGCTGAGACATTTGGACATGCAGTGGGGAGATTTTGGTAAATAGGAGACTGCACAATAACAGGCTGTAAATCAGAGTGAGATTAGACAGCAGAGAGACATGCAGGGTACAGAGGTGGAGACAGAGAAGCTGGGAGGGGGGAAATAAAATAAGAGACTACAAGAGACCTTCGAGCATATGCAGAGAAACCAGAAGGAGACCGCTAAGCTAGAGCAGTCAGTACAGAGAGAGCACTTGCTGGAGAGACACGAGGTTTGTGTAGAGTGCACTCAGCAGGGAGCAGCCAGGGAGGGAGAGAGATCAAAGCACTCAGCAATGTGACCGGGAGTGTGCACTGGAAGAGACGCCCTGTGATGATCATAACCTGTGGGATCTCCGTAAGAGACAGCCTGGATCCTGCGAGTTCCTGCAGGGAGCCTGGAGCAATGGGAGGCCGTGATCAAGGAGGAATGAGACTGCTGCTGGGATCACTGATACTTCTCCTGTGTGCACCAGGTAAGGAGAGAATGGCTGCTCTCAGCACCTCTAGGACTTACCATACTGTGCTCAGCACCTCTAGGACTAACCATACTGTGCTCAGCACCTCTAGGACTATCTGTACTGTGTATAGTACTCAGCACCTCTAGGACTATCTGTACTGTGTATAGTGCTCAGCACCTCTAGGACTATCTGTACTGTGTATAGTGCTCAGCACCTCTAGGACTATCTGTACTGTGTATAGTGCTCAGCACCTCTAGGACTATCTGTACTGTGTATAGTGCTCAGCACCTCTAGGACTATCTGTACTGTGTATAGTGCTCAGCACCTCTAGGACTATCTGTACTGTGTATAGTGCTCAGCACCTCTAGGACTATCTGTACTGTGTATAGTACTCAGCACCTCTAGGACTAGCTATACTGTGTATAGTACTCAGCACCTCTAGGACTAGCTATACTGTGTATAGTACTCAGCACCTCTAGGACTAGCTATACTGTGTATAGTACTCAGCACCTCTAGGACTAGCTATACTGTGTATAGTACTCAGCACCTCTAGGACTAGCTATACTGTGTATAGTACTCAGCACCTCTAGGACTAGCTATACTGTGTATAGTACTCAGCACCTCTAGGACTAGCTATACTGTGTATAGTACTCAGCACCTCTAGGACTAGCTATACTGTGTATAGTACTCAGCACCTCTAGGACTAGCTATACTGTGTATAGTACTCAGCACCTCTAGGACTAGCTATACTGTGTATAGTACTCAGCACCTCTAGGACTAGCTATACTGTGTATAGTACTCAGCACCTCTAGGACTAGCTATACTGTGTATAGTACTCAGCACCTCTAGGACTAGCAGTACTGTGTATAGTACTCAGCACCTCCTAGGACTATCTGTACTGACTGTTTCATTCATCTGTATGATTAGCCCTTACTGTATTCTGGGTCACAAGGTCTAGCACAGGGGTAGGCAACCATTGATGTTATACAGCATTAGAGGGATGCAGTACACAATATCTGGAGTGCCGAAGGTTGCCTACACCTGGTCTAGCACTTACTGCAGCAATGGCTAAAAGAGTATGTACTGCCTTCTGTGCTACCCCTTACTGCGGCACCTAGTGCCTCCTGTCCTACCCCCTTACTGCGGCACCTAGTGCCTCCTGTCCTACCCCCTTACTGCGGCACCTAGTGCCTCCTGTCCTACCCCCTTACTGCGGCACCTAGGGCCTCCTGTCCTACCCCCCTTACTGCGGCACCTAGTGCCTCCTGTCCTACCCCCTTACTGCGGCACCTAGTGCCTCCTGTCCTACCCCCTTACTGCGGCACCTAGTGCCTCCTGTCCTACCCCCTTACTGCGGCACCTAGTGCCTCCTGTCCTACCCCCTTACTGCGGCACCTAGTGCCTCCTGTCCTACCCCCTTACTGCGGCACCTAGGGCCTCCTGTCCTACCCCCTTACTGCGGCACCTAGTGCCTCCTGTCCTACCCCCTCACTGCGGCACCTAGTGCCTCCTGTCCTCCCCCCTCACTGCGGCACCTAGTGCCTCCTGTCCTCCCCCCTCACTGCGGCACCTAGTGCCTCCTGTCCTCCCCCCTCACTGCGGCACCTAGTGCCTCCTGTCCTCCCCCCTCACTGCGGCACCTAGTGCCTCCTGTCCTCCCCCCTCACTGCGGCACCTAGTGCCTCCTGTCCTCCCCCCTCACTGCGGCACCTAGTGCCTCCTGTCCTCCCCCCTCACTGCGGCACCTAGTGCCTCCTGTCCTCCCCCCTCACTGCGGCACCTAGTGCCTCCTGTCCTCCCCCCTCACTGCGGCACCTAGTGCCTCCTGTCCTCCCCCCTCACTGCGGCACCTAGTGCCTCCTGTCCTCCCCCCTCACTGCGGCACCTAGTGCCTCCTGTCCTCCCCCCTCACTGCGGCACCTAGTGCCTCCTGTCCTCCCCCCTCACTGCGGCACCTAGTGCCTCCTGTCCTCCCCCCTCACTGCGGCACCTAGTGCCTCCTGTCCTCCCCCCTCACTGCGGCACCTAGTGCCTCCTGTCCTCCCCCCTCACTGCGGCACCTAGTGCCTCCTGTCCTCCCCCCTCACTGCGGCACCTAGTGCCTCCTGTCCTCCCCCCTCACTGCGGCACCTAGTGCCTCCTGTCCTCCCCCCTCACTGCGGCACCTAGTGCCTCCTGTCCTCCCCCCTCACTGCGGCACCTAGTGCCTCCTGTCCTCCCCCCTCACTGCGGCACCTAGTGCCTCCTGTCCTCCCCCCTCACTGCGGCACCTAGTGCCTCCTGTCCTCCCCCCTCACTGCGGCACCTAGTGCCTCCTGTCCTCCCCCCTCACTGCGGCACCTAGTGCCTCCTGTCCTCCCCCCTCACTGCGGCACCTAGTGCCTCCTGTCCTCCCCCCTCACTGCGGCACCTAGTGCCTCCTGTCCTCCCCCCTCACTGCGGCACCTAGTGCCTCCTGTCCTCCCCCCTCACTGCGGCACCTAGTGCCTCCTGTCCTCCCCCCTCACTGCGGCACCTAGTGCCTCCTGTCCTCCCCCCTCACTGCGGCACCTAGTGCCTCCTGTCCTCCCCCCTCACTGCGGCACCTAGTGCCTCCTGTCCTCCCCCCTCACTGCGGCACCTAGTGCCTCCTGTCCTCCCCCCTCACTGCGGCACCTAGTGCCTCCTGTCCTCCCCCCTCACTGCGGCACCTAGTGCCTCCTGTCCTCCCCCCTCACTGCGGCACCTAGTGCCTCCTGTCCTCCCCCCTCACTGCGGCACCTAGTGCCTCCTGTCCTCCCCCCTCACTGCGGCACCTAGTGCCTCCTGTCCTCCCCCCTCACTGCGGCACCTAGTGCCTCCTGTCCTCCCCCCTCACTGCGGCACCTAGTGCCTCCTGTCCTCCCCCCTCACTGCGGCACCTAGTGCCTCCTGTCCTCCCCCCTCACTGCGGCACCTAGTGCCTCCTGTCCTCCCCCCTCACTGCGGCACCTAGTGCCTCCTGTCCTCCCCCCTCACTGCGGCACCTAGTGCCTCCTGTCCTCCCCCCTCACTGCGGCACCTAGTGCCTCCTGTCCTCCCCCCTCACTGCGGCACCTAGTGCCTCCTGTCCTCCCCCCTCACTGCGGCACCTAGTGCCTCCTGTCCTCCCCCCTCACTGCGGCACCTAGTGCCTCCTGTCCTCCCCCCTCACTGCGGCACCTAGTGCCTCCTGTCCTCCCCCCTCACTGCGGCACCTAGTGCCTCCTGTCCTCCCCCCTCACTGCGGCACCTAGTGCCTCCTGTCCTCCCCCCTCACTGCGGCACCTAGTGCCTCCTGTCCTCCCCCCTCACTGCGGCACCTAGTGCCTCCTGTCCTCCCCCCTCACTGCGGCACCTAGTGCCTCCTGTCCTCCCCCCTCACTGCGGCACCTAGTGCCTCCTGTCCTCCCCCCTCACTGCGGCACCTAGTGCCTCCTGTCCTCCCCCCTCACTGCGGCACCTAGTGCCTCCTGTCCTCCCCCCTCACTGCGGCACCTAGTGCCTCCTGTCCTCCCCCCTCACTGCGGCACCTAGTGCCTCCTGTCCTCCCCCCTCACTGCGGCACCTAGTGCCTCCTGTCCTCCCCCCTCACTGCGGCACCTAGTGCCTCCTGTCCTCCCCCCTCACTGCGGCACCTAGTGCCTCCTGTCCTCCCCCCTCACTGCGGCACCTAGTGCCTCCTGTCCGCCCCCCTCACTGCGGCACCTAGTGCCTCCTGTCCTCCCCCCTCACTGCGGCACCTAGTGCCTCCTGTCCGCCCCCCTCACTGCGGCACCTAGTGCCTCCTGTCCGCCCCCCTCACTGCGGCACCTAGTGCCTCCTGTCCGCCCCCCTCACTGCGGCACCTAGTGCCTCCTGTCCGCCCCCCTCACTGCGGCACCTAGTGCCTCCTGTCCGCCCCCCTCACTGCGGCACCTAGTGCCTCCTGTCCGCCCCCCTCACTGCGGCACCTAGTGCCTCCTGTCCGCCCCCCTCACTGCGGCACCTAGTGCCTCCTGTCCGCCCCCCTCACTGCGGCACCTAGTGCCTCCTGTCCGCCCCCCTCACTGCGGCACCTAGTGCCTCCTGTCCGCCCCCCTCACTGCGGCACCTAGTGCCTCCTGTCCGCCCCCCTCACTGCGGCACCTAGTGCCTCCTGTCCGCCCCCCTCACTGCGGCACCTAGTGCCTCCTGTCCGCCCCCCTCACTGCGGCACCTAGTGCCTCCTGTCCGCCCCCCTCACTGCGGCACCTAGTGCCTCCTGTCCGCCCCCCTCACTGCGGCACCTAGTGCCTCCTGTCCGCCCCCCTCACTGCGGCACCTAGTGCCTCCTGTCCGCCCCCCTCACTGCGGCACCTAGTGCCTCCTGTCCGCCCCCCTCACTGCGGCACCTAGTGCCTCCTGTCTTACCCCTTACTGCTTTGCACTGACAGCTTCTTCCTCCAGTATCAAAAATACATTCTGTCCTCCTTAACTAAGACGATCTCCCATTGTTTTCTGCATGTTATTTTTTTTCAATTTTTTTGGTTTGTTTTTGGAATGTGCATTGGTGATCCTCGAATTCCATATTTACGAACAGTATACAGCTCTATGATTGTACTTGTTTGAATTGTTTGTGACGTTAGGACTGAGTCCATGATTGTGCAGTTTTTGCAGTACACCCCTCATCTGTGTTACCAAAATGCAGTCTTTGGTATAGTCTGATTGCATCTGCTAATTCCTTCTCAGAGCCCTCTGGAATGTTCAGCTCTATATTTGCAGTATGTGATGTATCTGCTGGGAGCTACTAACTATTTTAGACCTGATCATACCAGGTGCGGGTAACCTTTGTTATTAGAAGCAGCTTTGCGGAATATAAAAATGTAGTGCTGTTATCTCCAGTGTCATTCTGTATTGTAGAGAAATACTGAAAACATATGAAGAGGTAGTCCAAAGCAAAATACATAAATCTTCCTCCCAGAAGACATGGCAGGGGCTGGTATTACAAGCCCACATAATGTACAAAAATGAATGAAAATTTGACGTATCTAAACCTCAAATTATAGTAAATTGAAGAGATTTAGGAAAATTCTCACGTTTTAGCGGGGATTTTGCAATTCAGTTTTCAGTACAACTTGGTGTTCAGTGAATAAACCTTATTGTGTCCCCAACAGGCTGATATTGTGACATTGTGTGTTTTTCGTGTAATGCAACATCGACATAATATATCCCTCTGAATGGAATCTTTAGTTCCTTGAATAGGGAGCCGCTATCTGTATTTATTCTGGAGTGTTTGATAATGGAAGCGGGGACCAAGGATTTAAAGTGTGTTCAAAGGATCTGGGGAAATAGACAGCAGGGACCGGGCAGGAAACAAGGAGAGGATGTGAAATTAAAACCCAGATCAAAGCTGCACCAATGAACAAGCATTTTGCATTTGTGTAAAACGGATTTGCACCCGCTATTGTTATTAATTTTTTGTCATTCATAAAGCGCCAACTTATTCCGCAGCATTTTACAATATTATCTAGGGATCATGCTGTTCTGAGAGATCTCAGAGAAAGACCCCCTTCTATCAAGGGTCATCTAAGGCCAAGGATGAGAAACGCACAGCCTTTTTGCTTTTGGATTGCTATCTGCAAGACGCTAGCTAAGAAATGAAAGAATCTCTGATTTCTGTTCTAATTGGGATACAGTGATCTCTTCCCCCTAATCTACAACTTAACTTTGTGGCATTAGTGAATTCTAGACACACAACTCATTGAAATGACGAATGTTAGCCTGAATACACTCCGAACACAAAAGGTCTCGGAACAGTCTTCAAAGATTCTTCACCTACTGAAGCAGAAATTAATTTTCTCCAAATGCTCGGTTAATGGGCATTTAATATTCCTTCCTTAGATTGATGGCGTTTACATTTTTGTTCCCTAGAGTGTTGAATGATCAGCAATTAATGGCTTGTGTTATCCTTATTTCACTTAGTTTTTATTTTTTGTAGATAAGTATAGCTTTCTCACATCATGACATCATGTTGTGGTGCCCAGAATGAAATGACTGTGCTGACTGATATTACCAGTGGTGGTGACTCTCGCCACTCAATGGCTGTAGTATGCAGGTGTTCTAGACTGTACTGGCCTACCTTATGTGTGCCAGCTATTGATGTTGTAGAGCAGAGGTGCCCAAAAGGAAGATCCCCAGATGTTTTAAATGTTTTATAGCTTTCATGATGCATTGTCAATCTAAATGCATGCAAAGCATTATGGAAGTCTACCTTTTGGGCACCAATGCTGTAGAGGCTGCAACCAGTTCTTAAATTAGTGGCAGGACAATTTAAGACTCCAGTGTGGGTACAATAAGACATCTGTACGCTACGCGTTGCTCAGATTTGTAGGGATGACCGGCCACGCTGATGGCAGGGTTTGTGGTTTAGATAAAAGTGGATATTGCAACAGTGACCTCAATTATTTGACATGTGGTACCTTCTAGGTTTTAGGATGGTAGATTAAAGCATAGGTGGTGGGGGGGGGAGGGGGTGGGGGGGGAGTTAAAGGCAAGATTGGAACTTCATGACAGTCTTGTGCAAAACAAGGCATTAATATAGTGAATAAAGAAACCAATCTCTGAATTGCTGTCTTCATTCTGCTTTTTATCTAGATTAAACTTGCAGATGGGGATAATTAATTGACAGGAAGTTGGAAAGATATCCCTCCTGTGATGTTACCCTACGAAGCTTTCTGTTCAGTTTGATGATTTCGCTCAAAAGAGCAAGTGCAGAGAAAAAACAAAACGTACCCAGCCCACCACAATTTATTTTATGATCTTGTACGGAACAACTTGTTAAAAGTTAAACTCATTCCAAGTCAGAAATGACAGCAGAAGGAACATGTGGTGTCCTCTGCAAGGAAACTTTGTTAGTTGTATATAGATTTTCCTATGGACAGTTGAACCGTATTATACGGTGCATGACTTCCTGACCTAAAACATTAAACTAAGTACTTGCGTGAAATATTGGAAGGCGTGAAGAAGGAGAATAGGGCAATATGTATCTGTCGTCAAGGTCAGGATAGGTCATTACACAGTGGGAATGAAGGGTTTCCCATATATATCCTTTACTTATTGCTGTAGAATATCAATGGTCTCCCAGTCACAGATAGGGCTATTTACTGCTGACCAATAAATACATTTTGCTGCAAAAATCGATCTGAAAACACAGATTACACCATTAGAAATTGAGATTTCTCTGAAATGTTTGAAAGTAGTGTACTTATCAACCTTAATTCCCATAAAGAATTTCCCCAAATACTTAAAATCTTGAATAAAGATTTCCCTTAATCTCAATTGGGCTTATGTGTCAAAATGATCTGACTAAATGTTTGTTTTTCTATAAAAAGAAACTATTGCAACTTTTAATTCTCAAATGCATGACTATATTTATTTTCATACTTAGTCAGAATGATCAACATATTGAATGTGGCCGTAGTGCACAAGTTTGTACCAGCCTCCTGCGAAACTTGCTGGTAGATGGAATATGTGTTTTAAGTGAGACGGGAAGCGGTTTTATACAGCGCCACAAATTCATCATAATGGATATAGAAGAATGTAGATAATCTGGCTAGATTATGATTTATTTTAATATTTATTCAAAAGTTTTAGTTTTTTTTTTTTTTTTCTTTTTCTTCACTTGAGTTATGTACACTGCACAAATGCTATTTAGGGAAGAGTCCCTTCATCCTTTGGTTTGCCAGGGAAATGAAGAATCCACGTCTGTCTGGAATTGTTTTTTGTAATTTGAAAGATGGAAAACATATAATTTTAAGTCGGAACCCAAGCTTTAGATAACAGGGCCTTGGAGATTTTTTTTATTTAAAAGCAAGACAAGATACATTCGTAGATTATACAATTGGTAGAAATCAGAATGAAGCATTGAGTATATCGAGGTGTCTGTCACAGAGTTTAGTTATATACATGGCTGTCAGTTTCAGCTGTCTAATTACACTGATTCAGAATAGATGCAGCATTTTTAAAGCCTATTTAGTGTTGGTGCGATGTGAAAAACCCTCTTTAATTGACTGTTTAAGCTAAAAAATCTGGGGATTTCTATTGGATCCCAAGGGAAACTTCAGCAAGACCTTGTTTGGGGAATTCAACAAGCAATATTCAATTCAGATGGAAAGCAGCCCATTCACTTGTCCACTAATTGGGTATTCCTGAATTCTGGATGCCCTAAGGGTTAGGAAGAACGGATAAAGTTGGGCTAAGGGAGTGCCAAATCCATACCAAGTAATCCTTTTATTGCCTGAGGGGACTGCAATATGCCACAGAATTGTGACACCTAAATGGTTAAGACAACCTTTTTTTTTGTTGTTGTCATTTTAGCCTTTGAGAATAATTCTGCTTGAGCACAGATGGTGTTCAGTCATTGGACATTGTTTTATTTGTACTCACACTGGGAGAACTTTATATGTAATAGCTTGCTTTATGCAACGCTAACAGAGTGGTTTTAATTTTTTTATTTACATTTTTTTTCCCAGTGACCCTAATAATGCACATGGTGTTCTCTAAGTGAACCCTTCTTCAGGCTTCAATTAACATAAAATTATTGTCTTTTAGAGGTTTAGTTACTATTTTATTGTAGGGATCTTGGGCCCCAAGCCAACTGTCCATTAAACAACAAATCGTGGACCGTTGTTTGGGGCCTGGTGAATACAATGACATTGGGACCCATTTTTAGGTTCCATCAAGGGCTTCCAGATCCACCATGTCTTCTTGGACACTCGGCACATAAATAGCTTAATGGAAAGTGATACCCTGCAGTAAGTAGAATAAACTGGGCGGTATCAGCAGACTTACTTGGTGTCATCAGAGTTCTAGTGCGCACGTTTTTTTTCCTGGACTCAATGTGTACATTATACAAAATATAAAAGGTCTATTCTTTGCCTGTCCATCTCAAAGTCAACCTCTTAATCTGTGCTTTAAAATGCTTTCATCAAAGTTTATGATGGAGCCTGAAGTTCAGAGCATTGCTGTAAAAATGTATAAGAGACTTTTTATTTGATTTTGTTTTTATTGTAAGATAAAATTAGGCAATGGTTATTCAGTAATGTCCTGAACTGCAAAGAATGTTTGCTCAGTATTTCTTTTATTTTCAAAATTTCAGCACTGTCCCTGCATGATTAGCCTTGTCATCTTAATCCTTTTTACCCATTCCACCCCTTTTATGGGTTTAACCTCCGAATTGCCGTTTTCTCTGTGTAAACCTCTGACCAGTATAATACTAACTGATCCTTCTTGACAAGGGTTTTGGGCCACAACACCCATCATCTTCAGCCAGCATTATAATATTCATAAAGTATTTACCACTTTTGGGGAACTGGGGTGAGTTGCTTTAAGATGTGGTTCTGCGGTTTCTCTTTTCTGGATTACCGTACATTCTGGAAGAGGGACAACACGGACTAGTGTGGCTGCAGGAGAGTATAAAATTGTGTCACAACGCTGGGAAACCTTTAATCTCTCCTACCATGGTGTGTTCACCCCGAGGCCAGCAAAGTTGCGTTAAGTTACCTCTGTATTTCCTCTGACCAGTATAATACTAACTGATCCTTCTTGACAAGGGTTTTGGGCCACAACACCCATCATCTTCAGCCAGCATTATAATATTCATAAAGTATTTACCACTTTTGGGGAACCGGGGTGAGTTGCTTTAAGATGTGGTTCTGCAGTTTCTCTTTTCTGGATTACCGTACATTCTGGAAGAGGGACAACACGGACTAGTGTGGCTGCAGGAGAGTATAAAATTGTGTCACAACGCTGGGAAACCTTTAATCTCTCCTACCATGGTGTGTTCACCCCGAGGCCAGCAAAGTTGCGTTAAGTTACCTCTGTATTTCCTGTTAACAAAGTGATGAATAGATTCGATGTGATGATATCTCACAAATCACCCAGTTAAAGCCAGGACTGGATGAACTTGGGACCATCTTGGTTCTGGGGACACCAGAAAAATGTCTACCAAAAATCTCTGCATAAGTGTGTCACTAGATTTGTCCCGTACCAAGGCTAGTGTTCTTCAGTGGTCTTCTGCACATTAACCGTGTCTAGGCACACCCCACTTCTGTCCCCTAGAGTATTGGCCACCAAACTCCACTGCCTTCCATCCTGCTTTCAGGGATTTGGTTCAACAAAAAAATTAAAGATAAACATAAGTTATATCCACTGTGACTCTCCATGTTTTCAAAAACTCACACCATTTTTGTATTTGTATTTTAATTTCATTATGTCAACTTATTAAGACAATACCTTTTTAATAAAATACTTAATTAGGGAAATATTGAAACATCTCTCATGTGGATAATTTACCCTATTAATGGCTCTAATAAACCACTAGATTATTAAGTAACAGTAAAAAAAATTCTTTTGAAATTCTTACGGCTTCTAATGTCACAGGATTCCCTTAAGTAGTCAAGGACTTATAGCAATGTTTTAGAGGAAGGGTAGTCTACAGACATGCTAACTGTAATTAGATGTACTCTGTTTTTTGTTTGCAATGTAATTATGGTACCATCATTAGTCAACCAGAAATGTAATTAGCTGAAATACTTTGCATTAAGTGCTCCCAACGTGAAGCGATTTCAGAGTGGTTTTGAGACATCTGTAGAGAATACAGTTCTTTTAAGGTGACTGTAATGTTCCAAAGAAACCTTTTTTTAATGTACCACATTTATTTTCTTTCAAAGTACAAAGTAAATCAAATCCCTTCCGTAATTTGTGGAATCTGAAAATTGAATCTGGGGAACAAAACGTGATGGAAGTCCTAACTTCAACCAAAATCTATTATTTAAATAAAAAAAAAAAAAAAAAGTTATCAGCAGTGCTTCATTTAAATTCTGAGTTTAATTACCTCTGAAGCCTTAGGATATACTGGAGACATCCTCCGTTTACCAACACACACTCCAATTCTGGAGTTTTGTATAGGGTAAGGTTTGTTTTAGATGTTTGCTGATATTCAAGTAAGCTACAAAGCATCAAGATGTATACTGGCAGATGGCAAGTTGCACATTTTTTAATGATTTATCAAGCACGCAAGATATAAACTTCAGTTTACACCCCCAAGGCATATACTTTGCAGAATTCTAATCGCAACCTTGGAAAAACGTCAAGATTCCTATTTACAGAGTGATTGTGTCACACACCAAAAGAAATGGATGAAATCCAAGCCAGGGACTGTTAGACTTTTACTGCTAAAATACCAATCCATGCGCCTTTTTTAGGATGTAAAGTACAGAGAAGGGTAATGGGCTAACCCGGGGTTTCAGTTGTACTTCTCATAGTTGTTGTTTGAAAGGCTTTTAATAAATTGAAAAGTGAATTTTGCAATATTTTGTCAAAAATAATCCAGTTAGATGATTTCGAGAAGGTTTCCAAACCAGCTTTGAGGCACCTGGATAAGTTACCGTATGTTTCGACTTTATGGGGAATTCTCATGTAGGAATCTTTCATTTATTGATAGAGACCAAGTTACTATTTGTGTATTAAAAGTCTGTATGGCACAGGTTGATGGCTTCCAGTCTGCATTGCTCCCTCAACAATATGCCTGGCAGAAAGGGCAATAAAGGAACACTATAGGATCAGGAGTACAAACGTGTATTCCAGACCCTGTACTGTTAAAACCACCATCTAGCCCTTTTGTTCTCCTAAATACGGTAAAATCGTACTTGTATTTAAGTCTGCAGCTGCTGTCTGCCCCTGATCTGCCTGCTTGGCTGACATAATCCGAAGTGGTGTTCTGAGCCAATCGCAATGCTTTCCTATAGGACTGGCTGAGACTGTCAATGAGGCAGGTCAGGGGCCCTCCGACGAAGGCAGACCGCCGAAACGCGTCAGGTGCACTTTGGACTTTTATTCAAGGGACCTTTTCTTTTAAGATTTGATATTTTAATCATTTTTAAGTGTTGTGAAAAATAAAGTGTATTGTTACCCTTTGAACCTGCGTTCCATGGTGGTATACTGAGCACAACTATAGAAAGGACCCAAAGAAAGTTCCAACAGATTTTGATTCAAGGCATGCAGTTTGAGCCAGCTAATTAAGTGGCTCTTTTTATGTGAGTGAGACCAGTATTACAATTTTATAGTTTTACTGTGACGTTATTACCCTATGTGTTTTTTCTTCCCATCTGTGTTTTATTTCCAGATTGTGGTCAAGTTTGGGTAATATTATTGTATTTTTTATTCTATTCAGAGTGCTCTCACCATTTGTATTTTAAAGGTCAGGGGCAGAGCCAGTACAAGTAAACACAGCCCTGGCCAATCAGCATCTCCTCCATAGAGATACATTGAATCACTGCATCTCTGATGACAGTTCAAGGTCTCTATGCAGAGGGTGGAGACACTGAATGTCAGTCACACTGTGCAGCACTGCCCCAGGAATCACCTCCAGTAGTCCTCTAAGGAGTGGCCAGTGGAGGTATCCCTAGGCTGTAATGTAAACACTGCATTTTCTCTGAAAAGACCGTGTTTACTGCAAAATGCCTGAAGGGAATGATTATACTCTCCAGAATAAATACAATGAGCTGTACACATTTTTTACATTTAAAAAGATAATTGGTCATAGTTCCTGGATTACCCTGGCACTATCCCTTTGTTCAGTGAATACACTCTGCATTAACAAATTCATATTAGAAACAGATGGTTGCAATGAGCTGAACGCGGTCAGCTGACACTCTCAGCCAATCACTGCTGCCTGTTGCTGGTGAGGATAATGCGTCCTCATTAGCCTGAGCAACGCAAGGGGGCTGGGCTGATGGCTGCTGGGGACTCTTATTTAGTGTTAAAACTATTCAAAAACAGTTATTTAATGAATGAAAGGACAACACCAGGCACTATAACAACCTAAATGAGGCATCTCTTTAAAGGACAACACCAGGCACTATAACAACCTAAATGAGGCATCCCTTTAAAGAACAACCATAGGCACCCAGGTCACTTCAGATCAATGAAGTGGTCTGATTGCAGTTGCCCTGTTGGTTCAGCCCCGCAATGTAAAACATTGCAGTTTTTGTAGATGCAGCAATGTTTTTATCTCGGGGCTAAACAGCGGACCGCCACGAGAGTTCCTCTGATGCAAATACAGAGACACAGTTATGTGATGTTCAGTGTCCTCACACATTGCATGATGTTGTCGCACGTCTTCAAATCCTGATCATCCCTATGAGAAGCCTTTGATTGGGCGAGCGCGACATGTGTTACTAGTCCCCAATGCTTCTCTACAAGAAGGATTTGACTTGAATAAGAAGACGGCGAGGAGGCTAACTGCAGGACATCGTCACCAAAAGTTGGGCACGTGGCTGCACGGACTGAGACGTGGTGCTGAAAAAAGGCAAGTAGAACCTTTTTGTCCCCTTATTTAATTTCATTTAGGAGGGCCCTAATTGTAATTAGTGAGTAGAACAGTATATTGGGAATATGGGAATGAGGGAATGTTTGTATTCCTAACGTTAGTGTCCCTTTAAGCGCTTGGCAACAATTGCATTCTTGAAATGATGAATGGAGCTGATGCCTTAGCTGATAGCAGCTCTTTCTCTGTTTCACACTTATGTGAGTAGAGCCCGGATATATGAATATGAATGCGCTTTACTGAAACTTGGTCTCCTTCACACTGAGCATTATGGGGAGGTAGGGACTTGATAAGCAAAAAAAGAAGGTATAGCCTCCTCGTTTGATGTCAGGCACTACAGTCATAGCTATAGTGATTAAAAAAAATAAAATTAAAAAAAAAAAGTATTTAAATTTCTTTCATGTTGCTGCTGTTATAAGCTTCTACTTGCAGAGAGACTGGAAATGGGCGTATACGTCACGGTGGTTGTTGTTCCATTAAAATGCCTTTTATTTGCCCTTTCCCATGTGGGCTTGATTAACTCTCAATGAGCAGTAGGCCCTAGTTTTTAAAACCTGTATTGCTGCTTTATTCTGAGTATTTAAAATGGGTTGCTATAAGTGTATAGTTCAAAACATTTTAAATGGCTAAAAAGTTCGTTTTGCCACGAGGGTGTTTGGTTACTGGGTCATTTATTTACTTAGTTTACTGAATAATCTGTTGGTAGATACTTTGACAAGTCATAAAAAACAAGAAAAAAAAAGGTATATTTAAACTGGAATGATTAATGAAACCTAATTCGGTAATATTTTTCTCAGAGTTATGGGATACACTCTGGTAAACAATAGTTCAGAGACAAGGGTCTAAAAAAAAATATATAAGATCCATTATAGGATTTTTATCCGAAAAGATGGCTGTATTTACAGAAAAGGGAAACTGTTGTGAGCTGCGCCCATTGATGTATAAGATGTGGTACTTTTATGTATCTTCAAAATAATAAAATGCTGATATTAACCACGCATCAATTGATGGCGAAAGCATGGAGCCCCTTTTAATAGTCTACCTTAATCTCTGCAATAGATACACAATGTATCTATGGGAGAAATATTACAGCACTCCCCTTCTCCTCCCCCCCCCCCATGTAAAGCTATCCAATGGGCCAGGTATATGTGAGAGGTGGTGTGCCCACTACCCCTATACACTTTCCTCCCAAATCTTATCTTATCTGTATTAATGTACCGGCTCTGGCAACTGCCTAAGAAGACAGAGTTGCTTCACCTCGTGCACAGAAATTCTGAATCTAAACGCTCAAACTGTTTATATGTGTCACATGTTTATTACGTATGTGTGTGTTCAATGCAATAACCTGACACTCCTCGAGACAATGTGACACTGTGACAATATCACACTGTAAAGCACGGTAAGGGGGGGGGGAGGGGAAGGAACCTGAAGGGACAGGATATTTGTATGTAATGCAATATGGAATGTGAGATAGTCTGTATTGTCGTAAAAAGTGTGCGCTGTATTGATGGAACTATCACACCCCCTTTTTGCCCCTCTTTATTTTTTGTACCCTCTCCCCTAACAAATTAAACACTCCATAATAATTTTAACATGGGGGGTAGGCAGGAAATGATGAAACTTTTTTAAAATAAAAAGCAATAGAACATGTTGACTCCAAAATTCCCCCTTAATTGTAATTAGTTGAGGCCCCTCTCCTCCCCCTGAATACTAGTTCTAGTTATGCTGTAGTATTGTTTTAGTTTTGTTTCTCAAGTTTTTTTTTTTTTACCCTTTTTATTTTTGCGTTGTTGAATGTAAACATTTTTTTGCACTTATTAATGGAATTTTGTTACAGTCACCCGCCCCAAACCATCCTTCCCTGCCACAATAAACCCTTATTTATGGGCCTTAATTACCGGAACACCAGTGGGTCCATTAAGAATAGTCTTGTAAGGATGCAGAGAAATAAATTCACGTAGCTCCCTGAAGAAATGTCACCGGGGACATGCCACTCTCTTGGGGAAAGTTAAAATTAGATTTTGCGAGGACAAAGATTGGGAATAACCCAGCACAGGTGGTGACTACATCCAAATAAAAAGGATTTCACGCCCTGGGAAGTTGAAGAGCGCAGTGACCAAATGGTGGGGGATGGGATTCAGGAATGCAGTAAAAGGGCTTGGGATGGGGTGACGGACATTCTAATTTTGAGTAGACAGACTGTCTTCCCCTGCCAGTGTTAACCAAACTGGAAATAATGCCAAGCACAATGATTGTTGCTGAACAACAGACTCAACCGCAGTGTACGATAACGTTGAAGATCGGTGAAATATTTGGCCATGCGGGATCCTGACCCAGACATCCGACATTGAGTTGCATGCTTATAGTTTAGAGAATATTCATAGTGTGTGTGTGTGTGTGTGTGTGTGTGTTTTAACTCTTTCCTGTCCACATTGGTCCATTTTGGGAGCTGGGCAAACTTAGAGAGCTTATTTACTGAAATGGGAGTTGTGGTGAGTTGATTACTGGAGTGAAAAACAAATATTACAGGGTTATTCACAAAAGTGAGAATTGAAGGTGAATTCAAATCGAATTTCAAATTTGAGGTTGTAGTAGTCAAATCGAAGGCTGAGCTGACTTCAGTTTGGCTATTTCGACCTCAAACTTGCGATTCACTTTATCTTTTCACTTTATTGAAACACCCTGGCAGAGGGCAGGGGGATATCCAAATAAGTGAGTAGTTTAATGAGTTTTGTTATTAGCAATGTAACCTAGATGGTTTGATGTGCATTTTGTTTTCAGGAATCCAAAAATCCAGAATTTAATTGCTTTGCAGGGTGTTGGGATTTCCTTAATAACGGTGCATTTCCCCTGTTAATGCGTAGATGTGTGTGTGTGTGTGTGTGTGTGTGTGTGTGTATATTTATTTGTATTTTTTTTTTTTTAACCTGCTGTGTTATGTTACATGCACAGTAGTTAACTATCCACAGAGCTTTACCAGTTCTGACTTAAAGCACCTCCAATTAGCATCACAGTAAACTGCAGAGTTCTGTTCGTTCTGCGTTTAGCTCAGCTCTCTCTGTGCTCTACACATCTAACTACAATGGGTCTGGGGTACGGAAGGCACGTATCACCTGGCAGTGGTGACTCCGATGTCATTTAGATCCTAGGACCACCATTTCAAAGCCCCGCTGGACATCCCATTGTTAGTCGTGTTCATTCTAGTGAAAACAGGTTTTTGCTACATTAATGTTTTTTCTTTTAGGAACTCTGCAGTGAACTCTGAAGAGTGAATAGATATTGTATTTCTTATAAATGTGTGCTTTGTTTTGTAAGGTAATAAGACATGTTTTGGGCAGGAGAGGTCATATCTCCATAATTTTGTACACCTTTTAATTTCTATTTTAATCTTAAAGCTACAGTATAGCGTCAGGAACAAACCTATATTCCTGACACTATAGATGTGAAACACAGTTTGGGCCCCTGGCCTCCCTTGTCTGTATTTTACTCGCCTTTTTCAAGCACTGCGTGGGTGTCCTTGCAGCTGGCACCACCTCCTTGGCTGAGATCATCAAATTTGATGATCTCAGACAATCCGACGCTTTCCCCATAGGAAAGTACTGGGACTCTAACTCGCACACGCAGCAAAATGCCGCACTGTGCCAATCAGCATGTCCTCATAGAGATGTATTGAATCAATGTATCTCTATGAGGAATGTTCAGCTTTTCCATGCAGAGCGTGGAGACACTGAAAGTCAGTGCTGCACAGTGTGAAGACACAAAGATGAAGAAGGCAAGCAGTCACAACACACACACACACACACTGCATGGAGTAAGCTGTGTGATTCTAGGCAGGTTCAGGCTGTGAGTCCTTGTCCGGCTCCAGGTTATATTTGGAAGTGACGATGTCTCGGTAGGACATGTGAGGGGTATGAGGTTCTCCCTGGCTCTATGCCATAAAGCTAGCATTCCTATATTGAAGAGCTTTGTCGACAGGCCTCTCGTTCTGTCCCTCACACTTTCATTGCCGTCTGAGCTTGAAATTTATGTGATCGTTATCCCGCAGCCAGTCCGCAATCTCCGAAATGCAGGGAAGGGGAAGGATTTGGATAAATACCAAGATTGGGAGATAAGGCTATCACGGATTACTGCATCTCCCTCTCCTTCGTAGTTGGACGAACGAATGTAATCTAGCAATCCGCTAAAAAAAGATACTGCTACATTGAATATCACAGGAAATCCACACTTTCCTAACTCTATTATCTATTGACATTATCTAGATTACGTAATCACACTGCTAGACCTGAAAACAGCAGTAGCCGAAATCAATAAGTCTGTCTGTAAAAGCTGAACGAGAAACATTGCAGACTTGTAGAAATATTCCCACTTTGGATTTTTGGTAATTAACATTGTAGGCCATAGTGAATTTAACATTAACAATGTAATTAACAAACCTGTAGGTCCACAGTAAGCACTTATCGAGTCACTCCAAGCACCATGGCCATTTCTGCCTTTGGAAATGGTCATGGAGAAAGGAATCTGTATGTGCAGCGTTTCTGTTTGAAACGCTGCACGTCCAGAGATATTTGGACTTCTAAATTACCCCTCACCAGCACAACAGAGCGCATGCATGAAACCGTCCACTCAAATGTGTCTTGTACAGCCATTTTAAAGGTGAACTGTGCATGCAGCATATGTAGTACAAAGCTCTAAAAAAAATTAAACAAAATAAAATAATAATTTTAAATGATTTTGCATTATTACTACTTAAACCTATTGTACAGTGGATCTTCAGAAGTTTAGCAAGTTAACCAGCAGATGTATTGCTCTAGGCCTGGAAAAACAAACAAAGGCTTTGGACGAATCCCTCCACCCCCAAAGGAGAAAGCTGTTCAGAACAAATTATCCACTGCATGAGCTTCGGTATGAAACTGTGAAAGCAGAGCTGCCTAAAACACTGTGATAGGCCTGAAACGCGTTAGGTGACTCACTTTTTCACAAGTGATGTTACCCTTGTTTTGCTTTGCCATGAAAATCAACACACATGTGAATGTTTTGTTCCCAAGCTGAATCCAGAGGATATTTTAATTTTTTATATTTTTTTGCACCAACTTTTCTCTTCAGTGGGATCCAACTTATGTGTTTATTGTTCCTTTGTTCTCAAAGTGAGCCTACACATCTAACTCCAGGGATATGTGAATAATTTTTTACTTTTCGATTTATGGACACTATATTGTGCTAGGGAACTTGCATTCTAGAATTAGACGTGGAGTCGTTTTTGCATACTTTTTTCAGGTGTTGTGGTTAGGCTCACATTCCCTCGTTTGCCTGCGTCTCTCAGTAGAGCGGGATGGAATGGTAGGTGGGGACAGCCAGTAATTTGGTTCCGTGGTTTGACTGAAAGGTGCAGATGCTTGTAGGCACTTGTTTCTTTCGAGACAATGAGCATACTCCCCTGCCTCCCCCCCCCCCCCCCCCCCCCCTCGCATACATCTTCCATAAGGAAAGACTCGCAATACATCTGGTGGAACAATTAACTTTTTTTGCCTGTAATTCCTTTCAGTTGTAGATGGGCAGCGAGCCAAAAGGCTGGACTGTAACTATGAAACAAACTTACGAGGGTTAATGGATCCTGCTCAGATTGTGCCGAGAAATGTACATAAAATGTGTACGAGGAGGGCAGGCAGCTTAATATGTGTTTAAATAAAATGTAATTCTGCATCTCTTATGATGAGATATTTCATTAACGTAAAGTAACTACGCGTACGTTTGGTAAAACACGTTTGTGTTTATTCACGAAACATTGAATTGTAGTGAATTGGAAGAACAAATTGCACTTTTTTTTTTCCCTTAACATTTTCAGTATACTGGAAAAGAGAAGGTGTACAGTTACAAATGACGGAGAAAATTTAAAACATAGAGTGAACAACAAACAAAAACGTTCTCGATGGCAAAACTGTGGAACACAAAAAGTAGACAAAACTATTCTTCTAGCCATCGTACCAACTAAAGAAAGGTAGCAGTCTCCTTTTAAGACCCAGAGCAAATGGCATATTTTAGGTCAAAATCTTTAAAGGACCACTATAGTACTAGGAAAACAAACTTGTCCAAACTGGTCCACCGCCTGTTAAAACCCCTTCAGCCACTTGCCTTAATCCAGCACCGGGCTCCCTCGGCGCTGGTTACCTCTCCTCTCCCCCCTCCGACGTCCGCTCCCAAGTGGGAGCTCTGAAACTATGTTTACAGCTGCAGGGTTAAAACCTGGGGGACCTGGCACACAGACCACTTCATTGAGCCGAAGTGGTCCTTTTAATCTGGGGGGGGGGGGAGAAATCAGTTTTTCAGTTGGTTGTATAATGAACTGCATTGTTTTTAGTTTTTCAATTTAATTTAATGCATTGTCTACATAGATGGTTAGCGAAAACTCTGACGCAGTTCAGCAGATACACTCTGCAAATATGAATAATACTTATTTGCCAAGTTGCTTAAAGGAACATTATAGCTTTAGGAATACAAAAGTGTATTCCCAACACTATATACTGGAGGGGGGGGGGGGGGGGTGGAATGGTTTGTTTATTTAAAAAAAAAAAAAATGTAAACCTTTTACTTGGCTCTTTCCAGCAGAGAGTTCCTTTTGGCGCTGGCTCCATCTCTGCTTCCTCCGATGTCAACAAGGTGGGAGAAACTACTACATACACGCTGAGCGCCACATGGGCATTAGGGCTTCCCCCATGGGAAAGCATTATATCCGTTCTTTCCTATGGGGATTTTGAAGACTCTGAACGTCTCATACAGAGTGTGAAGACGTCCAGTGTCATTTCACGGAGTTAGCGCCTCTAGTGCCTGTCTGAGAGTCGGCCACTAGAGGCAGTCTTAACCCTGCAATATAAACATTGCTATTTCTCTGGGGCAAAATGTTTTTTTTTACTTTGCAGAGCTAACGGGACAGAGACAGTGCACCCAGACCACTTCAATTAGATGAATTTCTCTGGATGCCTCTAGTGTCCTTATAACTACGGTCTCAAATAGTTTAGAACCCACTGATTTTAGTTTAGCGTTAATTCCGCAGCTCATCTTGATAGGAAGCAACTGGTGCATTGACGTACCCTGGTAGTGTTTTAGGTAAACTCTGCAGCTAAGACAGGACTCGGCACAGAGCTAGCCGAGGGATTCAGATGCAAAGTGCAGCTGGTCTATTGCACAGTTCACCTGCAGACTACCTGAAAAGTCGTTTTGACATTTAAACCTCAATTTAATTTGTTTGTGATAATTTGTGGTGCGGTTTCAATCTGTTCGATTCCTTTTCAAATGATTTATCTGCAGACTTCACAATTAAGTCTGTGGGTATTTTTTTGTAAATTAATCATTTGAAAAGTTCTACAAAGAGATTATGATCATTTCCGATGCTGATCCAAACCAATGAAATGAAGGCCTTAATTAGGGTGAGCTTTTACTAAGGATCTGATAAGTAAACCCCTGGTTTCAATAAGTCAGTAGAAATATGCTATGTGAAAGCAGGCCATCTCCTGCAAATAATTGTAATTTTTTCTTTTTTTTTTTTTATTAAAGTCACTTAATCGTATAGCAACAGAGTATCTCTATAATTTACCATAATTATATCCACTAATCTTGGGGATCTTACTGCACAAGGAGGAAACCTCTGTTAATTTTTTTTACAATCCCTTTTGTACAGGCTACAGGCATAGAGATACATTTATGCAGTTTGAATCGCCTACAGAGGTTACAATATATGCAATATAAGATGCTTGAATGCCAAGTGTATCCCCAATCCATATGTTTGATATGTGTATATTGTCTGAGATTTTTTTTTTTTTTCTGCAAATTGTAAAATTTGTGTTAATCTGTTCTCCCTCTCCCCACCATAAGAACTTGAATTGGATACTTGTTCATGGAGATTTATCAAAAGTACTTATATATTTTTTTTTATATTATCTAAATCTATTTATGCTTCATGTATTTTGTCTGTGTCTTAAATAGGTCCCACTTTAAACCCAGACAAATTTTAAGTTAATTGATTGAGTCCGCGATTAGGAAGGATGTCCATATGGAGACCCTTTGAGAAGATGTAACAGGATTCCCCCCCCTCCCCCCCCCCCTTATCTGTGTTACATGAGTGAACTAGTGCCATGCTATCATGCAGTAATTACCGATTAAGAAGTCTGTGTTATGTTCTCCCTGTTACTATCCAGATGTATTAACCTTCTAATCACTGGCTTAGCCCATTTAAACTAATTTGTCTATTTAAATACTTAGTCTCTACTGATAATCCGTTGGTAGGTAGTGGTTAGCAGATTCTCTGTTCGGTACCCCTAGTACAGGCATAGACAACCTTCGGCACTACAGATGTTTTGGACTACACCACCCATGATGCCGTGCCAGCATTATGGGTGGTGTAAGAGCATTATGGGGGATGTAGTCCACATCTGGAGTGCCAAAGGTTCACACACCATTTATACAGACTGACGGACAGCATGTGAAATGTTCTGCCCTGTAGTTTAGAAATCAAGTGATTAACCAGTCCAGAAGCTCAATGGCATTCTCAGTGTGTCTGTCAGTGTGTGCGTGCATGTGTGTGTGTGTGTGTGTGTCCAAGAAAATATAGTGGTTCTGAAAGCCCTAACTATAGTCCTCAATTTATGGGGTGAGGAGTTAGTCTAGATCAGGGGGTTGGCAATTTTTGGAACCCCTGGTGTTTTGGACTATGTTTTACCTAATGCTTTGACAGAACTACAGCTTTAAAACTATTACAGGAGATGTAGTCCACAACATCTGGAGTGCCGAAGGTTCCCTACCCCTAGTACAGGCATAGACAACCTTCGGCACTCCAGATGTTTTGGATTACACAACCCATGATGCCTTGCCAGCATTATGGGGAATGTAGTCCACAACATCTGGAGTGCCAAAGGTTCCCTACCCCTAGTAGCTTGAACAGACCATTTCAAGAACCAACTTGACTTTCATTTTAGGTATTTGGAAGAGGTACATTTATTGAGAACAATCATGGATCGCAATGTTTTGGCCAACAGTGACACTTTAGACGAGCTAAAGTACCGTGATATTGATTCGTGATCTGGGGTGTTCATGCAGAACACAATGTATCGGTACAATACCCACTGGGGGTTTAATTCACAATGATGACCTTAAAGATAACTTTTGTTGAATCCCTTTGTTGGTTCTGCGGCCCTCAGTATCACCAGTAGTTGGATTTATGACATCTTTCACTTCCCCTGGCAATATGCAAGGTTTTCATTCTGTTGGCCATCAGCTGGTATATGGAATTCAAATGCTGCAAATGGAAATCAATTAATGCCATAGGAAGCACCATGACATTAATTTCCCTCTGCCAGCATTTGATGACCACTTCCTGACTGGAGACCCATGTCAAGTGTGTGTAATTTATAAGCAACTGGTAACATTGGGGTTACCAAAAAGGCCTATTTAGAGTATTCTCACTTTATTACTCCAATGATTTGTTTTTGTTTTTTTAGTTATTCAGAAAGATCATTGTTTTGATAGAGTAAGTGGGATTTTGGAAATAAATGCTCTCTAGTGTATTCAAAGCAAATTTTGAAATTTAGACTAAAGTAGTCAAACTGAAAACAAACTCGACTTGGAGAATGTTTCTAATTTGATAGTTTTGGCCTAAAATGTGAAACTTTGAATTCCTAAAATTTCATCCATTTGGGGCACATGGAGATTGAGACAGAATGCAGGGTGCCTTTCTCGCTAGAACTTGAAAACTTGGTATTTATGACTCTTCCATGACACGAATGACTGACAATAGATCATCATTTATGCTGCGATCTCCCATTCCTTGTGTTGGTTTATGATTTGATCTACATTTTAAGATTGATTGTGCTCTGGAAAGATTTGATATCACTCTGTTGTGGCAGGGAAGCAATCTGTGCAGATGGATAATTGGGGTAAAGAGGTAAAAATGTGGGTTATCTATCAAAATCACTGATCAGCTGCAAGAATAACAATTGAAGCTTGTCCTTCCCAAGTCATGCCTTTACTTGATCACGAGATAATGTGTGAGCTACCGTTTTGCTCTGCTTCCGAACCTCTCTTCCTGCCAAGTACAATCACATTTTCAGGTACTGGTGTTTGTACTGACTTGTGCAGCATTACATAGCTATGCGATAACCTAGAGATATCACATATTTGTTGGGTTTCAGAAGCCGTACTGATTCAAGATGGCACCTACCGGAACCGTTTAATCACTGTGAAAAAAAGTTCTAACATTACTGAAAATGGAACAATGAATTCATAACATTCCATCGGTTTCCATGGTGATTGGTCCTCTCTTAGAACATTGCCCTAGTATTTTTCAATTTTATTTAATTTTAAACAACTTTTTGGCAACCCCATTGGCTGTTGTGTTCTGATTATGATTGAAGCTAAATGGCTAAGGCATACGTTTTAAAAACAGACAGACAGGATGTGTTACTGCATCTTTATAAAAGATTTGTAACAGGTAAAACGCAGTTCAGCGCCACTTAAAGTGTAAAATTAAAGTGGGGATGGTCTCAAGGCACAGATTAGGTCAAAGGGAGGTATGCATACATTGCTATATCATAGACCGGTCTGGTTACCGTAAAGCCTATCTGTCGCAGCGGTTGGTTAGTATTATATTTGGCTAGTCCTATAGCCCTTAAAGTTAACATGCTTTGGGAACACATTTATGTCATGCTTATTTCGTAGGGTTGTATCACGTTAATATCTGTTGCGGTACCCTCCAACATATACTAAACATTATGCACTTATACCCGTTGAGTCCGGTCGCTTGTATTAAGTAGGGTCATCGCTTATTTTGTAGCGTTATATTAGGAATTCACTTGGAGTCCGAAACTGGGTGCGAAGTACGTAAGATTATGGAGAAACAGATATATGTATGGCCGCTTTTAAGTGACAGTGGCTTAACTAGGGTAGAAATAAAACCGTCTAGGAAAACCTCAGGTCATCATATTCAGCTTATGGAGTCCCAAGTTGGTGACCCGTCGGGTTACAGGGTTTCAGTCCAGCATGGGCAGATTACCAGTATTCCGGGCTTCATCCGATACCCGTTGTTGGTCTGCTTAGGCGTGTGACGCTCAGGTGCTGGAGAGACTGTGTGCTGATCCCGGACCTCTGCTTGTGGACCATAATAGGTGTGCCATGTAAAGTTGTTACTAGGTAAGTCCCGTTGTGGCCCCTCTGGTAGGCACTCCTCCGCTCCCTGCCACTGCCGAATTGGCAAATATTATGTTGATGTGTAACCGGGGTGTCAGTTCTGCCCCAGGGTCTCGGAGGGGTTGGTACGTCTTGAAAGTGACCTTGGTGTCTTCTTGGGTCTGCGGTCTTCCCGTTTGGTTGGACCTTGCATGCTCTCTGTTTAGACTGTGTTGTGTATGTTGCAGCCCTCCTTGGGGGTAGGTTATGCTTGCCGGTTAGGGCCCTCTGCGCTCTCTGCCTGGGTGGAGTGCCTCTGCTTGTTGTATGAGCTTGAGACAACTTCCCGCCTTCCAGGGGTTTCCCGCGCCTCATCTTGCTGATTCTACGTTTGCCCGTGGGTAACTCTTGTTTGGGTGCCGTTTGCTTTGCTCTGCGTGATAACTGTGCCCAAAATTTGTTAAAGAGCTCCTCGATTGTGTCGGTCGCTTTGGTGTTGGGGCCTGTTGCCTCTGATTGCAATATTTGCTTGCCGCGTGTTATGGAGTTGGGCACGTCCGCCATCTTGGGTGCCGACGCTCTTAATCTGCCCGAGGAATGCTACCGCTGCTTTGTTCAGGGCTGCGGTCATCCAGCTCGGCAGGGACCGGGATATCCCCCCCTGTCCATGGGGGGCGGAGGCTTTGTGAGAGTGCCCCCCCCTTTCAGCCAGAGAACCGGGAGAGCAGCCGTCTCTCCTCTGCTCCCACCCGTGTAGGCCGCAAGCTGCGATGTGGTCGGCTCCACCACGGAGGGTCTCCTATCTGGTATCCCCCGATGCAGCATCGCCTCCTGGTCAGGATTATCGCTGTCCACAGCCGGTACGCTTGGGTGGTCGGGCGTTAAGACCCAAATCTTTGCCTTAGGCTCAGGAGCTCTCAGCAGGCACGTCTGCTTTGCTCGGCTGGTAAGCTCGGCCCCTCGTGTTCTTATTTTATCATATCATTGTGTGCGTTCTGGTAACAAATATCCATTGTCCTGCTATTTTCAGTGTTGCAGTGCTGCCCTGGGCTAGGGAGGGGGGTGACGAAGATGTGAGTGTCACTGTGTCTCTTTGGGCGTGGTACGGGGGCGAATTGATTGTGTTAGCACTGTGATGTGGGCAGCCTGATTACTCTCTTGGTGGCGGGTGACAGTCATGCTGCATTTCTGTACCGTTGCCCAGTTCTCGGCTACCCCTCAATCCAGTCCAGTCCAACCATTGTACATTCATCCACTAATTATTATTGCTGCGCTATTACGCTGTCATATAGGCTCTGCCAATGTTCGCTACTCTGGAGAGGAATTTGTGATTATCAGACAGTGTGTCATGTTAAGCATTGCTGCTGCTTTTTTATTCATTTTAGCCCAGATTTTCTCAGCTAACATAGGTGAGTTTTGAAGTGTATTTTATGAGCTGGTGACCGGAGCGGAGATATGTATCTACTTGAAATAGTTGGTATTTATTTATTTGCTACATAGATCTGACAGGTAACGTTAAGTCAGAAAAAGGAATGTTTGGGCTCAGTTCAAGGCTATTGGCCTTGAATTCTACTTAAGTGACCATACTGCCCTTTGAGCTGTGGACTGTCATTCTGGTGTGTGTTTTCAAAGGGACACCATAACCACTGTAGATTATTGTAATGTTTTGTGATGCATAGAGTCTTATTGGAGTTTTTACTGAAGTCCCTAACGTATTGTCAAATCTTTTTTGTCTAGATTGACAGCAAAAAAAACAGGGTGGCATCTACGGCTCCCAAAATCTGTCTCTCTGCTGCCATTGAGATTTGGTGTAGCTATTGTACTTGGTTAACCAGTTAAATCTGGAGGCCAGTGATGGACTGTGATTAATAGGTGCAGCAGAGTCCAGTTATAGCTCCGCGCTCAAAGCACAGGACACACAAACGTCCACATTACTAAAATGGCAGGAGAGAGGATAGCTGTGTAGGTCAAGGAGAATACGTGAAAATAGTTTGACAAAAATCCAACATGCACCATAACTACTGCAACAAGTTCCAATGATTAAGGTGCTTAGAGTGTCAATTCATACCGTACAGATTACGTTTTTGATGAGCGTTCCTTTGCACAGGCATGGCCCCTCAATATATGGAAGATGTGGTGATTTGGTAAAATAAAAAGATTTGGAAAAATAGCCAGCAAGTGGATAATGACTGTAAAATTCTCTGCTATTTCAACACTCTCCCCTTTTTCTTTTACCCAACAGCCTGTTAAAGGGCATTCCCTCCGTCTCTTCCTCTTGGTACAAATGGAACATGTGGAATCACTGGGGTCATATTGTATCACAGAAACAAAATACCCTGGCACTGTTCCAAAGGATGGAGGGGGGCGAAACCCCCATAAACTTTGTCGTTTGTTTCTTTGCTTGAGGGGATTTTGTTAAATGTTAACTTTGTAATATTAGAAAAGTTCTGTGGGAAAATACATTTTTTTTTTTTTATTTCTTTATTTTATTTCAATTAAGTGTATTCTGCAGAACTAGTCACCACTAAAACCATTTTTCTAATTAATTTTACTGGAACGCACACTCCTATTTAACAGAGAACATCTTACTTCTGTTCTGACATATACGTACATAGAAACATCGAAATTTTACATTTTTGTAAAAGCCATAAGACTGATGTCATCTGCCTAGTCTATGTCAAAGGCCAGGCTTTATCCTTTATTTATTTTTCCTGCTCTGGATATCTGCGTGCCTGTCCCACGCTTTTTCAATGCTTCCTCTCTTCTGGTGTTTGCCACCTCTGCCGGAAGGCTAATCCATGTATCTGCATATTTTTTCTGACTTTTTTTTTTTTATTTATTTTTTTTTGTGTATCAATGTAATCCCACCATTTTTTCCTATATTTCCTACTGCCTAACTTCAGTAATGTACTCTTCTTGCCTAAGCTTCATTGATTCTGTACAAGATGTCCCGTCCCCCTCCTTCATAACCTTGCACCATGTATCACTCTATGCTGACACTTTATAATATAGAGTAGATGATGGACCATTTTGCTAGCTCATTTTATCCAGCATTTCCATGTCTCCAAAAGGTCACTAAAGGACATCGTCTTTCACCTACAACCGTAAATCTTGTTGTAGTCTTCGGCTAACCACTTGACCTCTTTGGCACCACCCTGCTAATTTCCCCAAAACTACAACACAAAAAAAGCCCCTTCTCCATTGTCTTATTGGTAACTTGCGTTATTTATTAGTGATGCACAAACATGCGCTCCCCTCCTTTCCCTGCTATATAATCTCTCCCCCCACTGCTGCTTTTCTCTGTCCCCCCCCCCCCCCCCCCCCCGCTGCGCATTGGGGCGAATCTTCATCTGCAGGGGATTGTGGGAATCTTTCAGTCCTCGCTCACCCCTGGAGCCAAATAATAAGCGGCTTCAGAAAGCGAACCCCAGGAGTCTGGCTCTGCTGGGCCGGGAACAGTAGGGGACTACTTGCCTTTATAAAGAAAACTTGCACAATCCCTGCTTATTCCCTAACACATAACTGCAGAGGGAGGGAGAGGGGAAACCTTTACCCCCCCACACACAGAGGAAAACAGAAACACTTTTCACTTTGTGTGTGTTGTGTGGAAATGTTGCCCCTGTTGCGTGTTTGTGTATGTGGGGTTATGTTGTGTTGTCCATATAGTATTCCTCTCTCTCTCTTTCTCACAATAGCTGTCCAGCACCTGCAGAGAGTTCACACAATGGATTCCCTTACAACCCTGCCTCTCGCTATGGCCCCCTGCTGGTTTTCCAGGACCCCAGCTTTTTGCTACAATAACTTGTCTGGGGACTGGCACTGGTTTCGGGCAAATATTTCCAAGTGTTTCCCTAATCATCCTTTTTAACACCGGAGGAGGCAAAGACTTTATTTTCCCCTGTGTCAATGCAGGCCCCTGCAATTTAATATTTCATTGTGTTCTTTATTTATTTATTTTTTTTAAACTTGGATAAATAAGAATGATTTAATGCTGTTACTACAATCAGTGACTGCAAATGTGCTGCTTAGCATTGTGTCTTCCAGTTCTGCATATTCACATTTAGCAACAAAGCCCTTTAGTGTATTTATCTGTCACTCTCCTCTGGCAGTAAAAGAGTCGTCCTGCATCTCTTGGAGAAGAAACAGCGGGTTGATATAAGCAGACATTTATATAATATCATTTATAACTAGATTTAAAAAACAAAAACCATTTATTAGAGATGGTAGACTATTGGGGGACTATAAGGTTAGCGGTGGAGCACATAAATCCTGTATCATGAATGTTTATTTTATTATAAAAATGGACGGCTAACTTTGTATTGGGGTCATGCTTTCCTAGACCAGAAGCTATGGATTAATGCGGGCATCACCCTAATATGCCACAGGGTAGCACCAGTCATGTCTTTGGGCAAAATCCTGACAGAGTGATTTGTAGAGGAGGTGGTGGATGCAGCTTTAAATGGATGCTCCAAGCATCAAACATAGTGCAGCTTATTGAATAGAGGGATGGAGAAGGATTCACCTGAGTTTTATTGATTTATTTTTCTCTCTAACTCTCTCTGGCATCATACCTATATAAGGTTAAACATTATTATAGTTAGTGGTACTAATCTCTAATGTCACAGATTTTCAAAAACACAAAACTAGAATTGGTTCAGACGGCAGTAGATAATTGGTATTCTAAATGCAAGACAGTCGGTTCTTACCCCCCCCCCCTTTTTTTTTATTCCCCTTATTCATCACATTCTATAGAAAACCTTTTTATTTTATTTTTTTGTAAATTTAATTTATTTTTGTTTAGAAAGCACTTAAATACACTACTGCTCTGTGCAGTTACACATTTTATGTGGAGGGGGCTAGTGTTGGTGGGGGGGCTCACTGTTCGAATAGTCTTCCGGCCATTGTACTGGTATGTTCCACCATCAAACCTGACCGCCTGTTTCATCGCACTTCCTTAATTGGTGGATTTGACCTGGGGTGCTTTGGCAGCAGTCAGGGTTATATATAGTGATGCATTGGAGATACCTAATCTAGAACGATTATTTAAAAGTGAATTTGAAGTTTTTGGCTGAAACTGAGCTGTCTTGAAGATGTTTTTCTAGTTCATATACCGTGGCCTACATTTTTAAATTCACTTTGAATTCCCAATAGTTTCGCTTTTAGTGACTTAACGCGGTCAGAGTTTCTGTTTGAAGTGTTCTAGTAACCTCTCGTGATTTGGAGAAGGAAGCAGATTAAAATTTCTGATGGTGAAATTATGGTATTTTCCTTCTTCAAACATCAGCAAACCAATGGTGGTGAGGTAAGCAATAAAAATAGAATTCTAGATCTTACTGAAAACACATACCAACGCGATGTGGGGTTAAAATCTCCCAAATAAGGGCCAGCTCAAACAGTTGCTGGCATTAACCCTTCCTGCACCAAAGTGTCATTATGAGACTGGTCAAGTATTGTCCTGATAGGTTGAGTGGCAGGAGATAATCTGTGGGGGTGTCAGATCGACCTTTTATGCCCCCCGTCCTACACAGTGTCTTTTGATCTTTCTAAATTTTACTACCCGACCCACTGCAAAGATAAATGATTTAACCCATTAAGGACCAAACTTCTGGAATAAAAGGGAATCATGACATGTCAGACATGCCATGTGTCCTTAAGGGGTTAAACTGATTTAAAAAATAAATAAAAAATACAATTAAAATATGTAATGTATAAAAATGTAAAATACTTTTTTCTTTATGCTAGAATTGACCATGTGTTTTGGATCCTGCAATTATTTATAAATTACCCTCTCCGTTTAGAAAGGGCATTGATGTTTGTACTGCAAGATATTTAAGTTTGTCAGTAGAGAGTTCTTGCATTAGACTGTTTATGATGTTGATTCGATTTTTATATTCAATTTGTCAAATGTATGCAATTAGCAGTCAAGCAATATTTTTTATAATCTATCAGAACTCCTTTTTAAAAATTCAGCTTTTTACTTTGAATGGGAGATGTGCAAAGTAACATCAATGAGAAGGCGCTGCCTTCATAATCCTTTTTATAATCTGATTTACCAGGGATGTAGTGGATCAAATACGTTTTTTGCTCTGTTTAATGCCTTGTTAATACAGACTGACACAATTTCAGTTATTTCAGATTATTAAATGATCGCATGCTTGCTAACGTTAAAAGCCACAAAAATAGTTTGGCTACTTTAAAAAAAAAATTTTAAAACCCTTTCTGGGCCAGGATTAGGCACATCCTTTTTTTTGTGTGGTCCCAAGGTTTTTCTCAAACCAAAAACTCCAAAACGTATTTATTATTTTTTTAAAAGATTTTTTACTTTTAACCCCTTAAGGACACAACTTCTGGAATAAAAGGGAATCATGACGGAATATTTCCGTCATGTGTCCGTTAAGAGGTTAATATTCGTCAAAGTGTTTGGCATGAGCACGCTCCTGCGTAAATTCTGCAATGATGAAATGTTGCGGTGTTTTCGTTTGTCTAAATCCCCCTTAACCCCAGTACTGCATACTTGCTCTGTACAAACATTTGCACTGATGACGGAAATCATTTTCTTAATATGATGTCACAAGCTGAGGGGGTGGGCTATGGATGCATCAAAAACCTCCACTCTTTCTTCAAAATGATTGAAAGCAGTTTGACCGAATCAAAACATGCACTCCTGGTACTAAAGTAAGCGTTGCGATGTTTGCATTGTCCCATTGAGACAATGATTGCAGTAACTTGTTAATTTGTAACACTCTAACTTGTTTTCTTTCATAATATTTTATGTTTTTTTTTTTTTTTTAAATGTACCTTTTTTTTTTGTACACATATGCAACGCTGTGGAATATGTTGACCTCTCCATAATAAAAGTAAAATGTAAAGTGTATAATACACTGCATTGCTGGCATGCGTACATTTTCAGTAATCGGTCTAGTGTCTGTTACTATATTAGAAATTGTACAAAGAGAAAACAATGTTTGTACTATAACAGCTTTGTAAGATTGTAAAGTATATCTTGCACCACTCTCCGCTAACCCAGCCCCTCAAAACTGTCAATAAGGCAGAGGGAATATTCTGGCCGCCAGATATAACTACTGTCCAACTTGTGTATGCGTAACCGAAAATATACCTTACTTGGATAATTTGAAAATTTTCACATATTTGACTTAAAATGTTATTTATCTTCACTTTAAATTCCGTTAATTGACACTACAGTGAATTGCCCTGGAAATCGTCAGCAGAATCCTAGGGAGTCACGGCTTTCCTTTGAAGTTTGGGAAGATTGGGAACTGTATCTTTGTGTATAAATGAATGAATCGGCTCAACCAGCATGTGTATCTTAACAGATGTCCTTGTCTCTGATCCACATCCCTCTTTCTAATCCCGTGCTGTGTCCATCTTTTCTGCAGGCTCAGAATGAGTGTAGCTCAGAGCTGCACGGCAATAAAACTCCCAGTAATGTGCTTTTCAATAACTTGCCCTTGTTCCTTTTCAGTTACATAAAAAATTGGTTGATCATAAAGTCACACACAAATTCCTGAAATACCGGTAGTTCTTCCACACAGCCACTTTCCTTCAAATAGAAGTGTCCCTCTTTTGGCCGTTTGAATTGTTGGAAGGTATGATTACACAGACGATGCACGGTCTGAGCAGTTATACTAATGCTTATTTGCCTTTTTATCTTTTCGAACTTTGATTATTTTTTTGTTCTTAAATATTCTTTATTTTTTATTTGCTTGAATTTTTTTTTTTTTTGTGCATTTTTGTTCTTTAAGCTGCATGTTGTTGTCATAGTTGTTTACCTGATCTCCGTGTGTGTCTATGTTTTGTTATTTGGCTAGAAGAGTTCTAATGGACAAACCCCCACCATATGTTTTGTGCGTCTAGATGGCAATTTTCTGACGACCCAGCCTCATGCAAACTACAAACATTATTCAAACGGACAGATAAGTTCGTGAAGGGCCTGCTTGGATTTCTTAACAGGAGAAGCACCAGAGAATAGGAAAGCCAGGTCCATATTTGTAAAGAACTACTCTGGGTCTGTGTTCTAAAACTGCAGCAATCGCCATGGAAACCAATGTTCCTCTCTTAGAACTTTGCACCATAGTTTTTTTTTTTATTACATAAATGGCCCCTAGACTTTGATAGCAGATAAGAGCCAAGTAGGCCAGTACTCCCATCTAAAACCACAGTCTTTTTTATTTTATTACCTGCTCAAAAAAGGCTCTTATTTAACAGGTATTGATCTGTCTGTGCGTTTTTTGTAAAGATTGTGTATGTGTCCCTTGTGTTTTAATCCTAATTCACCCTTGGTACAATTTAAATGAGAGGTGGGATGTAGAAACCGTATTCTATAATTAGAATTCTAAAACAGAAGAGGAGTGATTGAAAAATAACACAAATCAGATGTTTACAAACAACACTTTGATCTCCCAGTAGAGTCTTCCTCAGATCTCATGTTTTCAATGCTGGCTGGAAGCAGCCCATTCATTAAATGTCAGCACCTGTTTTTTTTTTTTTTTTTTTTGGTTTAGTTTTTTCTCTCAAGCTAAATTGTTTGACTTTGTTTTGTATTGTTTTGTCAGAGTACTCTGCATACATTAATCCAATTTATATTGTCTATGAGAAAAAATAAATCTATCCTGCAGACCTTATAAAATGTAACGCACCATGAAAGTTTGCCTTCTTTTAGATCCCACCACCATTAAGATACTGCTTTATCTTGCAGTGTCAATAATTAACCCCGTGTGATCTTCACGACTGTTTCTCTTCCCTTCCCTGTCACTGCTGGATAGGCTTCAGGAAAACAGACTATAAAAGGGTCATTGTCCTCCCAAACAATGCACAATTGTGTGCGTGGGGGGGGGGGGGGGGGGGGGGAGGAGAGGGGGGGAGGGGGCGCTCTCCGTAATAAGGGGGTGAAGGAATTGGGAGTACATGGGTAAGGGAAATAGGTCATTTGGAGCATTATTGCGTGTGTAGGGCAGTGAAGACTAACCTTGAAACCCCAGAATTTATGAGCTATGATGCTCAGTCACCCTTAATCGCTATGGGGGATGGGGTTGTTCTATGCTCTAAAGAAGATAGAAAAATGCAATACTTTTAGGGATTCTGGTACCTTAATGGAGTTAGTGTAGTGGGTGTAAGTTGAATGGGTTTCTGCCCATTGCAAAAAATGCCTACTCTGGAGCTTCGGGTTGAGCCATATGGATGCGCAAGAAAGATTGGCTTTGAATGGATCTTTGAGCGCATACTCTCCAACATCCTGCAGTTAGTAACTCTCCCCGGTGGTTAAAAGTATCTAAAGTAATAACATTGTATATTGTGATTTAATGCTTCACTGGTATAACCTGGCAGGAGGTGTGCCTAAAGCGTGTCAGCCTGGCAAACTGCTTTACCAAACAAGTAACCGACAGTGCCAAAAATTGACTCATTCTCATTCTCTCAAAGTGAGACCGTAATCCTGAATCCGGACTGTCCTACAAGATCAAGGAGTGTTGACAGATTTAGTGTGTGTGCAACTAGCCAGGGGGGAAATACACACTTCCAATAAAGCAATCCGTAATTTTACGTAACAACGGCAGATATTGGCCACAGAACAAATACCCAGTGCTGGTATACTCCTACTGTGTTTATATTTATTCGTACACACTTGTGCAAAAGTAATGGAAACCTGTAGATATTGATAAGAAATAACATGCCGGCCCATCTTGCCGGCCCATTGTGATAAGCAACATGCAACACATTCGTGAATTCCTTCGCTGGAGGATTCTTCCAGGACTCTGCTACCATTTCCGTAATGCAGCATTTTATAGCTGTTTGATTACTTTAGGGTTACAAACTCTTGTTCAACTGTGAATAGTGAGTTAGTCACTCTATTTGTTAGTCTGTGATTGGCTGAAGATAATAGGATAGCTTTTTATGTGTACCCGTTCTAGTAAAGGGCATTTGCCAAGTACAGCGTCTCTGGTTAACTATTCTGATCGTACTACGTGCCTCTCTGATTAAAGATATTGTTCTAAGTGACTGTGAACACTTGGGCCATGTTGCCAAAGTTTCTGTCCTTTCTATTATACTGTCATATGCTCCTTTTTTGTGTGTATACAAATGGCTAATTGCCTCCTCTTACTTTTCAAATGTTTGTATGTTGTAATATATTAAATCTTTTAAAAAAAATTTTTTATTGGGTTTATGATGCACTCATTGTACGTGATCGTGAAGTATGTAGGAGCTCTATAAATAGTAACTACCTCCAATAGTTGTTCTTTGGTAGTAATATGATAACAAAAGGAATTTTTGTGCAGCAAGATACTGAAATACGGCTAGTGTTTCAAACATTAAAGAGACACTATAGTCACCAAAACAACTTTAGCCTAATGAAGCAGTTTTGGTGTATAGATCATGCCCCTGCAGTCTCACTGCTCAATTCCCTGTCATTTAGGCGTTAAACGTTGTTTATACAGCCCTAGTCACACCTCCCTGCAGGTGACTTACACATCCTTTCTAAACACTTCCTGTAAAGAGTTGTCTTATGTTTACACTTTCTTTATTTGAAATATTGTTTAGCTTAGAATGTCTTGTCTCCTGCTCTGTTAATAGCTTGCTAGACCTTGCCGGAGCCTCCTGTGTGTGGTGAAAGTTTAATTTACAGAGCAGGAGATAAAAACCTTCAAAGTGAGTTACATCTGTTTGAAAGTGAAACCAGTTTTTTTTTTTCATGCAGGCTCTGTCAGTCACAGCCAGGGAAGGTGTGGCTAGGGCTGCATAAACAGAAACAAAGTGCTTTAACTCCTAAATGGCAGAGAATTGAGCAGTGAAACTTCAGAGACATGATCTATACACTAAAACTGGCTTATTAAGAAAGTTGTTCTGGTGACTATAGTGTCCCTTTAATCACATGATCATCCTGCGTCTAGGTGCAGTACTTTCCCTAAATCATTTGCGTTCTTTACAAAAGTGGGAATTTCAATTTTATAGGCCACAATAGCAGTGGAAGCCTAAATGGAGGCTAAATGTTGAATTAATTTGGAATTCCTGACAACTCACACTATGGTGAACAACCGGGTATGGTAGTTTGAAGTTCAGTTTTTGAGTGTTTATTACTGATGTTGCACTGATCACTAACCAACCATCTTGTGTGTAAACTACAATTCCCAAGATGTCCGTTTAAGGTTGGCTAAGCATCAAGGGTAATTTTAGTCCAATACAGACAATAGCTCTGACGTTCTACCTGCTGTGGCTAACAGACAGAAGCAATGTCTGCTGAGCTTTATCTATCTGATTTTAATCTCTAAGAAATCTCTAATCTCGCACATCTTTTTTGGAGGTCTCATTTCTGGCTAATTGTTTGTATCACCGTGCTCTGCAGTGAGTTACATTGCTCACCGATGTTATCATGGGGATCTGCCTTTAACCACAGGGCAGGGTATGTCTGAATACAATGAAATGTACTGTCTGCGTTTGCCCTCTTAGATCATGGCAGCTCTGGTATTAATTGAACTTTTCCGGTTTATTGTTTTGATAGCTGGACTGGCATATAAGGGTTAGCAGTTGGTCATGCACATATAATCCCAGTGTTACGTTACCTTTAACAATGACAATGATGTTAATGTCTAAAGCAAGGTTATGTAAAACCAGAGATGAAAGAACAGTCTCTTATAAAAAAAACCACACAAAACAAAAAAAATAAAATTGTTCTGCAGTTTTAACACCCTCTCAAGATTCTAATTATTAGCAACCTGCTTTCTTATTTCTTATTGATAGGTCTCTCTGTAGCTATCAAATTAGTCGGATTTGAAAACATATAAATGCAAAGCAGTTTGCCCAAGAATTGGGACGAGGAAACGATGCAAAACGTATGCTTACCAATAATGTGGTTTTATTTGTTTAACCCCTAATAGTTATTAACTTATGTGCAGCTGTAGCGAAACTGCGAGGCGCTCCGTGTAAAAACGCAGGGAGGTTTAATTTTGCTAAACCGTAAGAATTAGGATGAATTGTAAAATTTTAGCCCAACAAGCGTGGATTCAGAATTACCTTTCCAATTACGCTACAGTCGGCTTGGATCTTTAATTAATTTATTTTTTTTGCCTAATTTTTCATTACAGTTTGCAGTTCACTGCAATTCAGTTTAGTGAAAAACAAAGCTTGTCTTCAGTTTAGAAGCTGTCACCTAGTAATGATTGATGGCGCAGGAAATGCATGATCTGTATAAATGTAAACTAAATGACCTGACGTAGCGATGAGCTAAGTACATCTGGTACAGCGTGATCGCGGACTGCTGTCTGCCCTTGACCGATTTCTGTCTCTGATGAATGTCTTTTTATTAAATTTCCCACCATAATAAAATCACTAATATGGTCGTCTTTTATCTTTTGTCTGTCCATGCTGCTATATTGACCGTTTGTATGTTTGGTGTTTGATGCAACCGTTTACAGATCTATGGTTGGGGGAGTGGGGGGGAAATGTATTCATGAATGTGTCTAGATGTTGTATAAGCAACACATTCGTAATATTGTTGTTTGTACACCTCTCTTTCATACGGAGCAATTCATAGTCACATTCTATTGGTTACAATGAACTTTCCCCAGAATTCCACCAACAGATCTCCATTGGAGTATAGGGAATCGAGATTATCCAATTCATGGTTTTGTATTGCTTTAATTGGTGTGTTTACCAATATCTTCCAAGTGTCCCTTATTTGAAAGGCAGTCCCTATTTTTGGTCCATATCCATCTGTCCCTTCTTTCTGTCCTAATATTTATTTATTTATTTATTTTTCTTGTTGGTGTCTGTATAACAGAGCTCCACAGCAATTATACTCCCAGTAATGTGTCTGAATGTATAATAGAGCTCCACAGCAATAATACTCCCAGTAATGTGTCTGAGTGTATAACAGAGCACCACGGCAATAATACTCCCAGTAATGTCTGAGTGTATAACAGAGCACCACGGCAATAATACTCCCAGTAATGTATCTGAGTGTATAACAGAGATCCATAGTAATAATACTCCCAGTAATGTGTCTGAGTGTATAACAGAACTTCACAGCAATAATACTCCCAGTAATGTGTCTGAGTGTATAACAGAGCTCCACAGCAATACTACTCCCAGTAATGTGTCTTTAAACTACAATAAATGTGTTTTGAAATCAGCCTGTGTAAATAAGATACATGGTTTTTGTTATAAATTACTTTTTTTTTTTTTTTGTAAGCTGGGAAAGACATTGTGTTTCTGTGTAATATAGGGACAATTCTAAAAAAAAAAAATCATGCAATCTCCATGGAAACAAATAGTATTAAAAGGAACCGTACTTGATTGCTCCATGCTTAAAACTTTGTCCTAATTTTCTTACAGCAAAACATTTTATTACTCCCCCCCCCTCCCCCCACATACACACACTGTTTTAATCTGCAGATTGTACAATACTAATCTTATTTTTAATTGTTTCCAGGGTTGCGATGCAGTTCTGAGTGTTCCTGTGGACGCAATCACTTTACCTGTGCTGTCAGCGCCTTTGGAGAGTGTACGTGTATCCCAGCGCAGTGGCAGTGTGACGGAGACAATGACTGTGGAGATCACAGTGACGAAGATGGTTGCAGTAAGTTACCCCACACAGAATGCGTCAAACTGTAGTTCATTCATATCAATACAAGGGGGATGTGTTTCATGGCACCTGGTTGTGTAGCGAGAAAACGTTACTGACTGGTACAAATACATGTGATTTTATAACGGGGATATCTGTGCAAAGGTTTCAGGTGTACAAAGTGTGCATGTGTCAGTATATGTGTTTTACTGAATGGCCTGATCTGTTTTACTGAATGGCCTGATCTGATGTGGACTATACAATATATCTTTGGTTTCCAATTTTTTTTTTTTAGTGTTGCCTACCTGTTCCCCACTGGATTTTCACTGCGATAACGGAAAATGTATCCGTCGTTCGTGGGTGTGCGATGGTGACAATGACTGCGAGGATGACTCTGACGAACAGGACTGCCGTAAGTTTGGCATCCTGGGTGGGCCTTTTATGCCACAGGATAAACGCTGATTCAGGTTACTACCACCCCTCGACCCAGGGAAAGCTGCTTTTTGATTTTGGTTATACGTGCTCTTTTTTTACAGCGCCGCGAGAATGTGAGGAAGACGAATTCTCATGTCAAAATGGTTACTGTATCCGCAGCCTGTGGCACTGTGACGGGGACAATGACTGTGGTGATAACAGTGACGAGCAGTGTGGTGAGTTCCTTTCATTCATTATAACAGCCTGCGTGTAATAATGCCAACATGCTGTTAGTACCATCCCTATTGTTTCAATCGCTAAACCCACTCCAAGCAGATTATTCTAACTTTTCGATCTGTGTCCTCTCTGCCGTGTTTTTCTCTAACACCTGAAGGGGCATTGTACTCGTGTGATGGGTATAGGCTAGTTATGCCATTTTTTTTTTCTGCCCTCAACCTTCAGGTTTTTAGCATTCATTAATGTTGCCTTCTTAGACGACCCTTCATGCGCAGTCTTCCCATCGTACCTTGTTTCCAGAAGTTACACTATTACAAAGTAATCAATGTTGAAGACTCCGGTCTGTCAAACTCAATCTTCCACCCCAACTGTTAAGAGATTTCTAAGTGTGCCACAAAAAGAGGGGGGAAATTCTTCGATTCCATGATGGCAATTAATAAAAAAAATAAAAATTTTTTTTTTTTTTTTTTTTTTACATCCACAAACTCTTCCCACTCATATTCAGTATTATATCTTGTTTTGATTTTCAAAAAAAGCAGCCAGAGCTTTTTAGAACTTACAAGTACTACTGCACAGGAGTTTAATGGACAAACTACAACTCCCATAAACCACTGTTAACAGGATACTCTCCAGCTACACATTATAATAAGCTTCAGTCACTTCCTGGTTTGGTGAAAATCCTGCACAGCCTGGAGTTTTACAGGGATAATAGATTTTTATTTTGTTTTAAATTGATTTTATATTTAATGGTTTTTGGTATTTATGCACTCCCTATGTAATGCATGAAAATGAATGCGTCAAATCCAGCGTTGTGCTGAATTATGGTAAACTGAAAGTGGGAAAAAATCAGACTAAAATAGTCAAGATAAGACATTAGAGTGCTTATTCACAAACCAAATGTCACTCTCTCTATATAAAAAGAGTGCTAAAATGAGAGTGCACCATATAATATTTATAAACCTAATAATAAGTGTAGTAATTTGTTTGATGCATTTGTAAAATGGTCACGCTGTGAATAGGGCTTTATTGGAGAATATCTTCCAAGTCCTCAATTCTGCCTGTATTTTGCAGTTTGGTTTTCAACGCTCTGTATTCACATTTTGTGAAGTAACAATCGGAGCAGTGATTATTAACATGTATGTGAACAAAAGGTTGACTCAGCATCATGGGATATGCAGTCCTTAAAACACTGCTGTTCCAATGCTATTTATACTCTTAATAATTAGTTTATTTAGGTTGTGATGGTTTTAAACTAGTTTTTATCTACTTTAGAGACACGAAGTGCACCCAGACCACGTCACCTGTGTGCAACTCTTCCTGTCTTATGTAAAACCTTGCCATTCTGTAGGAAATGACAGGAACACGGCGACTAGAGGCATTTTCATGGTTATAATAGAGTTGGAACTCCATTATAGATCAGTTTGGTTGGCATGCAGCGTTTTTTCTGTGCATGCGCTATAGTCTGCCAATGCTACCCTGTGGGTAAGCGTTGGATTGGCTGAGATTGTCAACACAGAGACAAATACGGAGAGCCGCTACACGGCGAAGGTTGAAGGGAAGCCTGGGAAAAGTTGGGCTGTGAAGAGTATATGAGAAAAATAAAAAATAAAATAACGTTTTTGTGAGCAGCTGTCACTTTGAACAAATATAAAAACTTTTGATAGGGAAGATTTTTATAATTAATGCTCGTGTCTTCTTGTTTCATATATTTCGGAACTCCCCAGACATGAGGAAATGTTCAGAGAAAGAGTTTGGCTGCGCTGATGGGAGTTGCATTGCGGAGCACTGGTTCTGTGATGGAGATACAGACTGCAAGGACGGTTCTGATGAGGAGTCCTGCCGTGAGTAAACCTACTAACTCGTAATACAGAGTCTTATCTGAGATTGGAGCACAGAGAGTGGCTTTCGGTAAACACTCTGAAGTCTGCGCTCCTCTTTCAGCATTAGAGGTGCAGGGAGCTGGCCAGTAGTCATAAGTTTTGGGGGAGCAGCACATTGTGGCCCCTATAGGGATTTGAAATAAGAAAACAATATCATAATAATTAGCATCCATATTGCGCCTTTCTCCCAGTGGGACTCAAAGCGCTTTTCAGCGCACGCTCTCGGAATTAACCAAATCGGCAGCTGAATAGTAAGAGATGTTATTACTCACCAATTGATGGTACTCATTTTATCGACTTCGGAAGGATGAAGGGCTGAGTTGACCCTTCCGGGTTTCAAACCTGTGACCTTGCATTTTTGGACACACTTTGTAGTCAGGGAATTTACCAACTTATAGATTGGTTTTTCAAGTTGATTACTTTTACCTTAAATGTGAAATTTACTTTAAATTGACAATAATTCTCACTCTAGCAAATAACTCTGCCTTTCTTACCCATCGCAGCCTCTGACGTCCCAGCCCCGAGCTGCAGTGTGGAGGAGTTTCAGTGCGCTTACGGTCGCTGCATTCTAGACATTTACCACTGCGATGGTGACGATGATTGCGGAGACTGGTCTGATGAGTCCGATTGCTGTAAGTACAATTATCACCCCTGTTCTGAGGCTCTGATTTAATGAGCTTTGCAATCTCTCCTACTTGTGCCACTCTTTCTGGTAGGCTCTTTTCCCTATCCATAACCAAACTATATCGTAGCATTACTCTCTCTAACTTTAATTACCTTTTTCCTCACTCACCTTTACCTCTTCTGGTTCATCCACTTGCTTTCATTTAGCCTCCCACCAACCCTGCCGTTCAGGAGAATTCATGTGCAACAGTGGCCTGTGTATTAATTCCGGCTGGCGCTGCGATGGAGACTCCGACTGCGATGACCAATCAGACGAGAGAAATTGCAGTGAGTGCTACCGACAGAGGCCTTTTCTGGGGTTAAATTCTAAACATTTCTAATTCACTCCATTTTTAGAACGTTGCACTGGAATTGCTCTATATATCACAAACCCTTATCAATCCTTCCCAACGCGCCTATTATAATGCAAGGGCTTGTATTTAGATAGTTTATGTTGAATAATCATTAATTTAGAAACCATATAAGATGTATTAAACCTGCATTTGCTGTAAATACACATTATGCTCAGGTAATTCCAGGGTAGCGATGTCTAAATTTTATCACTCCAGTGGTTTTTGATTAACACCACCTTTGATGCAGGTTGGCCTAACGTTATGGAAAACTTTAATGACTGGGGTTCTAGACTGTGCAGATGAGCTTCTGGCTATGCAAAGCTTTTGATAACAATTTTAAAATTCGAATAGTAGTAGCCAAAACACCTTGTAGCCTTTTATGCTTTTGACATGACCAGTTCCATCTCTGATCCATTTTTAGGGCTGTGTGCAGAACAAGTTACACTCAGACATACGTATTCACAGTTCCTGACGGTTATTGAATTGCCTTTACTTGCTTCCAACTCCTATAAAGGAAATATTAGCCTAATGTGAGGTCATCTTGTGTTTTGTGTACCTAGCAACCTCTGCCTGTAACTCGGACCAGTTCCGCTGCGCATCGGGGCGCTGTGTACGACTGTCGTGGAGATGCGATGGGGAGGACGACTGTTCAGATAACAGTGACGAGATGGGCTGTGAAAAAACCGGTGAGATGGTGTCAGAGTGCCTCAAATGTCTGATAGTCTGAGTGCAGGAGAGGAAACCTGATGGGAGACATTGAATGGAAATTTCAATAGTTTAACAATAATTCTCACTATTCTCTATAAGGCAGTAGATGAAAAGTCGTGAAATTCACAATCTGTTGAACTGACGCCTGATTGTGTATCATTCTGTAAACTGATACAGAATTCTACACTCTTATGTCTTCTAATGACTGGGTGCATCACGATATACCCCGTTGGTTACTGCCAGTCCTTGTCTCCGGGGGTTTAATATATTGTATCTGTGAAAGCCATTACCTTTCCCTACATGTCGTCCCCTGCAGGTACCCCCCAGTGCGCTCAGGATCAGTTTCAGTGCAGCAACGGACGTTGTATTGGGCAAAGGAAGCTCTGTAATGGAGTTAATGACTGTGGGGACAGCAGCGATGAAAGCCCGCATCAAAACTGCAGTGAGTGTCACCGTCTCTGTGTGCCCGAAAAACTGAATGTGGACACAGTTGGAGATCTAGAAATGAAGTCTTTCTTTCTCTCCGTCCTTCTTTGTTTCTCTGTACAGCATATTCATCAACCTGTCTCCAGCTATTTACTTCTAAAACTCTATGGAATAATTTAGGATGTGGATAGTTGTTTAATTTTTTTATTTTAATTTTTTTTCTTTTAACCAAAAAGTGAAAATTGCTGGATTGGAAAAATTCTCTAAGTCAGCAATGTTTTCATTTTGCCTTCTTTAGCCAAAATTTTAAACTCTGCTTAGAATTTCTGAGAATTCACACTTTAGTGAATATGCCCTTTATTTTTTTTTTTTTTTATTAAAAAGTGTTTTTTTTTTTGTTTTGTTTTTTAGGGTCTTACTCCGCAATCTTGCAGCCACAGCTAGATATTCTGAGAATCTTTGATTTATTTTTTTTCCTATACAAAATATAACTATTTTAAAGTAAAAATGCCGCTACTAACATTTAGGAACATTCTAAGCGCTAGAGGAGTTACAGAGAATTCTAAGAGCTAGAGTCACAGCTTGGATATTTTAGCCTACAAGTCCGATGTCAATATGCTTGAATTCAGAGTTTCGGCAACGTATTTAGTTTTATGGCTACATCTAAAAACCTTTTCTTTTAAAGTTTTGTTTTCTTGTTGATAAGAGCAGGTGATTAATAGTTGACAACTCTAACTATGTAAAACGTTGTTTTATTTGTGGGAAAAGAAACTGTAGGTGCCTTTTCTTTTCATATTTTTTTTTTCTGATCCATATAGGACCTCGCACAGGAGAAGAGAATTGTAATCACCAGAATGGGGGATGTGCACAGAAGTGTCAGACCGTGCGTGGATTGGTGCAATGCACATGTCAGACGGGATACAAGTTAATGGAGGATGGGCGATCTTGCCAGGGTGAGCGGCTCTAAGATGCCAATCTTTCAAACATCTGGAGTTGTGTTCTAGAGCATCAGTTTGCATACCAGCCCTAATTCCCTTCCAGCAGTTCTGGATTTTAGGGATTTATCAATTTTTCTTCTCTTTGGAGATTATTAAAATCTGATAAGGATGCTTATCGAATAAGTAGAATAAATACCTCTGCAACGCAAGGATCATTTTGTATTTTTTTTTTACCCTTTTTTTGGTTAAGAAGTTGTCGGCTCTACCTTTGATGCCGAGTTAAGAAGTCGCTTAAAACTGACCCCAATGTTGTAGAGTTGTTTATTCTGCTTACTGGAAGTGTGGAACCACGAGACTGACCCCAATTTAGCACACATGGAGCTGTAATGAGTGCCTGTACCGTATCACAGCCTATTCCCACAGTCATTACCAGGTAGTTCATGAAATATCACAATAACCCTTTAACTTTGAATTCCATGCTATTATGAGATGTGTGCCAAACACTCAGTATCGTGACCTCTTCTGAAGTGGTTGAAGAGTTTTACTTTATTTTGGGAAGACATGTGCTTACTGGAGATGCATTGTCAGACTCTCATTCTGTTCTCCTAGATGTGAATGAGTGTGCGGAGGAAGGCTACTGTAGCCAGGGATGCAGTAATTCGGAGGGAGGCTTCCAGTGTTGGTGTGAAGCAGGATACCAACTCCGACCAGATAAACGCAGCTGCAAAGCACTCGGTAAAAAAACAAAAACGCAAGACATGTTTGCTGTCCCTTGTGTGTAAATTGTGACGTTTTATGAGGAATTGATGAACAGTGACTTGCTTGGTGACAATTCAATGGCCGTACGTCCACTTAAAAAGAGCACATTAGGGAAACTTTATTTATATGTGTAAAGGCTAGGGGAAAGGCCTGTTTGTAATTGTAAATCTCCTGGAAATGTGCGTTGTAAAACGGTGATTGCCGTTAGCACAACACTCCGTCTCTCATACTAAGATTTTAAATATCGTGTAATTTTGTGATTGACTGAAAACACAGGCAGGGTGATTTACTTATTACTGAATTGTAAAGAATTTAAATTAGACGTCCCGTTTAAGGCTAAAATAGTCTGTTTATTATTATGATTGATATTTATAGAGCGCCAACGTCCGCAGCGCTTTACAATCTTATGAAAGGGGGGAAATTTAACAATAAACGAGACAATTACAAAATGATACAGTAACAATAGGTAGCCGGGGACCCTGCTCAGCTTACAGACTAGTTTATGACCGCTCTCTGGCTAACTCTAGTCACAGCTTGGCTAGATAACCCTCGATGTCGTCATTAAGATATATTCCATTCAGAGTTAGGAACCTTTTAGAACGCTTTGACTTCTTGCCTGTTGTCCGCTCCCTGAGTCCACTACTTCCTATTGAAGTAGCTGCCCTGGGCCGAGTCCTGAAATATAGGGCTGGCTCATTGGCTGTGAGTTTCAGCTGATGGCTGTCAGCCAATGAGCGAAGTCCTGCACTGCTGGTCTTGGCTTAGATAGAGCGCTTTTTTTATCTCCGCACAGGAGGTAGTGGAGGCGGGAGTGGCTTCCTCCATGATTAACGAACGTCCATCCTGCACCATATGAATTCCACACAGTGCTGGGCAGAACTTGTCACTTACAATCTATCCTCTTTTAGAAGGGATGGGAGTGTAGGGAACATGGTGGATTTGGGAGAACTAACTGTGTGTAACCTTAAAACATAACAAGCATGTCACATAATTCTGCCACATGTATCAATCATATATAAAATATCTACTTGTTCATATCAATCATAGCTAGTGCTCTCTCATGCTCTCTCTGTCGCTATCTCTATCTAACTCTCTCTGTCGCTATCTCTATCCAACTCTCTCTGTCGCTATCTCTATCTAACTCTCTCTGTCGCTATCTCTATCTAACTCTCTCTGTCGCTATCTCTATCTAACTCTCTCTGTCGCTATCTCTATCTAACTCTCTCTGTCGCTATCTCTATCTAACTCTCTCTGTCGCTATCTCTATCTAACTCTCTCTGTCGCTATCTCTATCTAACTCTCTCTGTCGCTATCTCTATCTAACTCTCTCTGTCGCTATCTCTATCTAACTCTCTCTGTCGCTATCTCTATCTAACTCTCTCTGTCGCTATCTCTATCTAACTCTCTCTGTCGCTATCTCTATCTAACTCTCTCTGTCGCTATCTCTATCTAACTCTCTCTGTCGCTATCTCTATCTAACTCTCTCTGTCGCTATCTCTATCTAACTCTCTCTGTCGCTATCTCTATCTAACTCTCTCTGTCGCTATCTCTATCTAACTCTCTCTGTCGCTATCTCTATCTAACTCTCTCTGTCGCTATCTCTATCTAACTCTCTCTGTCGCTATCTCTATCTAACTCTCTCTGTCGCTATCTCTATCTAACTCTCTCTGTCGCTATCTCTATCTAACTCTCTCTGTCGCTATCTCTATCTAACTCTCTCTGTCGCTATCTCTATCTAACTCTCTCTGTCGCTATCTAACTCTGCCTGTCTCTGTCGCTATCTCTATCTAACTCTGCCTGTCGCTGTCGCTATCTCTATCTAACTCTGCCTGTCTCTGTCGCTATCTCTATCTAACTCTGCCTGTCTCTGTCGCTATCTCTATCTAACTCTGCCTGTCTCTGTCGCTATCTCTATCTAACTCTGCCTGTCTCTGTCGCTGTCTCTGTCTAACTCTGTCTGTCTCTGTCGCTGTCTCTGTCTAACTCTGTCGCTGTCTCTGTCCAACTCTGTCTGTGTCTCTCTCTCTCTCTGTCTAACTCTGTCTGTCTCTGTCGCTATCTCTCTCTATCGAACTCTGTCTGTCTCTGTCGCTATCTCTCTCTCTATCGAACTCTGTCTGTCTCTGTCGCTTTCTCTATCTGTCTCTCTGTCGCTATCTCTGTCTAACTCTGTCTGTCTCTGTCGCTGTCTCTGTCTAACTCTGTCTGTCTCTGTCGCTGTCTCTGTCTAACTCTGTCTGTCTCTGTCGCTGTCTCTGTCTAACTCTGTCTGTCTCTGTCGCTGTCTCTGTCTAACTCTGTCTGTCTCTGTCGCTGTCTCTGTCTAACTCTGTCTGTCTCTGTCGCTGTCTCTCTCTCTCTCTCTATCGAACTCTGTCTGTCTCGCTCTCTCG